>NW_026585644.1:21714416-21759358 GCF_907164565.1 Psammomys obesus
TTTCTCTGCTCTACCTGGGTAGAAATAAAAATTAACAACAACAACACAACAACAGACAAGGACAAGTGCCTCTGGTGGTCCCAGTTTTCTGAGTGCTCAGAAGTAACCCCAGAAGCTTATCTCCAAGCTCTTGTAGATAAGAGCCCACTGCTTTAAGTTTCAAAGGCAGAGACTTGGGGCCATTGCTACTCGTGTCAGAGGCTCCTTGTTCTGCATTTTAATGATCATCAGCCCTGCAGGAGCAGCTCTTATAATCCAAGGTTCCCAGAAGCCTCAGCAGAGACACATGTTCCTGGGTCCTGTTCCAGCTCCTGGGTCAGTGTTGGGACTCTACAGAGGTTCGGGTGCTGTAGAGGCTGGGGTTGCAGCTGCTGGACCTATGATAAGATGTTGGGATCTTTAGCCCTTGTCAGTGGCTCAGGATGGAGAGAAGTCTGTCACAAACTAACTGAGGCAGCTATGGCTAGTGTGGTTTCCTCTGGAGCCAGAGCCATGTTCTGGAAATAGTTGTGATTGTAGTGTAGCTTCCTTGGGGTGTTAGTAGAGTTTTCAGTGCAGCAAGGCTGTCATGGGGAGAGATCAGCCAGCTGTCCAAAAGAGGCTGCATGACTGACAGTCCTTCATTCAAGGCAAATAAGCATCAGCAAAGGGCCCAACAAAACAGCAATGAGGATGTCAAGTTTTCCCAGCCACCAACAGCTTAACATGGCCATAGCCTAATAGTGTCTATAGTGTGCTGATCTTAGCCAAAGATGAAACAGAGTTTTACAGTATAGTCTGGATGGCTCATCCCCCCTGACTTCTTCTCTTCCCCTCTCTCTCTGTTTCTCCTTCCCTACTTTTCTATCTGTCAACCCACAAGCTCTTAAGCCATATTCGTTTCTTTGATATCAAGCTTCTCTGACATGGTTGAACTGGATGAAGACAGCTAAATGCTTTTCTTTTCTGACAAAATGAGTTCCCTATAAAAAGGAAAAACAGTTCTTATTAGCGATTCAACTGTATCTTTTTTTTTTTTCCATAACATTCTGGTGAGGGCTTACTGTCTTTCCTCCTGCCCATCTTTTCTTGTTTTTCTGCATTGAAATTCAACTTCAGTGCTTTAAGCATTGAATCCTGTCGCTGTGTATTGGATCATAGGTCCACTGTGGTGAGCCAAAGTAGACTTTTCTCATGTATAACATCCCAACCTCAAGTATGTATCTCATTTTCTCCAACAGCAGACAGGTATCAGGGGTACTTCTGCTCCTCTAAATGAGTAGACAAACCAACTTTCAACTCTCACATGTGGCCCGGTACTTCTCATGCTTCCTGATCTCAGCTCTGTTAAATTTTAGGCACGTTTGCCTGTCTTCAAAACACACAATCTCTCATAGAGACGATACCACAGTCAGCAAAGCTGTTCCAGAAAAAGCATCATTTATTGTTTAATTATATATATATATATATATATACATATATATATATATATACACACACACACACGTGTGTGTGTGTGTGTGTGTGTGTGTGTTGAATTATGGCCTCAGTGTGTTTCCACAGCTAGCTTGATACCCAATATGTATCTTAGCTTGGTCTCGAACTCATAGCAAGTCTCTTATCACAAGAGACTTGTCACATATATGTGTGTGTGTGTGTGTGTGTGTGTGTGTGTGTGTGTGTGTTGAATTATGGCCTCAGTGTGTTTCCACAGCTAGCTTGATACCCAATATGTATCTTAGCTTGGTCTCGAACTCATAGCAAGTTTCTTGTCTCAGCCTCTCCAGTGCTGGGATTGCAGATATGTATCACTCAATTTCCTGAAGAGTTATTTCATGATTTTTGTGGAACTGGTTCTTTTAAGAGTTGCAGAGAGTGTTTAGCTCCAGCTCTGTTGCTCAGGTGTCCCTTTCCAATCTTATAGAGGTAGACTTTCAAGGTCTCTTTCAAGTGTATCCTGACTATCAAACTGCCAAAGTAAACTTGCCTAAAGCTCAGGAGCTTTTGGGTTTCAAGGTATAAGAGCCAAAAATGAAAAGCACACTGAGTTGTGGGCTTTTTCCTTATGCCTATCCTGTCACTGGCACAGGTGCCTGTAAGACTCACCTCCATCCTGTCTTCAGGAAGATAATGCTTGGAGATATTTTTATAAAATTTTAATGATGTGAAAGCAATTCAAAAAGAACTGACGAACCGATATCCATAATCTTTAAAGCCTGTTCTAAAGCTCCCTCCCTTGTTCAGGAAGAAGTCAGCCCCCACAGCTGGTAAAATTTGAGTCCATGTAAAGATAGATCACTAGATCCACACTGGGAGACCAGTCTTGATTTATAGAAGTTACCATGACAGCATGGACAAGCATGGAGCTTAAGCTCAAATCTGTGTAGTTTTCTAGCTTTTACCCTGGGTTGCAACTTATCTCAATGGATAGATTATTTCTTTTTCGGAGGGTTTACTTTTATTTATAGTAAAACAATCTGTTACATAAATTTAAAATTAAGGCATTTACAATTAACATGGTTTGAAGCTCTTAGTAAAATATGGCTCCATGAACATCAGAATGTTGGGAGAAAAGGAATGAACTTCAGGGTCATAGGATGACAAAATTGTCCTTGTTTCCATGCTAATCCACATACTATAATCTTTGTTCTCTTAGACTCTAATCTTAGTCTCCTTAGGATTCATGGGGCTGTAAACTGGGCTGACCCAGGCTCACGTCTGGGAAATGTTGAGCCAGAGTTCAGGACCTGAAACATCATGTGGAATGGACAGAGCGCTGTAGAGGATACTGTCTGTGGCTTAGAGTTTGAGATGTCAGTACCAGAAAAGAATAAAAGACAAAATGTAGGCCAAGGGAGCAGGCAAGAAAGGAACTGGAGGGAAATGAGAGGGTGAGAGGGGTCATTCAAAAAAGCACTTTGGGATATTTATAATGATAATGAACAGTCAATTTACACCTCATCTTCACACAAGGTCCCCCCTTTGTAATCTCTCACCTAAAATATCCCAGATATTTGTCACATCATCCCTTTAGGTAACAAATAATTAAAAAGCTGCTCACCTAGCAGGAACTGGTCAACGCCTTCCTGTTCAGAACAGGGACTCTAGCAAAAGCAGCCCCTGAGACAGGGGTGGGAAGGTTTAATTCTAGCTGAAGAGAGGCTGTAGAATATTCTGCACAATGTGGTAGTTCACCTGGATTTAAAAAGGAGTAGAGCTGCAGCAGGAAAGTAAGCCATCAAATAGACTTAAGAATAGGGAGTCATCATGTTGCTTTGCAAAAGGAAGCTGCAGATTAAATGTGAATGAGATTGAATTAAAAAGCCATTTTTGTCTCATGGCAAGTACTTTGAATGTTTCCATATTGCTATATTTGGAATAAATGCAAGCAGATGGGTCAGGAGTAAGCTGGATAAAACACAAGGAGGATATTACTTTGATATGAGCCAGTTTTTAATTGCACCAGATCTGTATGTTTGTGCCGTGGTTGAGTTCTGAGTTACATGGGCTGCATGGATCCCCGCATTGGTTTTCTCTGTCCTCTGCAGAGCTCTGAGTTCTCAAAGGGCTTCTCAAGGGTAAAAGGTGGCAATATCCACATGTCCTCAGCCATCTTCAACTCGACCAGAACTGTCTACCTATGGAGAAGGTTTCCACATAGCATTTCCTAGGTGAAGAATTCACAAGGCTCCTTTTGTATTAGTTACTTTACTCTTAGCTCTGACAAAATACCTGCCAAATCTGATTAAGGAAAGAAGGCTTTGGGCTCACTGTTCAAGAGGATACAGTCTACCATAGTGATGGAGTCATGGTCATAGGAGCATGAGGGGTTGGTCACCTTGTACCAAATCGAGAGTGACTAAGAAGTGGGGTCTGGCTGACAAACTTCAAAGCCCACCTGAGTGACTCATTCCTTCCAGGAAGGTCGCACACTCTGAAGCAACAGTTCTCAACCTGTGGGTTATAGCCCCTTTGGAGGGGGTCTCATACCAGATGTCCTGCATATCAGATATTTACATAATGATTCATAACAGTAGCAAAATTACAGTTATGAGGTTGCAACAGAACAGTTTTATGGTTGGGGGTCTCCCAACTGTATTAAAGTTCACAGCATTAGGAAGATGGGGACCCGCTGCCCCAAAGATTGTACAACTTTACCAAACCATTTAAGCACAGGAGCCTACAGGAGACAGTTCACATTCAATCCACAACTCTATGTTAAACAGATTCTGGTAAAAAAAAAAATGTCCAATAGAAGTGTCTGGAAGGATGGAAATGCTTCACACTACGAGTAACGTGAGTTTTGAGACTCAGCGTACTACTTGTGTAAATGAGAAACTGATTTTTAATTGTGTTTTAATTTTTATGTGTGACCTAGTGATGACTTGTGAAAAATGCAGACCCTCACCTCATAAGAAGAGAACTAGAAACCTGAAAATGCAACCGAGGCAGTAGGCAGTTTATTTTAAGGACTTAAAAAAAAAAAATCCAGGCATTAGGCTAGAATGGCAAGTGGGCTGCCTTGAATGCAGAAAGCAAGGTTCTGGAGCACCTAAGCCAGGTGCTCCCTTTCCATGTTTGCTGAGTAATCAGGAGGGCACAATTTCTCATGCAATTCGTGTCAGATTTTCCCTCTGCTGCACGTTTGTCTTTCAACAAAGAACTTTCATGACTTCATCTCGACATTTACATTCTGTTTATTTTAAAGCTTCTGGGGGCATTACCTTGCCATGACTGTACATTGTTAGGCAAGCTTGGTGTTTAGTGATACCTACTCTATACTTCTAGTTTGGATTAGGTAGTTAACTAGGAGTTTGTGTGTGGGGGATGTGGCAAGGACAGAAGACTCTAGCACCAGCCCAGCGTTCCTCTCTGTCTCGAGCAGGACATCAGCTGACTCAGGCACACTGGGAAATGGACCATTATTTTATTTCTTACCTTCCTGAAGAGGATGGCACAATTCTAGAGTGTCGGTGGGTATGAGGGTTTTGTTTTTATTCTATGAGGAGTATCGACTCAAAGCAAGGAAAGGAAGATCAACACTGTGTTTGTGAAGCAAATGCTGATATCTCGGCACAAAACCAAAGATGGCTATGGACAAAAAAGAGGTGTGAAATGAATAGCACAGATCAAAGTCAAAGCTTTGAGGGTAAAGAAATGGAATAGAGGTACTTGGGAAATGAGAAGATGGTACCTTTGGATGATGACGATTGCTATAATTCAACTCACAGGCTTTTCTTAAAATGTTAAGTAATGTGCTCCTTTTATGAAAGATAAGGTCTTTGTTTTGTTCTTGATTTGAGATTACAGTAGTTTTTGTTTGTTTGTTTTCACATTAGCAAGACAGCACCAGTGTTTTCTGAACTTGGGTCATAAAATGTCATCCAATTTGTATATCATGAAGTCCATGCAGAGTGAAAGAACCCACACTTGCATATGTGGGTAGGGAACAGTTGGTAAAATCACATAAGGAGTTTAAACTGACCATGGGAGTTCCAGCCAACCGGCAGCCTCAGCCAACAGGATAAGGATGTGGTGCCTCTGTATAAGCCCAGAGTCTGGATCATAGAATCACATGGTCTCCAAGCTAGACAAGCAATTTTAGGGACAAACTCTTATATTTAAATTTTCAGGCAAAATATTTTGGAGAAAGCTGAGCATGCCATAGGCATTCTTTAAACCATCTTTACGATTCAAGTAGAGCATGCTCAAGTATGTTCTTCTTTGCCACTCTCATCTTCAAACATGTGCTTTACAACACTGAGCTAAGCGTGTCCTTAAATCAACCTGTCTTTGTTCCTTCTTGAACTGTGACCTTGAACTTGGCATGTTCAGAAGCATGTTTCTTGACTGAGCATGCTCAGGAATGTGCCACAGCCAAGTGCTTTTCTGTAGGAAAATGTGTAGGTTCCCCAAAGAAGAATCTCTATTTTCCCTTGGTTTGAGGAGGGCATTGCTTAGGAAATAATTTCCTCTTACATGCTACAGGTAACAGTCCAATTTTCACTTTATTTCTCAGCTCTGTTTATTTTTAGCACCTATTTACCAAGCCATTCCAACCCATCCTTTCCAAGCATTCAAACAGCTCCAGCTAAATCCTAGGCATTGTAAAGCAAGCGTGGCTCACTGAAGCATGCCCTGCCTGCATCCTAGAACCCACAGAATCTAGAAAATATGGAATTGCTAAAGAGCATTCAATTTTAAGATTCAATTTTTTTTCAGTCACATGGCCCATAATATGAAGGTGTTGAGAATAATGAAAGGCATTATTTTCAAAGCATGTCTGTATTTGACAGAAGTCCTGGAAGCCTCCTCTGTTCTGAGCAGCAGAATCAAGAGTTGGAGTGAGCAAGGATGAGGAGTTGGAAAAGGTGGGGATTTACTTGACTTAGAGGTAAAAAGGGTCCTTCCTCCTCTGAGAGGAAGGGGTTGGAAGCAAGCAAGCAAGAAGCCTCAGAGAAAAGACAAAGTCCACGGAACACAGCATAACAGTGGGGATGACATCTCTTGCATATATTGGAGAATGAATCCTTCCTTCAGTGTTTTTTTCCCCCTTAGCATGTACGTTTTTAAAATGCTTCAATATGACACACACTTTAGGATTAGTAAACAGCTAAAGATAACGGTTTGATCCAGCTTTTCAACTGTATTTCACACAAGTCCAATAGCAGTCATTTATCAATCTGTTTTCAAAATTCAGAGGGAATTAAAGAGAAATGAGCAATCAAACCACATCTGACCCAATTGTTCATACAAGTAGAAAAGTGGAAACAAAAACAATTTGTTTGTATGAATGGAGTGGGCTTATTTTTCAGGCAATGATTCACCAAATTCCTGAGCTGGTTATTCTGGAAGAATACAAATGTGAGAATTGTATTTATTATTTCTGTTGTTTTTGTAAATGCAAACAAATCAATGTGTATATAATGTCATATTTCTGAGTTGTGGTCATCGATCTTTTACTGCCACTCGCCTTAAATAGTCACCTTCGAAAATGGATCGGTGCAGAAGCAAAGGGAAAGGCAGGCTGTTTTTCTTTCTTGCTTCCTCCCACCCAGTCTCTAAATAAGAGTGAACCACTCCCTACCGTACATGTGGGTGGCAACTCTGCTTTTGGAGCAGGGAGAAAAGAAACACAGGCAACTATGAGAGGCATTTGAGTGAATACTGGAATTTGGCAACTTAAATTTACAAAAAGCATTGGTGTAACACAGTCAATTAGTGTTAAAATATAATAAAGTCAAGAGCACTTGGCTGTTGTTACGTGGGGCTAGGCACAGAGTACTCACTCCTGCAAGCTCTCTAGTTACTTTGTGGAAAGCTTAAATGTCTAAGAGTGGGTGCCAATAATATAAATGGTAATATTGTGCAATCATTTTCTTGGATTGCTATATAATATTTGCAGTCTGGTATCTCATCAATGGTTTTAGAAATCACAGCACTTAAAAATAAAGCACTATTGAGGATGAAAACAAACTGACTGTAATTGTAAAATATTTTTAAAACTATATATCATATATGTGTTCATAATTATTTACAATATTTTGGTATAGAAAGGTTGTGAGGGGTTGAAGAGGTTGCTCAGCTGTTAACACCAATGGCTGCTCTTTCAAAGGACCTGGATGCAATTCCCAGTACCTACATGTCAGCTCACAGCTTCTGTAACTCCAGTCCCAAGCCACTTGCTGCTTTCTTCAGGCACTGCACACACATGGCAAACAGATATACATGCAGACAAAACACCCATACACACAAAGTAAAATGAAAAAAAGGAGAATTTTTATGAGGTGCCAAGGGAAGAAGAAAAGGAAATTTAACTCAGCTGGGTATTTGATATAGCCCTTTGATCTTTCTTTAATCAAACTTCATTTTGCTGTTCGGTGTTGTCCAGTGTGGCATTTGTTACCTGCTATCATCTAGCTGATTTTATGTTATGATATTATGTTCCTTCTTACTCATGCACACAGATTTGTTGGGGACTGTTTGTAGCCACCACGGCAGGACAGACAGGAAGTCATGGGCTGCAGTAACAAGCACCCATATTTCCATGCAGCCATCCATATGTCATCCAGGCTGAATCATCTGTAATGCAGACCATGTTAAGCCTAAAACTCAAAGAGAATCAACATTCCTTATCATGGCATTATTTCTGTCTACCCATAAGAAAATAGAGACTGTGATCATGTGACCCAGAAAGTTCATGATTATTCAGGAGCATCACACAGCATGAGTGTACAGAGTCAGTCACCAGCTGTTGGTGCCTGCACTTGTGTTCAGTTAGGTACATGGGCTGCCTTCAATGTAATTAAGAGTCATGCTTGGTGACTATGGGTTATGTATTAAACCTGCAACACGGATTATCTCTAATCTTAAAATTTCTTTTCAAGCGCAACAGATCTCATTATGCCCGCAAAGCACAATCCAAGCTCCGACAAAGCTATTTAGTTTGGTTTACATGGACAATAACTACAAAGGTCAAAAATATTAGCATGGTGTGAAACTACATATAAAGAGCATTAGGGAGAACAATGACTTATCCCATGTGTCCAGAATCTAATCCCTTAGACCTGTGATTATGGTACATTCTGTGGCAAAGGGATTTGAAGATAGGAATGAGACTATGGATTTCAGAGATGAAAGCTGAGAATGGTAGTACACCTTGGAAATTCCATCATGCTCACAGGCAGAGCCAAGATGTTCAGGAATGCAAGGTCATTTTCAGCTGCATTCTTAGTTTGGGGGAGAGCCTGGGCTCCAGGGGACCCTATATCAGACAAACAAAAATAAATTTAAACAAGTTTAAAAGTAATAGTATGATCCAAAATGATTCATTTTAATTATATGAGACCCTAGGAGGTCAATGTGTTCTCATGTTGGGGTCAAAGAGATTTGAAATAATACAGATCTAACTTACATGGGGAAGCATGAGAAAGAAAGTAGCAAAACTTCCTAGAACAAAGATAGGTTCCCAGCTATCAACTAGCCAGGAGTGAAAATGGGCTCTCAGTTATCAACTATTTAAGAGTAAAGATGTACTCCCAGCTACCAAATAGCCAGGAGTAAAGATGGGCCAAAAGCGAAGATGGATCTTCAGATGTCAACTAGCCAGGAGCAGATTTTCTAGTGAGATCATTAAGCAAATTCAAGACAATCTGAATGTGTTTGAGGACAGATTTCTTTTAGTCTTGGAGAAGCAGGGCTCTGTAGACCCGTAGATGTCAGCCTTGAAAGCCTAAGAGGAAGATCTGATAGACCCATATACCATGAGGACTCTGATCTACAGAACTCAGAGATAATAACTGATTGCCCTAATTTGATAAATTTTGGTGATTTATTTTGACAGCAAAAGAACATAATTTTAGATAGTTTGAGAAATGAACTGAGTAGTGAATACACATATACAGGCACACATATTACATAGATAAACACATAAATACAAATACATGTGCATTATGTTTTTTAATTTTTTATTTTTAATTATCATTTATTACAATTTATTCAATTTGTATTTTAGCTGTGGCCCCCTACCTCATCTCCTCCCAATCCCACCCTTCTTCCCTCTTCTCCCCCACACGCTTCCTCTAGTCCACTGATAGGGGAGGTCCTCCTCCTCCTCTATCTGACCCTAGCCTATCACATCTCCTCAGGACTGGTTGCATTGTCTTCCTCTGTGGCCTGGCAAGGCTGCACTTCCCCCAGGGGGAGATGATCAGAGAGCCTGTCACTGAGTTCATGACAGAGAAAGTCCCTGCTCCATTCACTATGGACTCCACTTGGAGACTCAGTCTATGGGCTACATCTGTGCAGGGGTTTTAGGTCCTCTCCATGCATTGTCCTTGGTTGGGGTGTCAGTCTCTGCAGGGCTCAGTTTATTTTGACTCTGTTGGTCTCCTTTTGGAGCTCCTGTCCCCTCCAGGTCTTTTTATCTCCAGTGTATTATATTTTATATTTAAATGCTGCCAATCAGTCTGTGGTGGTCTCATTTCTAACTTCTTCCTAGGAGCACAATGCTAAGATTCCGCTGTACTTTTATATAATTTTGTTTCCCAAGGCCCAAGGCTTGTAAGTACTGAGGCAGCATAATGAAGTTTCTAAGGTATGTTACCTAAAGAAAATTGGATGTGTCAATTTCCCCAGAGACTCTCCAGTGAATTTCCTGAGGGTTTCTGCTTTCTAGCAGCCTTTGGTCAAAGCAGTTGGCAGCTTGAGAACAGCTGACACAAACTATCTTATGATGTGGCCACAAACATCTCTTCTATAAACAGACATTATCACCACACTGTCAGCAGGATAAAAAGAACCTCAAATGCCTGTCTAGAAAAGTAACTATTCATTGCACAAAAGGTTGAGATGGGTGAACTTGACTTTAATGAGAAATAGATATGCCTCTTTTAGAGTTCCGTTCCTGACCGGACCCTACTTTTGATCTCCCTCTCATGCAATCATCTACTGAAGGTGGTTGCCAGTTTATTTGATTTCTTTTCTGACACATGTTTCTTGATAGCAGAATCTGTTATTTATCTCCATTCCAAGGTCTTGAATCTGGCCTCTCAATAAATGCAGAAGCAAAATTAGGTGGTGTTATCCGTTACCGCTTTCTTGCTGTAATGAGATTAACATGACCAAAAGCAATTTGTAAAAGAAATTGTATAACTTGATTTATGCCTCCAGAGGGCTACAATCCATACTGTTGAGGAAGGCATGGCATGGCAGCAAAGTGGGAAGCTGGCTAGTTACATCTTTATCTATACACAGGAAGAAACGAGGGCAAACTGGAATTGGAGTGAGGGTACTGAGAGACCAAAAGATTAAAAATCAGCTATTAATTAAGGCCTGAATTAGGTGGGTGGAGAAGTCTAGTAATTCCCTGAGGGGAAGGACAGCCTTACTGCATTCTTTCCCCACCCACTAGAGATACAGTTGCTAGGAAACTGGGCCCATCCCCCTAGGGAGGGGCACTAGGTCATTAAGGTCTAGGGACCTTCCTATAGCCCATTAATTCAAAATGTAGCATTTTGACCAATAGATGCTTGCCAGGCAGCATCTATTGCCCCTGCCTTGGGCATGCTAGGAGGGACCAGAATCTTTAAATCACCCAACCAACCTGAACACAGTGCTCTCGGCTCCCACCGCTTTGGGGGGGGGGGGGGGGCCAAGCTGCAGCTTGTAATTTTACAGCAGAGTCTGTTTATTCCTGGTCTTTTGGGGTTCGAGAACTGGGCAGAAGAGTACTAAACTCAAAGCTCGGCCGCAGTGATCTTTCTCAGCAGGGCTCCACCTTCTAAAGGTTCCATAACTTCTCCAGATATTGCTACCAGCTGGGGAGCAAATTTTCAAAGAGATGACCCTATGAAGGGCAGATCTAATCCAAACTACCACAGGGATCAAAAAGGAGAAGGCTTAGTAAAATAGACAACTGATTCCTCTATGTCATGCCTGAGACTGGGTTAGTCTTAAGGAAGGCATTGATGAATCCACTGTTTTCTGTTCTCAAGGCTTTCAACACACATGGTGGGAGAGAAGCAAATGAAGCAAGTGAAAAGCATGCTAATGGGTAAATGTGCAAGATGTTAGAGGTTTGGAGCAATTGTGGAGTAATCTGTATGTCATGCAAGTGCTCTACCACTGACCTACCTCCCCGGTCCATAAGCACTACTCGAAATGTGAAGAAACTGTAGCTGAAAACTGTTAACAAACCAATGTCTAAGGATGTACATGAGAAAGACAATTATGAGAGCCAGTCCTGAAAGGTCTGTGCAGTGTGGACTGTCATCTGAGAAGAATGGTACGGAACATATATGTCACTATTTTTGTGTTAAGACCAGCTGGCTTTGGGAAGACTGAGGAGGCAGCTACTGCTGTGCTCTGTGAGGAGAGACAGAAGCTAGAGGCATGATGGTGGTGTGTCCTGGCTAGTGTACGTCAACCTGACTCAAGCTAGAATCATCTAAAAGAAGAGAAACTCAATTGAGAAAAGTCCTCCATAAGATCCAGCTGTAAGGCATTTTCTTAATTAGTGATTGATGGGGGAGGGCTCAGCCCATTGTAGGTGTTGCCACTCCTGAGCTGGTGGTCCTGGTTCTAGAAGAAAGCAAGCTGAGCAAGCCATGAGGAGCAAGCCAGTGAGCAGCACCTCTTCATGGCTTCTGAATCAGCTCCTGCCTCCATGTTTCTGCCCTGCTTGAGTTCCTGTTTTGGTTTCCTTCAGTGATGGACTGCAATAAACCCTTTTCTCCAGAACTTGCATTTTGGACATTGTGTTTCATTGCAGGAATAGAAACCCTGATTAAGACATGCTGTAAGGCTAATAAACAGTGTCTGGCTTTAAAAGCGATACAGTTTGTGAAATTTGAGTGCACAGACTTGGCTCACCTCCAGACGATGGCGTTCTCAGTGCGACATGAGTAAGTATGTTGTTTAGTGACACAAAATACAGATGTCAAGAAAGACAGTGGCTATGATGAATTTAGCTCAGCTTAATGGAAATTAAGTTGGTGATGGAACTAGACCAATTCTTTCTCTCTGCTGCAAGACAGCGAGAAATGAAACTGCAGCAGGTGGCAGGGTGGCTCTGTGATTGAGAGTACTTGCAGTGTAAGCAGGTGGGCAAGACTTTGTATCCAAGCACTCTCGTAACCAGCCGGGAATCCTGCAAATGCTTGAAATTCCAGCCTTGAGGGCTCCAACAGTCTCTTAAGGCTTCCCTAGTGCGTAGATAGGCACACCTGCACACACATACAAAGACACACACACACACACACACACATACAGGATCATGCCCTTCTGGATCCGGTTTGTATCTACACATCTCTGTCTTTTTGCCTCAGATCTTCAGAAGATAATGCCCATTGTTAGCAGACACCTTTCTTATCTTCCTTACCCACCCAGGCACGGCCACAAACTCAAAGCACATCTGAAAGCAAGGTCACAGAAACTGTACTAACAGGAGGCCTCCCTTAGGCTTGGGTTGGGTCGCTTTGCATAAGAAAACAGTGAAGTCTTTTGAGGAAAACAGAAACTTAGAATACTAAAGACAGGGAGTGAAGTTAGGAGGGTGGAACTTGGATTTTAGGATACCTGCTAGTGCTGTGGAAGCCATGAGTCTCTGGATTAAAGATTTGGGAAAGGTTGTGAAGGGATGTCAGCAGTAAGTTGTAAAGGTCTCTGTGATTCTGCAAGGGCTGGCATTTTATTTTACTCTGGTGAATTTGTATGGTATGAAGAGAAGGAGGAATGAGGATGTAGGATGTGTGAATGGTGCTTTATAGTGGGCTATTGTGGGGGCTCTGGAAGGAGGCTAAGAACGAGAGAAATGTATATAATGCATTAGCGAAGGCCTTGATTAAAAAGGGTGAAATGTTTGAGATTTGTGTGGGTGAGAGAAGTATGGGTGCTTTTACTAGACTTGCTTCTCAGCTTTTGTTGTTGGGGGATCTTGTCTGCCTTTTCAACCTCACATCTCTCTGGCAATTACAATGCCAGGTCTACTCAAGTTATGCAAACTTTCAAATCTGTTTCTTGTACAGGGTCAGAGGGTTGGTAAGACTGAATACGGCATCTCTCGTGACACAAAGAGCTTGAAATTTAGTAGTTTAGAGAAAGGATATGTTCTGCCCAGTTTACAAACCCCCAAAGACCAGGAATAAACAGACTCCACTGTAAATTCATGAGGTTCTTTTTATTGTAAATTACAAGCTGCAGCTTGGGCCCACACCCCCCACCGCCAAAAGCGGTGGGAGCTGAGAGCTCCTTGCTCAGGTTAGTTGGGTTATTTAAAGATTCTGGTCCCTCCTAGCATGCCCAAGGCAGGGGCAATTCCTGCCTGGCAAGCATCTATTGGTCAAAATGCTACATTTTGAATTGACTGGCTATAGGAAGGTCCCAAGACCATTAATGATCTGGTGCCCCTCCCTAGGGGGAATGGGCCAGTTTCCTAGCAACTGTATCTCTAGTGGGTGGGGAAAGAATGCAGTAAGGAGGTCCTTCCCTTCAAGGCATTACTGGACTTCTCCACCCACCTAGTTCAGGCCTTAATAATAGCTGCTAATTTTTAATCTTTTGGTCTCTCAGATACATCGTAAAAGATGTTGCAAAATGAAATAGTGAAATCTTCACAAAAGGAAAAGGGAGAAGGAGGCCGGTATACACAGAGGCATCTCTGCCTTAGAGTCTGTATTAGTTTGTCTCCTTTAAGGCTCTGAGCACCCACTGATGTAGATAGGATGATGTTCAAATGAGTGAAGTAGCTTATCCAAAGTGACAGAGGAGCCACTAGAAAAGGGACAGAGTTCACTCTCATATCTGAAGTCACATTATTTCCAACAGATTGCTCTAGGACTCAACAAATGAGAAAAATCACACTCAGAGAGACAAAGGGGCTAAAAGTCAAGCAAGAGAACATCTTGGTTGAACCAAATGGGAACAATATTCCAAAGACATAGAGGCTGGGGAATGAGGACTGTTCCAAGAAAACTCAATAGCAACACAAACAAACATAATTAAATGGCTCATGCCAACAGCATCTTCAAAAAGAGTACAGGCTCCCATTTGGAACAGCATGACCTAGGACTGTAGAGAAAGTACTGAAGACTGGCTAAGAGCAGAACAGAGGACAAGGGGGCAGTCACTGAGAGATGGATCATCTCTCACACACAGGGTGGATTGAAGGATTGCTAGCCAAAAGGCTGTGTTGAGCTATATCAAAACCTGCTGATATTTGTTCTGATATTTCCTGGGTGGCTGCCATTTATATTTCTTCTTTTCCTGCTATACGGATGCCACAATTCTGGATAGTAAGGCTTCAAAGATGAGTAGACACCCAACTTGTTTTGGACATAGGACTGAGTCTGAATATCTATCTCTGGGCTTTAGTTCCTTGGATTATATTGGATACAGTAGATAAGAAAACAATAGCAGTATCAACTCTAAGCCCAGTTTTATTTGTGATGAAAGTCAGGCCACGAGGCTAGTTCCAAATAATACACAGGGTTAACACTGGAGTGTGTTTGGGAATTCACCTTCCACTACCAGACCCAGAACATTGTAAGATTCATCTCTGGTTTGGACTTACAAAGGCAAAGGGTATCTTGAGATAAGCATGGCTTTTCATGCTTATGGTGCTCTTGGTTTGAGCACTGACAGTGTCTTTCCAGAGCCAGCACAGGCAATCAAAGGCAGGAGTTGCTTTCTCCTCCATAGGCTTCCCTCTGACAGAGGAGACCATTGTTTCAGTCTCTGTGATCAGCAACAGGCTGAGAGTGTATGCCCAGAGTAGGCCATGTGTGACAGGAATTTTTTTTTTTCTATCTCTGGGTGAGAGCAAGCCTTCTGTGAACTGCCAGTTGGCAGCCCTGACAGCTGCCAATAGCACAACCATCAGGAATAACATGGAGGGAAATGACTGATTCATCATTTCCCAGGAGCAATTCCTTGCACAGACAGCCCAGAAGCAGTTCTGCAAATCATTCTTCCAATGTTTTTCTTTGATAGCCAAATGTAGGCTTTTAGATAATTTTTTTTTTCTCAAAACGAACACCTTGTGTAACATGGTTCTTTGCATGGAGGAGTGAGACTGGGGCGCAGCTGCTGTGATATGGGAAGCACAACATTGCAGTTAATGTGAAAGGCAACTTAATACAAATGGGCCTGGAGCTTATTAAATGTATGAGATTATCACACAAAGAGATGGAATGCTTGCATGCAAAGTGATTTTCTAGGGAAGTCATTACCAGTGTTTCTAGCATTTCTCTTCCAAATATACATAGCTGTCAGAGCCCTGCTAGGCCCATCACAGAGTTCCTACATGTTTTGTGTATTGGTCCCCTGGTGAACAGCCACAGGGGTCAATTCTGTTCTGGCCACCTGCTCTTCAGTACACCAATCAGAGAGACGTAGCATTGAAAAGCAGAGCTTTAACCACATGTGCACACTAGAAGGAACAGTGCTCTTATCCTGAGACAGAAAATATGGGAGTCCAGTGGGCCCATTTTTCTCTGGGGTACTGACATGAGCTTTAGGTATAAATAGAGAAAGAATTGGGACAGGGACAAGTGGTATACATAATTAAGTAGTTTTCATCCAGGCGTACTACGGCTAATCATCACTCCCTTCTCCTTTGCTTCTAAATAAATCCATGCCTGTCTTCAAAACCCAACATACTTCAGGAGATCATTTCAGGGCATCACTGCTAACTTGCTTACTAGGGACAACCTCATTTGTTTATTCACTCAGTTATCTATCATTCATTCACAAAGTTTTTTTGCCCTATTCCCTATAGCAGGAGCTCTACAAGCTGAGGCCAAAGTCCAGGAGGCGCAGGACACACCCAAGCCAGCCAGTGTCTACCCTTTGTACAGTAAAGGATAGGCATGCAGGTTATTTCACAAATGACACTACACAGTGATAAGGGAAAGGAAGGGGAGAGGCTGAGAGATAGGAGGGGGATTCATATACAGGTGGGACAGAGTAAAGAGAAAAAATAGATCACTGAGGAAGACTTGACCATGAGATGTACCTGGGCGAAGTAGAGGAACAGTGGGAACAGTGCTGGGATGGGAAGGAACCCATAGCACTCACAGCAAGGATAACATGGAAGTGCAGCTCTACCATAGGCTAAAGGTGGCTCTGCAGGAGGTCCCTGGCCATGTAGTGTTTCATGTTACAATAATGCTTTTCACAAATGCAAAATCTTAATCCAAGCGGTGACACAACGTTTGGTGTCCAAGAAGTGTTTGCCCTCAGTTGGCATGAGCTCCAGAGAAGGTTACTTTGGGAATCAGCATAAATCAGTACATTATAATCCGCTTAAACTTTTTTTTTGCATAAGTACAGGCCCTCCTTTAGTTTTTAGCATAACTATAGCTCCTCTGTTAACATCCGCTTTTGTCTTTAGCATAACAGAAGCCATTTTGCTTTAAAGTCTCCATTTTGATCATAAGGTGAAATTAAGTTCAGGTTCTCAGGCTCTATCTGCCTGAGAACTTGAATAGCTTTTTACTTACAATACTTGTTGAAAGTTCTGCTTGATTTAATGATATGTGTTCTACTTAAACAAAACTACAGTATTCTGCTGTGTTTCTTTCTTCCAGAACTGTGGGGAACTGGAAAGTCCCCAAGCCTGTATCCTAGCCAATCAGTTTAAAATGCTTTGGCTAGCTACCTAGATACAATGTACTTGTAACAAAATTGATTCCTCTGTTGAGCTAGTTTAAATGACGTCATGTTGCCCTCCACTTGCTTCCCACCTTGTTACCTGGTTACAGTTTTTCTTAAAAAAGGCCTGCCTTAGAAACAGACCAGCATCACAGTCTGGGTCCCAGACTGTATCCCAGACCCATCAGTCTTTGTTCAGTGATCAAGAAACTTTGCTCAATCTGAGTCTAGTGTTTGAGTGGTCAGTGTGCATCTATTCCTGAACTCAGAACAGCAAGATGCCATGGAATTTATATAAAAAATATAAATATATTTAACTTGGAATATTCAATGCCTTTGGTAGAAAATTGGGGCATATTACATATACCTTTGCATACTACAACATCAGTGACAAATTGTGGCCTCAGACAGACCTGGGTTTAATGTGGCTTCACTTCCTAATGACACCTTGACTTGGAACAAGTTAACTTGACCCTCTTAAACTCCAGTTCCACTGTGATAATATTAATATTATGGATGCCACAATATTATTTTGGAGGGTTCAATAAGGTAATGGCAGTCAAATTTTCAGCATCACTGGTCACCCTGTAGACAGTGAGTATTAGCTACCATCATCTTCACCATGATAGAGATGGTCATCATTAATTCTAGTTCTTATAAATAATCTTTGTTCATTTCTTCTCATATGGTCAACATAATCATTCCTCATGACTGAGTTGAGGGAGTCTGTGGTTTCCTGGATGCCTTTGAGTGGATACTAAGAACTTATTTTTTAATTATTACAGAAATAAATGCTGTAAGGTGAAGTTTTTTTAAACTGAAAATGTGATACTAATTGATATAAGATGAAAGGAAGGAAACCAATTATTCTTTATCCCAGGCATTTTTGTTTATTACATTACCTAAATTTATTTACAGGAAAGCAGTTTTCATGAACTGCTGCCTGTGGGAACAAATGGGAAATCCCACTGGAACTCTTAAAACGGACTTCCTTTTCATGCCCTGAGAAGCTGTCAAATTCAAGTTTGGTGGGAACAGGAACAATGGCTTAAAAATTAAGGCAAAATGTCTGTAGTGCCTTTCTCCAGAAATAAAAATAAGGACAGAAATGGAGATCATGATGCCAGAGAGCTGACACTGAATGACAAGACCACGACAAGGAGTTTTACATTCCTTTTGAGCAGAAGATTATGTGTAAAACTGTATTATAACACCTTTTTGGTGAAATGTCTTCCTACAGTATCAGTATGAATACACAGATTGTTTTTTGGTATTCAGTGTTAAGAGAAGAACGTGTGTTTCATTACTTATAACCACCTTCTTCTAAGTAGGAAGGAGCTCAATGGGTGGCTATGACTGGGTAGGGTAGTTTCAAAATAAGTATGGAATGAGGCAGAAGAGTCTCAACTCATACTGGAGAGGGCTTCGGGGGGTCGTATAAAGACTGAAGAAGAGTCTAGGGGTGCAGTTCAACTGGCAGACTCCTTACCTAGCATGTAAGAAGCCTTAGCTTCCACCTCTAGTACAGATAAACCAGGAATGGTGTTGTGTACTTGTAATCCCAGCACGCAGGAGGATCAGAAGTTCAAGGTCATCAGGTTTAAGGGCAGCTTGAGATAGCAAAAGACCCTGTCTCAAGGTGGGGAAAAAAAGCACCAAAAAAAGAAAAAATAGCATCAGGAAGAGTGAAAATGGAGAAGGTGGGGCACCATCGTCAGCCCCCTCTGTGAGGCATCTGCAGCACTGCAGAGATGTCTAAGGATGATTTTAATTTGCTGTTGGCTGGGCCAATGTAAACCCTCTGTTGGCTCCATGCAATCTCAGTAAATTACATATTGCTCATGAGTGCTTTTGTGTGAATGGATTATTTTAGCAGAGAGCATGAACTGAAAGAAACCAGAAAGATAGCTATTTTTTTTTTCTCCTTTGAGAAAGTAGTAAGACACATGTTTAAATGAGAGGAAACAAGAGATTATAGGGTGGAGTGCCTCTGAGCAAAGAAAAGTCTTTGTCTGTTTCTTTAAGGAGGAAGGGATAAGAAGGAGATAAGAAAGCCAATGCAAGAGGCAGAAAAGAAAATTTAATCACAACTGTATTCTCCCAGTCTTGCTGTCTGTCTCAAGCTATCTGTCTGGGCAGAGTGCTCAGGGAGAAAACAGTCCACGTGAAACATCAAAGAGAAATGATGACGCTTCCCATTGCTCTGGCCTGAACCCAGCAACTTTGCCTCTTAGTTCAGGGCTAATATGAATGGTTTTGTTGCTTCAGGGGAAAAAAATACTTAGCAGAGATTTTGGTTAGAAAACTGAGTTATATTAAGATACAACAATGTGGGGTGCGTATATAAGCTCAGTGGTAGAACATTTGTATAGCATCTCTGAGGTCCTAGATTCAATTTCCAGCACTGAAAAAAAAAATCAAGACAATGACACTGTCAGGGTTATAGTGAGAAGACAGATTGCTTGCACCCAGTGCTAGTAGCCAGCTGTCTCTTTCAGCGTCCTCACCGACTGCAAAATTTCATGCTGACAGGCATTTAGCCATTCCTAAACTTCCTTATATGCACATATGTTTTAGACCTAGTGTTTTTACCAGAAGCGACAGCTAGCCATCATCAGGTCGGGCCTGTCTAGTTTCACCATTAATAATGTATACTCTATCTTTCACACAGAACACACACAGACGTACACACATACACACACACACATGCACACACATATACGCACACACTATCCTTACCACTTTATTCCTATTTCTGCCAAAATATCTAGAAATATTACTTGGAAGTGCTCAAGCCGAAACAAAGATGGACTTTTGAACACCAAAAGTTGTCACTAAAATTTTCCCCAACCCAATGCCATTTTTCTAGGGGAGATTTGGGAATATGTTTGGGGATCTTGCTTCTCCAACCTTGGAGAAATTGGAGCCTACATTCAAGGATAGAAATGACTCCCAGTGAGCAGACCATTCCACTTAAGGGACAGAAAAAAAAATATTGCCCCTAATATCTGTGGTTCTGTCTGAGGCACCTTAGCCAGATGGCAAAAGCATTTCACCAACATATCTCTTCTCTCAGCTCTGCTTTTTATATGGGATGGCTCTGTCCTCCTTATTGCTGCAGCCTCAGGTATGAGTTTCTCTTTCCATGAGCTTAAGAAGACATCAGATTTCATTGAGTAGCACTGCCTCTGGATGACCTATCTGCAAAGCCTGCAACATAAAAGGATAAAGGCTATGTTTCCAAGCCAGAGGTTATGACCAGTCTTACAAACTCAGAGGCAGTGAAAGGAATGGAGAAGGAGACTTTCAGGCATGTTTACCACAAGAGAGCGGAGAGGTGAGCAGAGTGAGCCTGAGGAAATAGCACATGTCCATTGTGTGGACAGCTCCAGCTCCTCTCTTCCATTATTTCACATGCCTACATCCTCTCATAGGCCAGATATTTCACACACAGATCACCTCCTGGGTGAGGTTTCCCTACAAAACCCCTTTCTCTGTGCACTCATAGCATTTTGTTCATGTAAATGAAGAAAGGCACTAACTAATTAGCATACATAAGAAGCCGCACCATCCACATCCTTTTGAACATGGGGAGGCACGTGACGTCAGATGAAACAAGATCCAAAAACAGAGGATAGGTTCCATTTCCTGAGTGTACACAATGCATGGGGTCTACAAGTAGAACCTTTGGTGAGTGTGTGTTGAGAATAATATATATTTTTTAAGATCTTGGTTTCTTGAAGCTTATCTGTTTCAACCACTTCCTTACTCAGATCAGGAAACTGAGGCTGAAGTGGGTTTTTTTCCAGCTCTGACAGTAAATGGTCTGAGCCACCAAAAGGAAGGACAGATTGACCCAATTCTTGGCTGAGAAACCACAGCAATGTAGCTTAAACTTCCTGTTTTAAATGCCATGGCAGGAAAAAGTTGTGGTCTATGGTGCCCTGACTCTAAATGCTCTCTCCTTCTCCTCTCTGTTTTCCGTTTTCCTTTCCCTCTCTCTTTTTCCTTCCTTCCCTCTCACTCCCCCTTCTCACCTTCTCCTTCCTTTTCCCTCTCTGTGGCCCTGGAAAAGCTATCAACTTCAGAGCTGTGATTCACAACTTTTTGCTATACATTGCTCTTGTGCCCGTGAAAGTCTATAGTTTGTGACTCACTGCCTAGTGAAAGACATAATAAATCTTGCTGGGAATTCAAAACATGCAAACTGACTGTCATGGGAACTATGGGTACTTAAAGCAAAGGGATAAAAGTGACTCTTTGTGACAAACATCCTTCTATTTTTATAACAGTATCTGCAGAGACATTCTCTCAGGAGCAGGTCAGAATTGGCCAGGAATAAAACTACATGAACCCAGTGATATACAAGATGAAGAGTGGAGACTTGCTTGGACTCCTGCCAGGTAACAATCAGGCACAAACATGTAGGAATGGCCCCCAAAGTGATCTTATGGAAATCTACAAGCCCCTTCTTTCTACTCTGTCAGTCAAGTGGGTTCTGCCCTGTCTCCACATGTAGTTTCTTACAGGATCAGCCACACTCATCACTCTATCTTTTGCTGGCTTCTATAGAACTCATCGCTGTCCTTTTCAGAGATGCTCCCTTGATTGTACCTCTATCCTCTCTGTAGCATTTAGACCTTTATTAATTGTGCCAGAGCATCTTTGCTTGGACAACAGGCCTTTCTCAGGTGCGAGCTGAACATGAGGTAGCATATGTAGCTGTGAGAATACACAATACACAAGCAGGCTGGTTAATACTAAAAAAAAGAAAGAAAGTTGATGTGGTAAGAAGTGCCAGGGAGTGGAGGTGGAGACAACTTTGCAGTATCTGGGGAAACGCACTTTTTGGAGGTGATATGGAGACATGAATAATAGAGATTAGGTAACTACTTGGCAACATCTTGGGATTGTCTTCTCAAACAGAAGAAGGAAGGACCCCTGTTGACTTGTGGGAAACTTTAAGACGAAGAGGCAACATGGAAAGGGGATTTGTTGGAGTTCTTCCAGGGGGCAGAAAGAGAGTCTCCTCCAGACCCCAAGCCACAGATGGGCAGTGACTTCCAGATTAACTATTTTCCAGTTGTATGAAGTTGTATGGAATACTCAAGTATTTCGAATATACATGTATGTGTATGCAAGTATGTGCTGTGTATGCGCTCATCTGAGTCATAGTGTGTGTGTGTGTGTGTGTGTGTGTGTGTGTGTGTGTGTGAGAGAGAGAGAGAGAGAGAGAGAGAATCTGTGTGTGTGTAGAAATACAGGCCACAGGTCAATGCTGTGTGTGTGGCTTCCTTTATCACTGTTCACTTAGCACTCCTGATTTAGCAAGACTTTTAGGCCAGTGAGCTTCATGAAGCCTGTCTAAGCCTCACCAGTGCTGAGGTCGCAGACACCTGTCACTGTCCCTGGTTTTCTATGTGGCTGCTGGAGATACAAAGTCAGGTTCTCACATTTACAGGGCCATCCATTTACTGACTGAGCCTCCATAGCTTTGTTTACACTACTATTCACTGTGCTGCATGTTCCACGGAACTGCTGGATAGGTTATATGCAAAAATAAGCTATCACTACAAAACGGTACAAAATGAATTAGTATGTTATTTGTTTGAGAAACATTGCATTAATGAAATTTCCTGATTCTGACAAGTTTTTTTTCTTTTTTTCTATTCTTCATTTTTAGTTTAAATTATTATTATTTTACTAATTACAGTTTATTCACTTTGTATCCCCCGTACCTTCCTCCCTCCTCCCCTCCCAACTCCACCCCCCCTCTTCTCCACCCGTGTCCCTCTCCCAGTCCACTGATAAGGGAGGTCCTCCTCCCCTTCCCTCTGATCCATTAGGAGTGGCTGCATTGTCATCTTCTGTGGCCTGTTAAGGCTGCTCCCCCTTCAGGGGGAAGTGATCAAAGAGTAGGCCAATCAGTTTCTGTCAGAGACAGTCCCTGTCCCCATTACTATGAAACCCACTGGGACACTGAGATGTAATGGGCTACATCTGTACAGGTTGTTCCACTCCATGCGTGGTCCTTGGCTGGAGTATCAGTCTCAGAAAAGACCCCTCTGGTAGGCTGAGGGTGACCTGGGGCTGGTGGTTGTATTAATTAAATATTGTCATTGCTGTGATAAAATACGCACCCAAGAAAGACATCTTAAAGGAGAAAGATTTCATTTCGTGTCATGGGTTGAAGGTATGGTCAGTCCAGTATGGTGAGGAAGGCCTAGCAACAATACAGATCTTGACCCTGTGGCAGAAGTATGAGGGACTAGTCCCATTGCATCCACAGCAAGGACACAGAGTGAGGTCAGCATTGGTGTTCAGCTCACTTTCTGCTTTATATTTGGTCCAAGACTCCATGGGGACAGTGCAGCCCTCATTCAGAATGAGGCTTCTTTCCTCAGTTAAACCTCTCTGGAAATGGCCACACAGATGTATGTCTTAGAACTTACCACTTTCCCCTGACCTTCGGTTTCTTCTATGTAAATGAAAGAAGACAGATGAAATGATATCATGGACTTATCCCTGATATGTGAATGCTTTGTATACATACCTCTGTACACAGAATTCCACTTGGAATTGAGTAGCAAACATACACAACGGATGTGGGTCTTGTTCCTACAGTCACCCAAGGTGTGACAGCAGACACCGCACAACCCTCCTTGATGTAATGCTTTTGTTTGGGGGGGGGGTGCAACAGGCTGGTTGGGAACTGCCTGCAAGCCATTTCAGTCACTGAGACATGAGCTCACCATTTCCAGGGAGAAGCTTCTGAAACCATTTCGTCAGTTTGACAGTGAGGTGTTGGAGAAGAGGCTGGCCGAGGAGCAGCTGTGGGGTTGACAGATGTTTCCCAACGGGAGCTGTGGCTCCACTGTGTACAAAAAGTGCTTGCACCATCCTGTTGCAGTCTGAAAGCCATGTCCTGCATCCAGCTGGCAAGCTCTAGCCCATGCAAACAAATATGTTTAAAGATAGACTGCTCATTTTATGGCTGGTGTGTGTTGAAACAGGTCTCCCTGGCTTCCCATGAAGCCTAAAGGCACAGTCAAATGTTTTAATGACAGAATAAGATATTTAAAGGGGCAAATGCAGACAACCCATATCTGTTTCTATGACCTAAGGACATTGCATTTACTACATAAAAAATGTATTTGCAGACTTGCTTTTCCACACTTGAATTTAGGTTCCTCAAAGGTGACAAATGAATGCAATTCCTTTCTGCATTTCTTGCATGTATCATGAAAACAGGTAAAAAATACAGTCAGAGCTATACGAGTTGAAATTAATCTGAGCTCACAAAATCATAGAAAATAAGGCACCTTGGAAGTAAATTGTTTATGTGGCATCTTTTCTACAAAGAAGGAATCGGAAGCCAGAGTTTCACAAACATTTAGTGGAAGAAAAGAAATTACGGCATAATGCATCTTAGTTTTTCGTTTTAAGTGCTAAACATCTGAATAGATACTAGGTTATCAGCCTTGTCCTAAGTGAAACATTTCCCTCACTCCCCTTACTAGATGGGGCAACTGAACAAGCCTCTAACTGCTGAAAGATTCAAAATTATAGAGGCAGGACTTGTTTTTTTCCTTTTTCCTTTTGCACTAAAATACATGGATTTCTACAAAGAAGCACATGTCTAGGCAAAACAAAATGAACAAAAGATAGTCTTAGTGTAGCTCTACATATCTATGATCTAAGCAAAGGATAAATGTCCCACAGTTTTGTCACTCAATTAAACACAAAGAATTGTGTTTTATTTGACAATTCTGCAATGGCAGGTTTGTAAAAGCTAATGTGAAGTAGCTGAAAGGGTCAGAGATACATGGTTCATTTTTGAAATATGAATCTGAGAAGGGAGTAGATGAGCAATATGTCTAGATGCATGACACATTCTCATCTTTAATGTTCCTTCCTGTGAAAGCTTTCTTTGAGTCCCAACAGAAGTGAGTGAGGGGATAGGAGCTTGCTGGGGCTTGCTACAGGAGCCAGAGGTGGAAGGAATGACATTTTCCATAGAAACAATTAAGGAGTTTCCCAAACAAAGAACCCACTAAATTATGCAACTCATCCTTTTCTACCAATCTCCCCGTTCTGGTTTCGATGACTCATAATTTCAGAGTCACCTTTCCTAGGACTCCCTGGGGGGTGATAGCATTGGCTGGAATAGTAAACTGCAGTAGTCTGGGTCTCGAATGTTCTCCAAAGGCCATGTATCAATGTCTTGGTCCCTGGCATATGAAGCATTGGGAGGTAGAGGTCAGTGGAAGTTAGGTCACTGGAAATTTGTGTCTTTGAAAGGAACATAAGGGCCATATCATTCTTCTCTTACTCTTTGATTCTGAGCTAAGGTGAGGTAAGAAAATTGTTTTGCTGTTGGATCCTGCCTTGTTGTGATACTTTGTCCCAGATTTGAAACAGCAGGGCCAATCAATAGACACTGGACAAAGACATCAACATCATGAGAAAAACATGCAAACCTTTCTTACCAACAGCAGGTCATCTTGTGAATGATTGGCAGCTGGGTCAAACCATGCCAAAGCAATTTCAACCTAAAGAGTTTCCTTCCCTTCCTTTCCTTCCCCTCCCCTTCCCTGTCTTCATTTCTTCTTTGTACAGTGTATGTATTAATTGGATGGATAAACTCTACACTGTTTGCATTTATAGAATTCCCTTAGGACTAGAAATGATTTGCAGATTAGCTTAAAATATGACTGATTCACCAGTAAACTTTGTGTTTTTTGGAGAATGCACGCTCCAGAGAATGAATTTAAAATGAGCAGTTCTGTGAATTTAAAATGAGTAGTTCTGTGAAGAACATTAGGCTCATGGAATCTCTCCACTGCCATTCTCCTGGTTAGATGTGAAGTTGCTGCTCTGCTAAAATCTTCAGGTAAGTGTGATTCATCTCTTCTACACTGGTGAAATGAGGGGTGTATTTTGGAAACACAGGCATGGCTGGAAACATACATGGAATTAGGTCTCTCACGTTGTCAGTAAGTTCAGTAGAGCAGACTTCACTGTCAGAGTATTGCAGCCCAGTCCCTCTTTCTGCAGCCTTATGGCTTGCAAATGTGAGGCCCAGTGCTGAAGACATTTATCTAGTACTCAGAAGCATTTTGTCCCACTGCCTACAGCCTCCTATGGCTTTCTTTGCATCTCACTTCTAACAAAGTGCCAGATCCTGACCATAACTCACATCTCTACTCCTACTTTCTTCATATCTCGCCTGCTATCTTACTTCCCGTATACCGATCCCACAGCTCTGCTCCTGTCCTGATGGTCTTGATGCTTCCTTCAGTGTTCATTCTATGATCTCATGTTAGCCCCCTCCATCACAGTGTTTACCTTGGAACTTGAGGCCACCATTCTTCCTATTAAACACACATCAGGTCAAGTCTCCACTGCCTAAGAGAGAAGTGTGACCTCTGCTTGAACGGAGAAGACTTGTGTTTAAAATAACCAGGGTCACAGCCTTCCCTGGACCTTCTTCCTTCCTGTAAGTCTCGAGGTTGTTTCCATAGCTATTCCCAGGGGAATGTGCCGTGTGTGTGAGGGTCCCTGGGAAGCCAAGGGCTCACATTCCTAAGAGCATGTGAGAAGTCTAGTCCCAGGGTCTGTCCTTCCTGACCAGAGGAAGTGACTGCCTAGTGATATTTCAAGAAGGATGGGTCATGGGAGTCATGTCACTGCTTGGCCTTGTCTGCTGCTGGCAGCTGGGACACTGCTGGCAAGAAGCATTATGGGTAGTTATGCTCACTGTCAGTCTATGGTGGGTTTCTGTCAGTGTTCTTCCCCAATTTTAGCACTACTCTGGCCCCTTTAAGACACAGGTTCACTCATGCAATGGCTACTTCACACTCCTTATCCACTCAGTTCCCTATTAGAAAAGTATTCTGGCACTCTTGTCTGTTTATGAGCAATGGTGACTTGATGCCTATCTCCATCAGCTTAACAAACACCACAACACAACAACAGTGACAGAAAGCGACTCATGGAATGCTCACTGTGATGTAGAATGCAAGAGAATTAGAAGTTAAAAGTAAGGCACCAGGTCCCGGAGGAGATAATCTGATTCTCACTTCTCTCTCTCTCCAGATGGGGAATTAAGCTCAGTGACTATCCTGTTTAGTGTTCCATAAGTGTGAGTTAATGTTCCAGCAATGATGCTGGTGTGTCTGTTAGGGCATGTATTCTGTGTCCAGCTTGACTCAATAGATATTTTTCTCTGCAGGTCCCAATCTGGATGATAACTCCTGGTCTAAAAGAATTGCTAACACTTGGTTCCCACTTGGTGCTGCTGTTTGAGGAGTTTGTGCAGCCTGGGTGGAGGAAATACATCACAGGAGGAAGGTTTTGAGAGGTCTTAGGCTCACTTCTAATTTGTTTTCTCTGTGTCATATTCATCACTGAGGGTACGATCTTCCAGATTCTGCTCCCACTGCTATGCCTGCAGTGTCTTGTCTTTTCTTACTATAAGACTCCTATCTTTCTGGAACCATAAGCCAAAATAAAGTCTTCTTTCCGACCTGCTTTTGGTCATAGTGTTTTAGCACAGCAACAGCTTAGTAACTGTTAATACATGCACCCTTCATAGACCTTCCAAAGGCCTGCCAGTGTGGGGAGTGGTAATCAGTCTGTTGTTCATCTGAGAGCTCTGGCCTTGAAAGGTTCAGGCTCCTTCATATACTCTTCTGTAGCGGAGACAGGGAGCTCAAGATGGCAACATGAGCCCACCAGCTGATAGACTAGCTGCTAGAGGAAAAAGCCTTCAATGGGCATGCACGCTCTCACATCCCTCTTTCTTCTCAGTCTGTACTTTTGTTCCAGTTCTTAAGAATGCTGGTTGAGTGAGAAAAACTAAGACCATCAGGAAGTAGCAAGAACTTGTGACACATCTGTTATAGAAGCATTAACGGATTACTGTAATCTTCCCTTTCTTCTCTGAGCTTTTCCAGGTGAGGAACAAGAGTCCCCATCAGTTTTGCCTCCCCACTGCCCAAGAGAACTGCTGTTTAAGCTGCTGGTTATGCGGTATTGAACAGAACAGTGACATTGTTCATTTGATTGTGAACTCCTAGAGGGAAGGTCTAGATGAGGAATTTTTAAACCTCAGGAGCTTGGGATGCAGCCTCAAGCAAAGGCGACAGTGATGTCCAGTCTAGCAGGGAGTTCACAGATCAAGTGTTGACAAGCTGGATTATCCAGATTGTCCTGTGTCTCCCTCTCTATGTGCACACATTCTTTGCAAGGCTGAATTTCCAGCACCTTCCTCAGAAATGTGCCACAATTTCTAACTCTTCATCCCCACACTGAGGACTTTACTTGGGAGCATAGAATGTAGCTGAAGGCTACTGGCACTCATACAAGCCTTTTTTAGTTCTGTGAAGTTGGAGCCAGTCACATGGAGGTCATGGTGTTTATTTCCACCATATTTATGGGTCAGTGAGTTGTCTAGATGGAAAATAAAAACTGATTTGTTTTAAGCTTGGTAATTTGTTTGGACCACCTGGGGCTTTGTGTTGAGTCTGAAACCACATGTTAGCTCAGTTGGAAAAGCTGTCCCCACCATTCAGTAATGCTGGCCATGGATGATTGGAAGGATAGGAGAAAAATAGTGCCCGAGTCAATTGGTTTCCATGCCTGGCTTAAGCTGATCACATTGGATTAAACTCAAAGGTTAGAAAGATGCAGAAGGCTGATCTATGCCATGAGGATGATAGAGAACCCTGTTGAGAAAGCAGTGACATGAACTCTCAGAAGTTAGAATTCTTTGCTAACCACAGTGAGTCAATGCTATACAATGTCTAAATGGTACTTAGAAATGAACTACATCATCACTTAAGTAATGGTACTCAGAGAGAATGTGTACCCTGATACTCAAACACCTTCCAAGGTGAGGTGAGGGCACAGTTAGTACTTAGATCTATCATATATAGATTTCCTCTTCCTTAGACCAGGTCTGCCTGAGCCAATGTGGACTTCTGTGTTCTCTTCTCCCACCAGCCTTCTTTTTCCAAACCCAAACATGCGCTTTCTGAATCATTTTATGGTTCATTTTCTCAAAGCATAAAAATATTGCCAATCAACATAAAAGGATTTAAAAATACAACTTCAAAGGAAGAATCCTTTTGGACAACACAAAAGGAGAATCCAGCTAACTCACAAACTTAAGAAATTTAGGGACCAGATTAATGGTAAGCACCGATGGTTCCCCTCATCTCTGTTCCTTTGTCTCTAGTCTCATCTATCTATCTATCTATCTATCTATCTATCTATCTATCTATCTATCCATCCATCTGTCTACCTATCATCTATTTATGTCATTTCTATTGATCGTCTACTTTCAGTCTATCATCTATCTTTTGATCTTCTATCTGTTTCCTAGTGATCACTGTATGCATATCTGTTTCCATCTATGTAAATATATATGCATGCAACAATCCACTTCCAACATATGTATATAATAACAAGCTAGCTATCAGCTATACATCATCTGTCTATCATTCATCTATCATCTATCTATCAATCAATCAATATCTACCCATTTTCTGTTTCTTTCTTTTGACTGACAATTCAAAATATGTTTGATAGAAATGAATATGCTCATCCAGGCAAATCTTTGTTATGTCTCCGTCTGGAAGTTACACTTGGCTTTTGCTTTTTTGCATAAGCAGAGATGTTGTTATAAAAAAGAAAGTCCCAAACATTTGATTTTACCAACAAAGACTCAGGAGCCAAATGCTGGAGTGAAAAACCTACTAACTCAGAGAGGCAGAGAAAGTTCCCAGCTAATCCTTCTACTCAGCCAATGACATCCCAGAAGGAAAAAGTCACTCATCCCAGAAGATAAAAGCCAAAAGCCAAAGACCAAAGAGCTTGCTAGCTCAGCTGACGGCCCAGGAGGAAAAGACATGCTAGCTCACCCAAAAGCCCAGCAGGAGAAAGCCAAAAGCTCAAAGCCAAAGAACTCAAAGAGCTCTTTCTTTTTCTCCACAGTCTTGAATACCCTTCAACTCAAAGTCCTTCCTTTCTACTTAACCCCTGATAGCTGGTTTCTTATTCTACCTAGGATTAACTTTATTAACCTAGGGTTAACTTTATTAAATCCTGTGAGCAGAAAGCTCTTAGATTAAAGGTGTGTGCTAGGGCTGAGCCAAACCATAATTATCTGATTACAATAAACAAAAAGCTCTTGGATTAAAGGTGTGTGTTAGGACTGAGCCACATCAAACATTAAACAGGTTTTTAGAGTTCCCAATCTTGGGGTTTACAATGGGATCAAATAAGACAAAGATGACTTCTTTCTGCAGGTCCAGAGGGCTGGACACCTGCTCCTTCTCAGAAAAGTGGTAGAGTTGTGAATAGGGTGATTTATACTTGTTGGAAACATATTTACAGCAGAGAGACAACTTGAGTCTTTTAGAACACATGGCAGCCATCTGTAAAAATGGATACCCTTGACATTCGAGGAGAGCAAGGGAGAGAGTTGTAAAGTAAATAAACGTTGATGTAAATTACTCGTAAAAACACGAATTACTATATTTTCCCAGTTCAGGACAAATAAACATTAGGCATAGGGTTGAATGAAGGCTTGTTTCCTTGTACCGTCTTAGAGGCTTCAATGTTGGTAATACAAAGCCAAGCAAGCCACCAAAATAAAGCTACTGACTTCATTGCCACTGTCACTGACATTTATAATAGACAGTGATGTTGATGGCATGTTATGTTTAAACATTGTTCCACATTCTTTACAAGAGGTGTGTTTCTCACCATCATTGTATATCCAGAAGGATGCTTCCATGTTATGGATGCAGAACCTTGACTCAGGCTCAGTACATCGTTGGACACTGTGTCACTTCATCTATGAGCCATGTGCCCAAAGATAAAGATGACTAGCGGCAGAAGCTTTGAACTCAGTTTGACCTCTACATCAGCTACTTTTTTTTTTCATAATGCCATTTTTATTGAAAAGCCAGGTGAACCCAAGGTTTTATGGAAAACAACAGAATTTCTAGATCTTCCTAGCTTTTGTGTAAGCAGCACAAAAAGATTTTGAAAAATTAAACCCCCAAGCTACTACATACAATTAGTGAGAAGGTGGGAATGAAAGAAGATTCTGGGTGCTTACAGGGAGCTATAGGATGACTTGAGCTCAAGGGAGCATTTAATATCAGCAAGGCTTGGGACAGAAGAATGCCACTCGTATCCTTGGAGAACCTTTTTCCTGAGACAGCTGCAAGAGCAGTTGAGGCCATCTGTGGCCTGGAATTCCTTTGTCTGGTGTTGAAGTTTTCCTGGACATTTGTTTTAGGTCATCCTTGGTTAAAACAGACTCCACACATGAATGAGAGGAATGAATACCCCAGCCAGCTGAAGTGACATTTGTGTTTGTTGCCTTGGAGGTCTGGTGCAGATGTCCAGAAGTGTCACTTAAACCTGCCTTCTCTGCTACACAAAAGGAGAATGTTATAATTATTTGTCTCATTGTTGCAACAAAACACCTGACAGAAGCAATTTAAGAAGGGAGCTTATTTGGCTTGCCGTTCTACAGGGTACACTCTATTATGGGAGAGGTAGATGCCATGGCAGTAGGGAGAAGGTACAGCTGGTCACACCCACCCAGACTTGGGAAATAGAAGGAAATTAATGCCCCTGTCAAGATCTCCTCTGTCTTTCTACTCCTCTCAGGATTTCAGTGTATGGAATTGCATCATTCACATTTAGGGCAAGTCTTCCCATGTCAATTAACCCAATCTAGAAACCCCCTCACAGACATGCCCAAAAGTTTGTTTCTATGATGACGTTAAGACCCACCAAGTTGCAGGTGAGAGAAACCATAGTAGCTAGCTTCTTTCTACAGGTGGTCAGAGCCCAGGAACCTGTTTCCTTACAGAATATGACAGAATGTGAGGAGGATGGTCTAGTCTTATTGCTAGCATGTTTACATTAGGAAGCTCATTCTGATCTTGTAGAGCGTGTGGTGGTAGTCTGTAGGAATGGACCCAAGCAGGACGAAGCATGATGGAATGGGACAGTAGCAATGACTAACCCTCTTTTATTCTTTGCAAACCATTTTTGTGCCCCCCCCCAGTCTCCCACTCCCTGCTCCCACCCCCAGGTTTCTTTGTATATTCAGACATTTAAAGTAAGCAGGGATTAGCTCCTGTTAGCCAAGAGTAACTAACAAATGGCTCTAATTAACTGTGTTTTAAAGAGAAAGGCTTAAGAGCACTGTGAAGGTGATTTACGCTGAGTGGATTCAGACCTCCATTGCTACTGTTGTCACCTGGATCCTGCCTTTTCTGAGTCTCCTATTCCTTTTTCCTCACACTCTTTTTATTTTTCTTTTGTAAGAGTCTCAGAGCAAATACACATTCTACTAGTTTTTAGCAGCCTAAATAATTGTAAAAGAATGTGAACCCTAATATCTTCCATAAACTGGGGTCTAGGCCTTATCTTACTGATATTTTTATATCTTACAGATATTTGGGGGCATCTGCAACAGAAGTGATATAGCATTCATTAACAAATCATTTAGGAGGGAGGCCCTTCATTTCTATATGGCCTGTCCATTTCTGTGTGACTGAGGGGACTCTCTGGGCAGAAAATCAGTGTATGTGGACCATCTAATACATGTCACTTACCTGTGACATGAGTGTCATGCTTGTGCTGCCTAGGTTGCTCAGGGATGCTTCCAAAGAAACAGAAGTCATTTGAACCACTGTTCAGACTTGGTAAGCCCAGCATAGGGGAAGGGGTTTAAAGTTCTACTTGTCCATGGCTGTTTAAGAGGAGAACATACAGGACCCAATTGTTGGACCCAAATATATAAAATCTTAAGCTTAGTAGCTATTAATATTTCTTCATACTGAACATTTTAGTAGATGTAATTAAATTTAAAAATTACAGTGCAGAAATTATCTTGGTGAATTTATTTAAAGCGAGTCAGAGGGAATGAAAAGCCAGTGAGAGCAAAGTCGTATGTGGAGGAAATCTTCTTTCTCATCTGTCATCTCTGAGTGTGAAATGTATGAGCTGAGTGCGATAATGTGCTATCTTTTGCTGAATATCCACCTGATCCAATTAGTGAAATATAAGACATGAGATGGATGAAAATAACTAAGTGTATGCGTGACCACATTGCCTTCCTTTGTTCTCCTATTACCACTTCTTTCACTGGCCTAGGCGATAGATGCATCTTGGATGAGAGCATGTGAGAGGCGATGCGATTTCTGGGTGTTAGTCTCTGGTGGCACAGTATTTAGGGTACCATGACATAAAGTTTACCTCTCCAAATATCTTCACTTGAAATGCTATTAAATATTGCGATAGTCAGGCTGCACTGTTGGTTTGAACTAACACCTCTGCGTGTGTCTGTCAGGATGCTACTGGACAGACAACTGAGGAGGGACAATTAATTCTCAACACAGGCCAGGTGCACAGACTGAGCAAAAGGTGGAAAGGAACAGGGAAGCCAGGGCACTAGATTTCAATTCTCTGCTGCCAACAAGAGGCATGACAGGACATACCATTTCATGCTTATGCTACCACAGACAGCATCACTCCTGCCACCATGCTGTCCTCATTACAATGCACTATTACTTCAAACTGTGAGCCAGAACAAACTCTTTCTCCTAACCTGATTTTGTCAAGTGTTTTTGTCTCAACAATGGGAAAAGTAACTTATGATTTTAATATAAGTCTTGGTAACCCAGAAACATTCATTTTTCTCAGTCATTGGTCAAATATGGTAGACATGCTGGTCTTGGCTTAGAAGAGTATTATTGGGAAGGAGAAATCAGCTTAGGAAATACAATGTTACCTTAGATCTGAATGGGGGACTGATTTGCCTACCCCCTCCCTCCAAACCAGATGTTAAAGCTCTAACTACCAATGTGACTGAAATTGGAAATGAGCTCTTAGTGGATAGGAAATTTCAGTGCGTTCATATAAATGCCTTAAGCTGATTGCACTGGTGTTATAGCAAAAGAGGGCAAGAGGTTGGGAACATGGAAGCATGAGGTAAAGCCCTATCAGAACCTAGCATCACCAGCACCTGGGTGGGTGGCTGCTAGCTCACCACTGAGAAATACATCTCTGCTCCATGCTGTGTGTTGCAATTTGCACTAGCGTCTTGTGATGACTGACAGGACCTGTTGTTCACTGTGGGTTGACTGCAGTGGTGAAAAGGTAGTGCTGGCATCACTGAAAAACTCCATGCTGCAGACATGGTGCTGGGCTTTCCTGTGTCACCGTGTTGGTGTGAGAATAGAAGAGGGCAGGAAATGACATGAGACCGTGGGAGACTGCGGGAAGGGAGGACACGACGCCCAAGAAAGGGAGCACTAGGAACACGTGGCAAGCAGGACTTCCTGGTGTCAGCTAGTCCACTATGCCATTCAAAAAGGTTTCCCATCATTGCCCAGTTTCTGTTCCTTGGGCACTGGCTGTCTTGACAGAGTCTCATACGTTTCCGACTTAGTTCTCCCATTTTATACATGGCAATGCCATCCTGCTCCTCCTAGTGCTGTTTGTGTTGGAAGTCTGAGTCTGGGCCTCAGACAATAATGGGAGGAGAATCTAGGGAGTGTACATGATTATTGTTAATGAACCCCAGGAATCCATTAAGCTCACATCTTGCTAATAGCATATAGGTGTGTATATCTTAGCTAAAAGGCCTTGAATGTGAAGCCAAGAGGTTTGAGTATGAAAAGTCCGACAGAGCCACCCATACCGAACCCTTCTTTCCTAGTGTGTGACTCTATTTTGGGAGAAGGTAGAAATTTCAAGAGGTGGAGGTGTGCTAGCTGGAGGTGTGCTTTGGATGGTTAAACCTAGTCCTCCTCCTTTTCGCCCAGTGTTTGCTAGCCAGTGGCAACCGCAGGCGCACAGTCCAGTTACATGATGATCTGCCAAGCCTGAGGCTTGGATTCAATCAATCCCAAGAACAGAAACCAAATCTTTGAAACTTTGCAATGAAATACAGTTTTTTTTTCAAGTCATTCTGTCTGATATTTCATCACAGCAATTAAAAAATATCTGATTGATAGAGGCATACCCTTTGAGCAGTCTCATGAAAGGAATGGCTTTTAGTAACAAGTAGAGGAATTGCCTTAGAATCGAGATGGTCTGCAATAGGGCAACCAAGCTCTTGAGCCTTTTCCCAACTAACAAGGCAATATCAGAGACTTGTCTTCTTGGAGACATTGCTTTTCCCTCTTTCCGTAATGTACACCCTGGGAAGACATGACTTCCGATACCTGCTGTAGTTGGGGTGTCTTCAGAACCTTGAACGCAGCTCTCTCCTCAATACTGCTTCTGCACTGAGCTGGCCCTTCGCCCCTGGCCTCCGCTTTACGTGCACTCTCTCAGACACCTCCCGACTTGCCAGTCTGCTTCTCCAAGGAACAGGCAGTTCTATTTCTATTCCTCCTCTGACGCCTGCATATTACTTATTATTTAGATTTATAAGCCAAACCCGTTTGCAATAAAGTCACTTCAGGGCACACACACAAGGTTAAAAGCTTTAGGTCAAATACACAGAACTATAAAAATAAACATCCAGAGTGCACAGTAGAAATATTATTTAAGGCAAAGCAATGACTTCAACATAGAAGCTCTTTCAGTGAAAGTCATTCGAAAAGATACAAAGATGAATGAATTGCATGGTGCCTTCCAGTTGTTTAATTAAGGAATTGGAAAAAACTAACCCACCCCTCAGAATTTTGCTTCAAAACTTCAGTTGGGCCAAATAAGGCAGCCAGCCAGCCCTTCACCAAATGTTCATTAATGTTTCTCAAAACAGCAGCATGCAAGAAAAGCCAGACGTCCCAGTATGCCAGTAGCCTTGTGTTCCTCAGTGCTACCTCATGCAGGCCCCTGGAAAAGCAGTATTGGAAATGCTGTGATATTTGGACAGTGAGCCTATGCAGGTCCACTAGGAAAGCAATATTGAAGGTGATATTTGAACAATGAGACACTGAAATCTTTCTTTGCTCTCCAGTCAGGACATACCACTCTTCTTTGTGTGCCTCTGTTCCCTCTGGAGAATTTCTCACAGAATTAAAGACTTGATTTCATTTTCATTCATGCATGTGTGTCCGCTGCTTGGTCTAAGACTTGTACCAGAAGTGACTTGTGGATACTGTACTTGTACTGTGTCTACAAGCACAGCTCCAGGCCCAATAGCCCTCCATAGGTGTTTATTATGTAGCAGGACAAATGGGGACCGGATGTGGGCCCTTGCCACGGTGATGCTTTCTGCAAAGTTAAAATTATTAGGCAGGGTGTTTGTGTTTCAGCAAGCTGTGATGCTTTGAACACAGGGACCCACTCAGGAGGATTTGAAGCGGCCCAAACTGTGGCTGTTTGCATTTGGGCTTAACCAGGTGTCAGGACTGAACTCACAAGTTTTCAGAGAAAATGCGGAGCAGGAGCCGAGGATATTCCAAGGCTGCCCATGGGGAACCAGGTGCTCTCCGCCAACTCCTCACTCTGGGCCCCACATCTGACATCAGCCAGCGGTTCGGCTTTCCCTTCTTCCAGTGAATAATTTGCTAGTTCCAGGACATTCGTTTCACAAAGGGTCATTCATGGATCCTGGCTGAGTGCAGAGACTATTAAACTGAAGGGAGGCCAGGTTCCTGCCTCTGGAAATCAAAATGGCAAACTAACCACATCCCTTTTGAAGGCCACTGCCTCAGCTTCCTCTTAGCTTTACCTTCATTAGCAGTGGCTTTGGGTAAGTCATGAAGCTCCCCAGAGTCCACATGTATGAAACAAGAATCTCTTTTGTCCTTTTCTCACACCATTGCCATAAACATTAGTAGACTCATGGATCACAAGGCTGTGACAGTAACTGCCATGCACAGTTTGGCTTTCACTTTTATGTCTGCATCTGATTTTCTAGTGTTATTTTAAAGATTTATTTTTCTCTTTTTTCTTTTTTCTTTTTTTGGTTTTTGCATGTATCTACGTGTGAGTGGATGTATGTGTGTGCTGATACCTACAGAGGCCAGAAAAGAGGGAATCGTGTACCCTAGGAGCTGGAGCTACAGACAGTTGTTATCTGCCCAAACGTAGCTTCTGGGGACTGAACTCCATCCCTCTGCAAAACCAGCAAGTACTCTTAACTGCTCAGCTGTCTCTCTCATTCCTTGAATAGCATTAATAATATGCTTTGTGATGCTGATGGTAAGGCAATCGTATTAAATCATTGTAAAGGTATCTTACTTTTCAGAGCTTTTAATGTCATTAGAAGGCAATTCATATATAGTATGCAATAATGCTTGCAAATGTTGGTATCAATGTTTCTATTTTTGACATAATGAATAGAGTCTGTATGAAAAGCTAAGCTTCATGGGCCATGAGAGAAGTGGGCCATTAGCTGGGGCTTGTGATGCAAGACTCCTGGCTGTAACCACAGCCTTTCCCTCCCATGGTCTTTCACTGTTTCTGATGACTACTCGTTGTGGATCTTGAGAGTGGGTTTAAAAATGGTGACAGGTCTGCATCCATTCCTTGCTGGGATTCACTGGAGGATGAACATTCCTGCCACCAACGTGATGTTAGACTTTTGGAGTTCTGAGCTTTGAGGAAACAAATTAGTGTAGTTCCTGGTAACCTTCTCCACCAGTTCCACAGAAAACTCACACGGAGAAGCTGAGAACATGTAGGATGAGTAAGTTGGGGGGTTGTCAATGTGCACAGGTATCTTCCTATGGCACTCAAAAGGGAGGAAATGAGATGTGCTACTGAGTTTATGGGACTGAGGTGTAAGAACAAGCCTCAAATGTAGAGTCAAAGTTTAGTTTGTGAAATTCAAATTACAAAGAAATTTGAGTAATATTGTGATGAAGATTGACTGTTTAGAGACTATGGTTCTTTTGTAGGGCCAGGTGGTATATAGTAGCAGCAACACCAAGGGCTTCTAAGAGAGAACAAAGACTGGGAGAGTCCACACTGTGAGGGCATGGTGTTATATGGATACACGATGTACAGCCCAACACGGGCCCATAATATTTCTCCCCTTTCAAAGGAGAATGATTTAGTAGAACACTAAAGTCATTCTATGATTGCTTGAGACTTTAATATTTCCACGGACAACTACAGTATATTATAGCGGTAGTCTTTGTAGTAAGCAGGTTTCTCTAGATTCAGATCAAGGGAGTGCGTTCAAGGGAGTTTACCAGAGCAGCTTACAACCTTTTGTGGATAGGCAGGACAGCAACAATGGCTGTCTGCGTGCGAAAAAGGCTCCTCGGTTCCACAAAGCTGAATGCCCCACAAATCCCAGGCTAAAGTTGAAATCCTGAACGATATCTGCAGACTCACTGGTCTTCAGTCCACATTGGAAAGTTGAGGAAATTGTTGTGAAGGGATGATTCCTAGAGCAGCAGCTGCCACAGCTGCAGCATCAGCATCAGAGATACATGCACTTATCAACATGAAGTAAAGACAGGCAGACAGGCAGCATTGCTTTTTTTTTCTCCTCACACTTCTGGGTTAACAGCTGGAAGAAACTGGGTACCCCAAGGTCTTCTTCTCTAAGTTAATCTTTCCTGAACATGCTCCCATAAGCACTCCCCCCCCCCCACATTACATGTCTACCTCTTGATTCCAGGTCCTATCAAGTTGACACTGAAGAATAACCGTCACTAAATTCTCACAATGCCACTATGAAGTTGAGTCTATGACTTTTGTTTAATTGCTGTTTAGGCTAAAACACCTGTAATGCTCATTAGCCATCATTTAATGAGGCTGAGTTGTCCCTGCATCTCCGCGTTGCTGTGCTAAACAATTCACATCATTAATGTGCTTTAATACTCCTAACATTAATGTAGTATGTTCTACTATCACAGGACTAGAGATAAATAGCACTTATCCCGAATCCTCAAAGCAAAGGAGTGACTGAGGAGGAATGGTAACATGGGTTATTTGGGGGCAAATGTTACGCCTCCAACACAATTGCAATTGTTGGAAAGATAAAAACACCAAAAGTAGACTAGGTTTTCAGAAGTCAGTGAGGTCCATCTTTCTGGGTTAGCGATGAATACTTACTTCTCCAGAAATCCATGGGATTCCATAGAAAATTTATTTCATGTGCTTCAGGCCAGCTATTCAGAAGCGGAGCTCGCGGAGCTCAACACAGACCTTTTTATCTTGGGCCTGTCTCTTATACTTGTTCCCATTTATTTCTCCACTTATCAGCAGACACTGGAGATTAGAAAGCGCAAGGTCTTCTTTTGCAATAATTACCTGCCCCGATTATCTTGAAAGACTTGCAGACTGCGAGGCAATTTTTTTTTTTTTGAGCAGTAGTAGGTGGGATAATCAGCCCCTACTTTACTAAGTGTTATCCTGTTAGAAATAATAAGACCCAAACAGCAGTCTTTATGCCACTGATGGAACATTAGTCATCCCAAGAAATGAACTTAAAATGTGAAGCCTTTTGCCTGACAACAGTTGTGTGGGCTGAAGAGCCATTTGGTGGGTGAACCTGTAAGTGGATCTACTGTCTTTATCTGTCTCTAGTTGTAGAGAAACATCCAATTCTTTTTCCAATGGAAAAACCAATCTAAGGTTGAAATAAACAGTTTCCACATGCCTGTGAAGCCTTGTCATGGGAAAAAACATGACTGCAGGACACATTTGAAAATGTGTGGCACCAGAAACCCTTGTCCCTATCTTTAAATCCATATACCCTTTACCACTGAGGTCTTCTTGAAGAGAAGGAAGCTTACCTCTTCTGGTTAGTTTTTACAGTCAGCTGGATACAACCTAGAATTACTAGGCAATAATAACTTCAGTTGAGGGATTATCTAGATCAGATTGGCCTATGGCTGTGTATGAGGAATCGTTGAGGTAGTTAATCAATCCAACCCATTGTTGTTGGTGTCATTCCCTATTCAGAGGGTTCTGAACTGTATAGAACCAGAGGAAGTTAGGTGAAAGGAAGCAGGGAGCATTGTGGGTACATTCATTTCTCCAGGTTCTGGATATTATATGATAAGCCATCTCAAGCACCTGCCTCCAACGGCCTCTCGCTAATGATGGAGTAGTAAGCCAAATAAAGCCTTTTCTTCCCTATGTGAAACTAGAACACTACTTATGTTCCATAGAAGACAGAGCCTGAACGAAAGACACTATCTCAAAGCCAGGACCACTGAACCCCTACTCTCCATTTCATACATTTCTCCATTGTCTTTCTTTGGTACATTTTCATTTTGAAGTGGTAAGAATGACGGGAGACTGAAAAGCCAATAGTGTACCCTGACAAATACCTCTTGCCCAATTTCTACTCCTAGTGTCTTGAATAACTGCGGAACAAGAGAACAGCCAGGGAGTTTGGAGACTGATATAGATACACTCATCAACTTTTATCAGGTCTCACCTATTTCGTATAAGCTAATATGACACATGTATTGTACGTGCGGGTCTCCTGTATGCTTTTGTCAGATGTTTATGTTTCCAGAAGACACCAGAAAAACCTTCCTTCTGCTACATCTTTATATATACCCCCAACCCAACCTTGCCCCCCTCCCTTACCTCTAACATTCATTCGTTTGTTCTCTCTCTATAAGAGTCAGAATCATGGGCTGGAGAGATGCTGGTGTATTTGCTGGAAACTTGAGTACAGTTCCCGGCACCTATACTAGGTGGCTCACTAGGCAACTGCACTCATACACACATATTCCCACACAAACACACACGGATGTAGATAATTAAAGAATAAGTCATTAGAAACAGTAATCTAACTCAGTGAATAAAAGGATCATCTCCACCCCCGACACTTTCCACTTTGCGAATTTCAGCTTGATTTCTTCTCTCATTGAAGAATTAAATGTGAAAATTACATCAAAGATGATATGTCTTTCCTTCCATTCCTCCAAACTCGCTACTCCTTCCTAACTATCTGTTGCTGGAGAAGTAGTGTAAGCAGTTTTTATGTATCTGTGATTTTTTTCCCCCCTGAGTACAGGTTTTATTGGTTCTGGAAAAATACCCAGAAGTACATATAGTCTCAAAAGTAAATGTATTATGTCATTCTTTAATTTCCAGGGTATTTCCAGGGTAGTTCTACTATTTCAGATTCCTATCAGAACTCTGTTCAATGTCTCTGTACTGTCACCAGCACTGGGTATATAGTTTTCTCTGTGTGTGTGTGTTTTATGGCTATATAGTGACATGCTACAATTCTTAATTTGGACTTTTATGCTGGCTCATGATATTTTTATGTATATATTTTTATGCTATTTATTTATCTGTGTCATATTATAACTACTTATTCATGCCTTTTGCTTATGATTGATTTTATTTTTTTAATGTTGAAATTTAAGAGTTCTTTTTTGGATTTGTTTATTTGGATATGCAATCTCATTGTTCTCACTGTACTGGCCTGACTGGCCTGGAACTTACTGTGTAGCTAGGGCTGGTTTTGAACTCAGAGATCCTCCTGTCTCTGCCTTCCTCCTGCTGAGATTAAAGCCGTGCACTGCTATACCCACCCAGTAAGTCTTTATTTATCTAGATCTGAGACTTTTCTCAAACATTTGATTTACAACATTTTTTTTTTCTTTTAGAATAGATAAAAGAGAAACACACCAAACCCTGTCTTTGTCTCATCGCTGTCTCTTTCTCCCCTTCTCTTCTTATAAACAAAGTGTTTTCTCTTCCTTGCAGGTAGGGATAATATATCAGACAGCACAGGGAGACATAGAATTTGCACTTTCACACATAAATCAACGTGTTTAGAACAGAATTCAGTTTTCAATTTTTAGTATCCTGCTTTCAGGAACACAAAATAAACACAGCCATATTTGCTTTACAGCATGATTAAATATGGATAGTCAGATAACTGGTGATGACTTTGGTGACCTGTGGATTTTTTACAACATTAACATATCTCAGGACATCATAAAAAGTTAGACTACCAGCTGGGTAAGTGGTCTTATTTGTAATGTCTTCTCCATTCATTCATATTTTATTGTTTCTAAACCCTTCTCAAACCAAAGCAAGCTGTAACTGTGAACCTCTTTGGTTGTAAAGGATGATTTCTAGGCCATGAAGTGTCTGCTTAAGGTAAATGGAAGCTGTGTTTTGGTGTAAGCTCAAAGTCGTTTTGTGCTTTTGTCTTTCGAGGTAGCTGTTGCTCAGGCAGACACAGAGTGGACTCTGGTATGTTAGATGAAGACTGGAAAATGGAAAATTGAGTGGTTGGTTGATGGGATAATGTTGCACAGGAATTCTGAGCAAAAAGGATTTCATTTCCTTAGACTGTGGATAGGAGATCGTATCTTTTTTTAAATTAATTACACTTTATTCACTTTGTGTCTCCCCCATAAGCCCCTCCCTCCTCCCCTCCCGATCCCACCCTCCCATCCCCTTCTTCGTGCATTCCCCTCCCCAAATCCACTGATAGGGGAGGTCCTCCTCTCCTTCCTTCTGATCTTAGTCTTTCAGATCTCATCAGGAGTGGCTGCATTGTCATCTTCTGTGGCCTGGTAAGGCTGCTCCCCCCTCAGGGGGAGGTGATCAAAGAGCAGGCCAATCAGATTATGTCAGAGACAGTCCCTCTTCCCATTACTATGTAACCCACTTGGACACTAAACTGCCATGGGCTATATCTGTGCAGGGGTTCTAGGTTATCTCCATGCCTGGTACTTGGTTGGAGTATGAGTCTGTGGGAAGACCACTGTGTTCAAATTTTCTGGTTCTGTCGCTCTCCTTGTGGGGTTCTTGTCCTCTCCAGATCTTACTATTTCCCACTTCTTACATAAGATTCCATGCACTCTGCCCAACAGTTGGCCATAAGTCTCAACATCTGCTTTGATAGTCTGCAGGGCAGAGCCTTTCAGAGGCCCTCTGTGGCGGGTTTCTAGCTTGTTTCCTGTTTTCTTCTTCTTCTGATGTCCTTCCTCTTTGCCTTTCAGGATGGGGATTGAGCGTTTTAGTCAGGGTCCTCTCTCTTGATTAGTTTCTTTAGATGTACAGATTTTAGTAGGTTTATCCTATATTACATGTCTATTTGAGTGAGTATATACCGTGTGTGTCTTTCTGCTTCTGGGATAGCTCACACAGGATGATTCTTTCCAGGTCCCACCATTTACCTGCAAATTTCATGATTTCCTTATTTTTCATTGCTGAGTAATATTCCATTGTGTTGATATACCACAATTTCTACATCCATTCTTCAGTTGAGGGGCATCTGGGCTGTTTCCAGCTTCTGGCTATTACAAATAAAGCTGCTACAAACATGGTTGAGCAAATGTCCTTATTGTGTACTTGAGCCTCTTTTGGATATATGCCTAGGAGTGGTATGGCTGGATCTTGAAGAAGCACTATTCCTAGTTGTCTGAGAAAGTGCCAGATTGATTTCCAGAGTGGTTGTACAAGTTTACATTCCACCAGCAGTGAAGAAGGATTCCCCCCCCCTTTTTTTTTAATTCACGAAATACATCAAACACAGAAAACAAAATGACAGGTATTCGTTTGCAGGTATGGCCACTATGAGCTCACACCACGAGCTCATACAGCAAGAAATGGTGACTCTTCAGCTGGGCCTCACCCTGGCCTTGAGAGGAGTCAGCCTTGATTTTTAGGTAGAGGCGAGCAGCACTGGAAGTGAACAGTGTTTGTTTCAGAACAGAAGAACTATGTCTATTCTGGCACTCAGCAATTCCTTGCCACGGGCTCTTGTAATTACTGCGCATCATTCCCATCAAATGTAACTGGCCTCTATGTTTAAACTTTATCCGAAGAGTCTCAACCACATGTTGTACCCCTCCTAAGCATTTTAAAATTTATTAATTACAAAATTTCATTTCCATAGAGAAATATAGCTAGAATAGCTGGCTGTTCTACGTATCTTATGTGTTAGGATGTCCTCAGCTTTTGGACTGATTATTTTGTTCAGTCAGGACCTTTTGGTTTCAGTGCTTTAGAGTATGTACCTGAGTTGTATGCATATGTGAGTGCATTTGCAACCTTCTCCGAAGGTTGTTTGCATCCAAGATTGCACTATGTTTGATCGCTTCTGCAGTCTTCAGACGGTACCTTTTTAGGTATGCTTCCCAACATTCTTCCTGTTGTGAATTTTTTTAAAGATATATTTTATGTTTAATTACCTGCTCATGTGTGTGGGTTTGTGCATGTGAGTACATGTGCCTATGGCAGCCAGAAGAGGGTGTCTAGATATCCTGGAGCTGGAATTACAAGTGATTGTAAGCTATCTAAAATGGGCGATGGGAATGGAATTTAGGTCTTTTGCAAGAACAGCAAACACTCTTCTAATGATTAGGCCATCTGTCCAGTCTCATGTTTCATTCTTTTTCTAGAAGGTGCTTATTGTGCCTTTTCATCATATCTTTCTTAAATGATCTCTTTTATGCGGCTGGAGAGATGGCTCAGTGGTTAAGAGCATTGGCTGTTCTCCCACATGACTGGGGTTCAGTTCCTAGCATGCATATGGCAGCTAACAGCTGTCTGTAACCCACACCCCCACACAGACATACATGCAGACAAAACACCAATGCACATAAAATAAACCAAATTTAAAAAATGATCCCTTTCATATAGTCCATATTGATGTCATTTCTTTCTTTACTCCAGAAGCAATGAGCAGATAATTTCTCACTGTTCTGATGTATTACTTCCTGTGAGTGTAGCCTGTATTTCATCTGCCCAGAGAGTTTGCAATTTCAAGAAAACCTTTTCTTTGTAGATATTCTGTTCTCTGACAATCTTCTTTCTTTCTTTCTTTCTTTCTTTCTTTCTTTCTTTCTTTCTTTCTTTCTTTCTTTCTTTCTTTC
>NW_026585644.1:21759368-21761555 GCF_907164565.1 Psammomys obesus
TTCTTTCTTTCTTTCTTTCTTTCTTTCTTTCTTTCTTTCTTTCTTTCCTTCTTTCTTTCTTTCTTTCCCTTCTTTCCTCCCCCCTCCCTCCCTCTCTCTCTCTCTTTCTTTCTTTCGTCGATCTTTTCTTGATCGGTTGATTGTCTAGCTTCATGGCTAGCTGTTTGCCTCAGTCACTTGCTCTAATGACTAATTTCCATAGGCCCCACTGCACTCCTTCCGTTTGTATGCATTCTCTTATGCTCAAGGAGGATTCTTTCTTCTTGCATTTGTAATTGTTATTTGTGACTTGGAATTATGAAAGCCTCTCTTCCTCACTCCTCTGAACCAGTGGGAAACCCTAGAAAGACTTTGTGGCTGAAGTCTCTCCAAAAGCCTTTCATATTTATTTCTGCCTTTTGACTCAGGTGGTGTAGACTTGTAGTGCAAACCCACAGGAGGTGCCAGGAAAGAGTCAAGCTTCCCTACTACTTCACGTGATCACGGGAGCTTTATTTTCCGACTTCCTGCTCACTGAGAGGTGTGTAGGGAAGACTAGCAGTGGCCCTGTTACACTTCTTAGCTCATTTGGGTCCCAGGTCTCATCTCCAGACTTCTTAGGCTTGATGCCATTCAAAAGCCCATTGCTCTGAGTCCAGCAAGCTGCATCCTGTGTTGAGACAGTGTGACTTCTGGTTTCAGTGAAGACCCTCATCCTGCTCCTGTTCCTTCTCTTCCTTCTCCTCCTCCTATATGCATAAGGTTATTGTGTAACTCAAATGCTGATTTCTGTATCCACCATATTTGGTTGCAAACCTTGTTTGGAGAATCTCCTGCTTTAATGTTGTAGAAATTCTGCTCTCCAATGGTCCTGTGATATGTCAATAAAGCAGCATACAGCCAGTCACTGAGCAGGAGAGAGACTAGGGCTAGACTTTCTGCCAGCCAGGGGAGGAGGAGTTAAAGGATAGGATGTAGGGGATTGAGCCAGGGCATTCAGTCATAGTGGAAGGTCCTGGAAAGATGAAGGGAGAGGACCTGGAGCAGGAAAAAAAACTATAAAATGCAAGCATCCTTAGGATACATCCTGAGAGGAAACCATATTAGCATAGAGGGTAAAACATAGAGTAATAACTGCTCAGTTCTTATGCTATGGAGCTTATAATTAAACAAATACTATAGAGTTTCAATTATGTATGTGAAAGCAGGGTTGAGAGAGAAACTGAGAAAAAAACACAGTTTCATAAAAATTACGCTAACATTCTCCTGTTCTTCTTCCACCTTTTGCTTCCTTCTCTTCTCTCTGTTGCTCTTGCTCTTCCTCCTCCTGCTTTTCTTCCTATTTCGCCTCCTGCTTTCCTCTTCTTTTCCTTGCTCCTTATCTTTCAGCTCCTTCTCTCTTGCTCCTCCTCCACCTTTTCTGGCTTCTTATTCCTGTTGCTCCTCTTCCTCCTTCTTCTCCTCATCCTAATACTCTCTTCTTGTTGCTCCTGCAACTCCTCTTTTCCCTCCTCCTTCTTTTTGCATTACTGCCAAACACTATCTTGTCAGAATTTGAATTCAAATTTCTTATTTTGTTTTTCTTTTTCTTGAATCAAGATTTCCTTATATAGACTTGGCTGAGTGGAAATGCACTATGAAGACCAAGGGAGCCTTAAACTTTCAAAGAGCCTCCTGTCTTTGCCTCTCTAGGGTTAGACTTGTAGGCATGTGCCTTCATGCCCAACTTAGAATTAGCAATCTTCAAACAGGATGAAATGATTTTGTGTGCTGCTTTAATACAATATGAAGATACAATTCAAGCATATATCTGTCAGAGAAAAAAAATACACAAATGCCACTCAGTTTGGTGACAGAATTATAACCCATCACCCCATTTCATGTTCACCAGTAAAGAAGGTGGTTGATAGAAATGAAATACTTAAGAGACTTTTTGTTTTCAGTGTGGTTATAGCAAAACCCAGGAAGAATTTGAGATGAGTAAAAGTTGGTGAGATGCAAAGCAGAATACTGAAGGAGTAGCCCGGGGCATGGATGTCATGGATGATTTATAAAAGATGCAGTCTAGCTCAAAGGCCCTGCAATCAGGTCAGACTGGGCTGGAGAAGGAATTCCTCTGATTCGTTTTCTGCCTTTCCATTAAAAGGAACAGTCTGTCTGCCTATCTATCTATCTATCTATCTATCTATCTATCTATCTATCTATCTA
>NW_026585644.1:21761565-21788898 GCF_907164565.1 Psammomys obesus
CTATCTATCTATCTATCTATCTATCTATCTATCTATCTATCTATCTATCTATCATGTATTATCTATCATATATCACCTTTCATCTATATGCTTATCTATTTATTTATTTTTCATTCCTTTTACTATTTATCAATAATTTACACATATTTAATCTGTGTGGGTGTTTGCACATTAGGGAGACTCACAAACACACAAATCTCTTGAAGCCCAGTGCTTTACAGGTGAAGGAACTGAACTTCAGAGAGGAAAGGGGAGAAACACACTCCTCTGGGCTACAGTGAAATCCTCCTTGCTGTGCTCCAACACCTACTACTCTCTCAACTATCGCCTAACGCAACCGAGTATTCAATTCTCTTCAAATGTCTTTAACATTTTCTTTCCCATGATGAGTGTGTTTCCCCTGGGAGGTGAAATGAACTTGTTTAAACTTTTTTTTTTTTTTCCTTTCAGGGTTTTTGGTTTTGAAATTTAAATGTCATGCTGCTATTTAGTTCTGACATGAGAGACTAGGAAGATTTATGCTGAGCCAGCAAGTCTACAGAGGGAGACATGTTCCTGAGGAGAGCACCCACCTGACTGTTCTTATTAGGTGAAAGGTGAAGAAGCATTGTAAGTTCACAGTTATGCTCTGCTGACAACTAACCGTGTGAACTGCTTGAGCTATTTAAGTTCTGTTTTTGTTGTTGTTGTTGTTGTTTTTTCAGTTTTAGGCTGTTCTCAAATAGAAGAATAATGTCCTGCAAGGTTGCATGCTCTATATCTAATGATGCTAAATATTAGGGATGAATGAATAAAGGGAATTACTGAAATTTGACATTATTGAGATCATTTAGGAATGCCTTTGAGGAATGATCTCTTCACTAATGAGGGATTATGTTCAAACCCTGCCTTGGAAACAAGGCCAAATAGCCTATTTATACTCCTCATCCACTGTCTGTGGTCTGAAACCACACTCATTTCCAAACGAGAGTAAGACACTGAGGATCATCAGGATGCCTCGCTGTAACTGGCACCCAACACCTTCTGTCCTACTATCCTGGAGTTTCATATATGAGGCCTTTCTCTCAGGAATACCCATTTTATTAGTGAAATGTTGTGTGTTTAAGACAGTTGTTTTATTTTAATCCCATTACTTTCTAAGTATTAAAATATTTTTTTGCACATAGTGAATTTTCATAACCTTCCAGAAGTACTTTCATTAGATACCCTGGAAAAAGTCAGGCTAGACAGGTACCATCTGACTGCATATTTTAGAGATTGAAGCAGAATGCTGCTAACAAAATGTGCTCTAAACATAAGCCAGATAGAGGACATAATGAAGCTCACCGCAGGGGAAAACAAAAAATAGACAGCATGTTCTGTCTGAAAGCTTATCAGAAAAGAGGCATGAAATCAAATCACAACAATCTCTGGGGTGTATGCAGACAGCTGCGGGTGTTTCTGTAGGTTGCCTTGCTCCCCTAGAACCAGCCAAGGTGCAGGAAGAAGCCTTGTGATTGAGTCAAAATCCAGAATTCAAACTTCCGTGCAAATAAGCTAACACTGAGACATTTTTTTATTTTTTAACCTAGACTAACAGTAATGAAACATGATATCCTAAATACTAGGAAATTATAAAACATAATGCATCGCTTGTGGGGAGTCTGAAAGCTTGTTAAACTGTGGTGTAAAGCAAGAGTGCAGGGCACTGATGCCAGAAAAATATCCAGGACACTGTACAGAGTGTACTTGTTTGTGAAACTTAAGAAACACTCAAAGAAAAATATTGGACAGATAAAGATATTTCTTATAATGGGTGGGAGGCAGACATTAAATTTTAGCTTTGAATTGCTTAGATTTGAGTCCGTTTTTAACCCCCCTTTTTTTTCCCTCCAGGATACTTACCAAATGGCAATCATTTTATATGCTTAATAATCATGGGAGTATTATCAATCCATTCTTTAATTTTAAGTTATATTATGGCAATATGCGATCATGAAAATTGTCTACCTACACTGGAGCATAGAGCTGTGAACATAGATAAAAATCGTCTTTTATCATAATGCAAATTAAACGAGCAAGGGAAAGAATAATTGGGAAAGGAATATATGTCATGGGAACAGTGTCAGAAATTTAAACATTTAAGTGTTGTTTGCTGGTAGCCTTTCAGATATATTTGTATGGAAAAGCTAAAACAGAAATAGGTTTGAGATAAGCTTAATTGTGTAATTGACTAGGTAAACATCAATAGGTCTGTACAATCCTGACTGACACAGACCAACAGAAAGGGTATTCTCTTATCGTCATAAATTCCTTATACAGTTTATTTTATAGGCAGAAGTTTAGTTTTATTTCTTACTTACTACACCTTTTCATTGAAAGGACCCTGGATTCATTCACTTGGCCAAAGTTGGTGATTTTAAATGTACTAACTGTAAGGATGTATGACGATAAAAAAGAGAGAAGCTAAAATATTTTGCACACTCAAATCTGTGTTTATATGCATACATATTATGACATGTACATAACGATAAGATGGGAAAATATCCTGTAGAAATGATTAAATAGCAAAAGATGGCATTAAGAAAGTTGTGGTTGGTATCATTTGTTATGGCTTGATGGGATTAGTAAAACGAACAGTACATAGGAACAGGGAATGGCCTGAGGCAGGGAGATGGGGTTCTTACCTTGGCTGTCCCTCTCACACTTTGAGCAGGAAACTCACTTCTCCAGCCATCTTCTCTCCTTGTGTGCTCATCCCCTGGTTCTTAAGCCCTCCTGCACTGTGGAGTGTATCTGTTACATGTGAGTCACAACACTAGCCATCAGAAGGGCATGAATGAGTAAGATATGGTTGCTGTCTTGCAGGAACTTAGGAGGAACGTTAAGAGGGAAGGGTGCAACAGAGCACTTGAAGAGTCTGCTGTGTGCCCAAAGAGAGAGACAAGAAGCTACGTGAGTTTCAGTTTCCTTACAATGACAACCATGTCTAGTTACTGTGAGAATAAAACAAGTTAATGAACACAGTGGTTATTCCTGCAGTAACAGAGTTAATGCCTTAATAATCTCAATTATCTTTGATGTGGCATTTCCAGAGCGGAGAGGGTACAATGACTCTGTTCCCTAGTATCCTCTGGTGTTCTACTGAGTATAAGCCTTTATCACTTACAAACTGTTCGACTATATTGTCATAATGCAGATGACATTTTTGTCTAAGAGATTAAGAGTAATGCATTTCTAACCACTGCAGATTATTGCCCATAAAATATAAACTTTATCATTACTGTCTTCATCTTCTTCTTCCTCCTCCCCCTCCCCATTCTCATCCTCATCATTATTCTGGTGTTGAGGATGAAACTCAGGATCCTGTCTGTGAACACTAACTAAGTGAGCTCAGTATTTCTGTGCTACATTCCTTTCCTTTGACAATGCTTCCTAAGCTCTACTTCATGACTGTCACATGATGGTATAAGCACAGTCTTCTCTAAAATGTACAGCTTTAAAAAAAATCTGCTTTCAGATATTGGAAACAGAAAAGAACTTATGTCCTGGCTAGTATATTACTTTTGAATAACTAAGTTTTTATCTCATTTTAATTTATAAAAATAACATGACTTAGAAGAAAACCATCTTAGTTATTCTGACACTAATTATCAAGATAAAAACAAGGCTTCAGTGTTTTATCCGCACTAGAAAAACTCTGAACTCGTTCGCCTCAGTCATGGGTTGGCATCCATGTCTTTGCCATGGGAGTCATGGTGTCTCATCTGTACAGCATGAAATCTCATAGAACCTTGACACAAAACTTTTTGCCGAAGGTCAGTTGTTTGGTATTCAGAGGAATCTTTTCTTTGGCCATGGTTTTTGTTAAATAGATAGATCATTAGGTGAGGATAGTGCTTGTCACTGCCATTGCAGACACGGTTTGCTAAGTGCACAGTGCCTGGCAGAACAGTTGTAAATCAATACCGAACTTACGATTCCATAATCACCTCATTTTTGATGTTTTGGATATTGAAGTGGAACATATGTTCATCTGCACACATAGCAACATGATTCAGTCATTATAGGAAGTGTTAAAAATAAGCTTCTCAGACTGTCTTAACATGATAAATGGGTAAACTTGGACTTTTTGATTCTTTCTTCAAGATTAAACTCTTGTTGACCCTTTTGAAAGAACACATCTTTACAACACATAAGGTGTTTGTGGAAAGACGCCTTTATTTATGTGTAGTTGTGTGCACCTGAGTATAGGTAGATTCACCATGTGCATGCAGGTTCCCACAGAGCTAAGGGGTGGGGGGGGGTAGGATTCCTTGAAACTTGAGTTACAGGTGGTTATGAGCTGCAGCTGTGTCCTCTGAAAAAACAGCCAGTGCTCTTTACTGCTGAGTTTTCTCTCCAGCCCTTAGGGTACTTTTTTTCTTCTGAAGTTTGTAGAAGAGATAAATTATGTTGTGTGTTGATCCCCAAATCCTGCTAACAAAAGCCTTTGGCATTTATCTTTTCTCTTTCTTTTCCAATGCACTAGCTGTACCTCCAGTATGTTCTCTTTCTTCCTGTGTCCTTCAAATGCCAATATGTTTAGTTTAATGGAAGTATTTAAATAGCTTCCCAGTTTTCCATTATTTTGATGACTCATGGGCTATTTCATAATATCCTGAAGTTTGGTTGTGTGCAGTGCTTTCAAACTTTTGTTGTTTTGGACATTCCTAAGTTGATGACTTAGGAGTGAAAAGGTTTTGCTATATCTCTGGTGAGATTTCCTTAGGACTAACTCCCACAAAGGAGAGAGCAATTATAAATATTTTAGGGCACTATGTATATATTTACAAACTGTCAACAAAAGAACCTGATCGGAAACTCCTCTTTCTCCCGATGAGGTGAAGGGAATGACTAAGGGTCTTTGGGCCACTAGGAGAGTATTTACAGACGTTTACACACGGAACATTTCAAAAGCTCTAGTCTAGCAAAAATATGGTGACAAATTTGGAAGGGCTTCAAAAGGAGTCCTGTAGACAAGGATATTGATATCTTTTCATTTTTGAGCTCCCAAGGGGCAGAAGTGATTTCAAAGACAAGAGGACTTTTTTAGAATGCCACATGAATTCAGTGTAAGGGAATTCTTTTTAATAGTTCTGGACTTTTGCGGCAATGTGATTAACTTCATGCTTGTACCATGCTGTCAGTCTTGCACCTAGTGTATGGTAATACAATGTCAGCTTTCTCTACTAACCATGCTTTTCAAGAATTACTAAAGCTACCAGAAAAATAGTTTGGTAATTTGTTAAAATTTATTTCGTTTTTTTTTTTTTTTAATTTTTCATCATGTCAATTTGCCTGATGAATATTGCATTGGAAAAAGGAGGTGGTCAGAAAACACTACAAGTTTTGAACAAATTCAAGAATGCTTAGAGATGGAGGTAGAGACATTTGCATACATTCCTGTGGATAACATGAACCAGAAATGACCGAAGGACATTCTAAACCCAACTGATATGGATAGAGTATGACACTTGGGAGGTTGTGAGGTTTAAATGAATATTAAAACTTGTGAAATGAGTAGAGATTCTTTGTCTAAATAGCAGGAAGTAGGCCAGTCTGCACTATTAGATATTCTAATAATATGATATAGTTAGAAATGAGGACCACTTGAATCCACACAAGACCTGAAAAACAGATCTAGGATTGCCAACTGCAATAGTTACTCAGTTTGGAGGCAGACTTAGAAAAAAACAGAAATAATTCTATTAAAAGAGGCGTTTAAAAGTGGGACCATTCCCCCAGAGTACATTTTTTAATCATTTTGGCTGTCCCCTTTAGGCTCAGTAAAACAAACTCATGCAGTGTAAGTATGTTCAGCAATTGGGCCTGTTCCCAGGTTGTGAGACATTCAGCAAAAATCCAGAGTTATTATTAGATCTGCACGCAGGCTTTTGTCAAAAGGCCTCTTGAACTGTTAGGAAATCAGAGTGCAAATTGATAATGACACACTACACATCTCTGGTCTGGCAGCTCCCTCAAGGCTGCTGAGATACCCCAGGACCGGCTTCCATGGTTTCATGCCAGCAGCCTGCTGCTCAACACTTGTCCCTTTCCTAAGCCAGTGTGACAACTGCATTCTTCTCTTGCCTAGAAAAGGCAAAAGGAGATGGATTAAGGAGGATGTTTGAACTGAGACTATTAATTTCCTTTTAGTGTGCATTCAAGTCAGGGCCCTTTATAAGAGAGCCTTTTGTGGTTTCATAAAATTACAACGTTGGCTATTCGACTGCCTTTCCCAAAGCACAAATTTGGATCCCAAAGAAAATGCAAATACTTTGTGTGAAGAAAGGGGCAAAATGAGTACACAGTTATATCTTAACTGTATTCATTTTATGTAATAACTCTGTTACCACAGAAACAATTACAGTATTAGCTTTTTATTAATAAAAGAGATCTTAAAGCACAGTGTTCATAAGACTCGTGAAGCTTTTTTGGTCGTTCCACAAAAAATAATATTAAATAGTAATTTTCTCGAACAATGTATGTCATTGAAATGTGTTTGTAAGCTGTCAGGTTTAGGTTTAAAAATATAATGCTTATCCTGTTCCTACTATAGTCACAACACTTTTTAATTGGTCAGGGGTTAGCCAGGAGATCCATGTATGTGTGTGGTGTCTTCCAGGGAAATTGGAAAAAAAAAAAAAAAAAGATTCCTCAGTGCATTGTCTTAATGTTCCTGGTCCCAATAGTACCCTTCGAGTGAGCTTGGAAGCCATGTTCATGGAAGACTGCTCACGAATGGCACAGCTATTTTAGACTCTACAAGGAGCCTACAAAAGCTCTGGTGTGTTGTGCATTGCAGGAAGTTCGTTTTCTTAAGGAACTCTTAGACACGTCACCTGGGAGAAGGAGACTTTGTCTGAGGACATTTCACTTAGTCTAAAAAAGACAGAAAAACCTCAGTCCCAAGGCAGATAGACAGCTTGGGTTTTCAGTGCTCAGGCGTAGATAGCCAACCAGGAACCCAGGGATCTTAGGGGAGCTTATGTTGCCTGCCACCCCAGCTCTGCTCTTTACGCACTGTATGCTGTTCATCCATTTTCTTCCCGTCTTCTTTTCTTTCACTTAGATCAGCAGTTGTCCAGCACTGAAATACAGCTTTCAGAGCCCCTGTGCTGGCTTCTTTACTCTCACCCAGATCAACTGATTCCTTCGTGATAACATGTGTGACCCAGCTGAGTGTTTAAAACGAGTTCTGCTATGTTCCAAATGAAGCTAACTTGCAACCATTCTCACAGTCCAATTCTTCTCAGATGTTGTTGGGGCAGCAGTGACCTGGACTCTTCTAAACGTGTGTATCCTTACGTAAAAGATCAGGAGTGGAGCCTGGTCCTCTCCCTCTGAAATAAGTGTCCCTCTACAGGCTATCTCTACTGGATCTAGACCAGAAGGACCTACATTTTGAAGCCTGAGGAACTCAGACTCTCAGGCCCTACCCAAGGCTCCTAGAGTCAGACACTCCATGTGAGGTGCAACAAATAAAACTTTGCAAATGACTGGCCTACATCAGAGCTTTGTAGTCTTGCCTACCTCTTGATCTCCTTTTGCTCCCCCCCCCTCTAATTTTATGTGACTCATGGTATACAGTCAAATAAGAGGTGTACAAATAAACATGCCTGACAATAAGTAATAAAGAAGTGTATTTTAAAACAATTCGTTGGCATGCATATGATTCTATTATTCACTAAAATGCAAGTTGGCATGGGAAAGAGTTGAATGTGCTTATTTGTTTTTGCATAAAGCGTTAGATCTTGGCTGCAAAACACAGTGTTTTCAATGCTTTGCAGGCTTATCCATACTTTGTATCAATCTTAAGGTGCCACTTTTTATAAATACGTACTAAAAATTGCCAAAGTGCATTTAAGGAGATCTTAAAAATTGTTGGAACTTTTGTCCTAATCTGAAGGCAGAGTTCATTTAACAAGTTTTTATGAAACTCAAGTCGGCAACTCAAATAACAAACCAATTTGATATATACTGAAGAATAATGCTAGGAAAATATTAAGCCCTTTCTGTAATTAAGCCGTTGTTCTGAGATCACAGAAAAGATAAGAAGACAAGCAACACTTCAGCTCATTACTTACAAGTCTCTAATCTGAGCCAACGTGTTTCTTGAAGCATTCATTGGTGGTTTGGTGCAATGGTATGATGCATTAAAAGTATATACACCTAGTATGTTTAAAACCAAGGTTGAAGAATGGTGAAGCCATACACTTGGGCAAACACTGCCAGAAGAACTTGGATTCATTACACACTTGATTTTCAATTATGTAAAAACATATTTTTTGTTGTTTTTCTTTGTGTGTATTTGTGTGTTCTTGCTTCTATGTATGTGCACTGGAGGCCAGAAGTGGGTAACAGATTCCCTAGAAATGGAATTACAGGCAGTTGTGATTTGCCAATGTGGGTGCTAGAAACTGAACCTTGGTCCTCTGCAGGAATCAAAAATGCCAATTTTGAATTAATTTTTGATAATTACATGTTCAGAAAGCTTTCACTATTGCCAACTCTTCTGTGACTCCCTAAATTCAGACATGTGTTCCTATATGAGGTCATGACCAACAACTTAAGAAAAGGGGCCTAGTTGATTACAATATCCCCCTGGCTTGAATGCATATGACCAGTTAGGAAGCCATCTCTTTGTCCATCTCATCTCCTCTAGTCTCTGACTCCCCTGGTCCTGATGGAGCCTTTTGTTATGGTCTGAGCATGTTTCATCTGGTACCTAAGCACCACAGGGTGTGTTTTTCCCTCATACTGAAAAATCCCTCCAGCTTACCCAGTCCTGTTTACCTGTCTTTCAAGATGTACCTGCATTGAAGAAACTGTGATTCACTATTTCCAGCAACCACCCATACTTATTTCTGTGAATCTCTGTCTTTTAACATTTAACAGCTGAATTAGAATTATCTAAATACTCATTTCATGTTAAGAAATATGTCTGATTAAGTTTTTTTCCCCACCTTTGCCAAGCCTCCTGCTATACAACACTCACATGGGCTTCTCATGACAGTTTCTGGCTGTCATGGAGACCACAAGTCCTTCACAACAGCTCTGTTCTTTCTGTTGGGGCTGAGGGGCAAAGCCCTATGCCAACTCATGGTGATGGCCTGGTGCTAACCCTTTTAATGTCTTTAGGATGCATTGGGACATGAGAACTCTTTAAGACTCAGAACCCCAGGGTGAAGCAGCTTTCAGGGGAGCTGTCTTCTGAATGGCAACGGGAAAATGAAAAGGGCACCCATTCCCTTTATTTCCGCGCTCCTGATAATTGTGACATTTATCAAGCTGACAGTGTTTCCCAATGGCTAAGGGTGCAGAGGTGAGAGAGAACATCTCCATAAGCCTGGTGATCCTTCAGCTGTCTTCCAGGCTGCCTGAGAACAATTTGCATTCTATCTGGGCCCCATCACTTCTGGTTGTTAAAGACAGACACATGGGTATTGTCAAAGCCTGGTGAAATCAGTAGTCAACATAGTGTGACTTGATGGACATGGGAAAGGTGGGAGGTTTGAGCTTTTCTTTCCTGTGGCCTATACTTGATGCTTCCTGAGAAAGAGTTGTCAGCAGTGAGCTTGTAGCCCTTTTCAACATAGTTTGGGGGTTCTATTATGTACCAATATGAAATCTAGTGAGCATCTCTTAGGTGCTGCCAGTGGATCAGGTCCCTTGTGAGATATTAGGAAGGGAAGCTTTGGTGAGTCACAGATTATGTATTTAAGGATCTCCTGAGGACCTCAAAGACATAGCTGAGTATTACCCTGAAGAAAGAAGCAACACAGATTATAAAGAAAAGGAAGCTTGCTCTGTTGCCTATAATGTAAAAACAAAAGAAGAGGGAAGTATGAGAAAGATGAAAAAGAAATATTTAAAAAATAAATAAATTACTAAAAGTAGAAGAAAAAAGGGTTTGGCTTTTTTTTTTTTTTTTTTTTTCTCAAGTTGAGAAGGCAGAAAACTGCCAGAGGCTGTATTAGAACAGCAAGATTGAGTTTGATCACATGTTAATATGTATATGTTATATGTATTCCCTTATTCAAACACATATGTATATGTTATATGTATTCCCTTATTCAAGCTCTAATCTTTCTATCAAATCATTATTCAGGGATGATCTGAATAATGCCCTGGTATCTGCGAACAGCCAAGAAAATAGTGGGGTAAAAGTGAAAATGGCATCATAATACAATTCTACTCAACTTTATCTCCCTTGAACAAACTGCCACAAAGATGATGAATTATGGCAAGCTGAACCAGGAAGTAAGACAGGTGAAGAGTCAAAGCTGTTAAACAGAGTGCTGAAATTTGGCTTAGCAACCAGCTAGCTCTGTGATACTGAACTAATAACATGGTGAATATGAAGAAAGAGATAAGATGAGGGAGATGGAAGGAGAGAGGGATAGGGATAGAGGGAGAGTGGGAGGAGAGAGAAAAAACACACATCCTCATGAAATTTTAAAAGAATGAGAACAAAAAAGTGTCAGATTTATTAGTCAAACAAGATGCTGAAGCATACTAGGATGGTACATTCAGTTAAAATGTTAAGATGTTCAACAAAGAACAGGATAATGGTCACTGATAGAAATTTTTGGTTTCGTACCAAGAACCAGCGTTTTGGCGTAGTGGTAGTTATTTATTTATTTTTATTGCTACTAGAGATGGACCCTAGGACCATGATCTTAGTAGGCTCATGCCCCTCCATTGAGCTTACAATCCCAGGCCAATACCAGGATTTTTGAGTCATTTGCTAAGCAAGGGTTCAGTATGGGAAATCTCTTCCATTCCTGATTAAGGAATTATCATTAGTTTAAATCAGTCATGATACAGTCTTTTCTTGGCTACATATTATTTGATATGATATATTATATTATACTTCTAACCAAGAAGTCTTCAAGGGCTTCTGAGAAAGACTTATTTTCTTAACAAGCAAGATAACGCTATGGAGGGAGGTATCTTTTCCTCCTTCACCCCATTTCCTTCCTTCCTACTCACTTGAAGCTATTATGTTTGGACCAGGTAGTGACTAGCCAAAATTGTGGATGGCCAAGTTGAATGCGGGTCACTGATAACATTGTTTAGTCACTGCCCAAGAAGAGTGTTGCCAACCTCCAAATTTCCTATGATGTGATATAATTAAGCATCTCTAATGCCATTGGTCACAGAAAGCATTATAAATGATCCATGGGCCAAATGGTCTACCATGTACAAGAAGTAATTGCACCATCATTAACAAACCAGAAAGAGGTTGATTTTTTTTTTATTTCTCATGAGCAGACTTTTAGGTCTATACCTGAGGGTTTTTTTCTCTAGTAATTTGATAAAGACAAGGAAGGGAAACAGCCTCCCCTGAAGTGTATTACAAGAAACTCAGGATGAGTGCCTGTAGGCTTGAGCCCACAAAGAAGAGACAGGCAAGGTGAAGAAAGGACTCTATCTCCAGACCAGGGAGGAGGAGGCACAGATGGGTAACACGGTGGAAGTGGAGGCATCACTCTACCTGGTCAATTGCCTATCATAATACATGAGGCCCTGAGCCTGTTACTCTGGATATGTGAGTCAGTCTTGAGTTGAAGAAAAAGCTGAGAATTAATAGTAATGGCCAGGTGGACTGCACAGATGGATCAGTGGATCAATAGCTTATCATGCAAGCATGAGGACATAACTGATCCTTAAAACCAACATTAAATTAAAAATAAAATCGGGAGTGGTAGCCTGTGCTGTATTCCTAGTGCTGGGGAGGCAGAGACAGGCACCTTTCTAGGGTTCACTGTCTAATCAGCCAACTAATTGGAAATCCCAAGGCCAGTGAGAGACCCTGTCTCAAAAACAAAAGGCACTAGAAGAACAACATGTAACATGGAACTCTGTGCGCCACATGCACATATACACCTGAGCACACTATACACACACCAACACACATGAACACACATATCCACACATACATGTATGCCCATGCATTCACAAGTGCACACACATGCATGCACACACATTCATACACGCACATGCATGGGCAAACTCGTGGGCTGGGAGTGACAGACATACACATATATACATGCACATACATACATACATGTGACATAGACTCCACGACCATATGAACATACACATACAAGACAGATACCTAAGAGAAACAAAGAACCAGTACTAATGTGGAATGAACTAGGTTACCACATGATATTAAGTGTGGTAAATTAAAGAAAGTTGCTCAATCTCAGTAAGAATATTTTGTCTTTGAGAACAATATAAACTTTGGCATGGCATACATTTAGCTTTAGCAATGAAGCACATTTAAGCAGTTTTAAATATTACATAAGAATAGGTGCTCTAAAACCGTGTAAATACAACTTGTAGAATCAGTTTCCAGACTAAGCTGCTTGCTTGTGTCTCTATGACCACATACACATATGTGGTCATATCCACATTAATAATGGAAACTTAGAGCTGACGTGACATTGATTGATTTCCTCTCTAAGATCCCACCTCAGATTCTCTGAATATATATTAAACATTTATTCCATGCATTTAGTGTGTGTGAGTGTGTGTGTGCCATGTCATGTGTGTCAGGGTCAGAGGAGAATTTGAGGGAGCCTGTTCTCTCCTTCTACCATGTATGGCCCCAAGGTTGAACTCAGATCAGTAGATTTGGTCATGAGCACCCTTGTCCACTGAGTCATCTTGCTCACTCCATCGTCATGTTCTTCGTAAAACATTCCCAGGCACAGGCCTTTCCCCCAGGCTCTGTTGCAGATACTAAAATGTCTAGCCACACCTGAGCTTTCTTGACATGAACAGGGAGCAAACGAGGCAAGAGATCTGGTTGTGAAACTAAGTGAGGAGTTAGAGCTGCATCAGGGGCTTTGAAGGACACATATTGTAGCTGGAGTGTACAGATTCAGACACCAAGACCTAGCTGGGGGAGGGAGGGCTTCTCCCTGAATGTAACAGATGGTCACTAGGCCCTGGTGTGAAACAAAGGGCAAAATATAGTGTGGACCGGGTGCCAGGTGCAGAGAATGTCTCTGTCCTAGTCACTTGTCCTCATGCTGTGACAAAAATGACATAAAGAGGGAATTATTTGAGATGACAGTTTGGGGAAACCCTCAATCATATAGGAAGGAAGTCATGGATTTGGGTCCTTGATACATCCAGTCAGGAAGCAAAGAAGATCCTATGGCACTGGGATGCAGAGAATGAGGAGGAGTGAAGCTGAAGAGAATAAATACTGCGGGTTCCGGGTCTGCACGATGAGAAACGAAGATCCTCACTAATAAGAGTGCTAGATTTAAAAAGCCATTAACACACTACACAAAAATATAAGTACCAACCCCTGGAGCGGAGAGCTAGAAAGCAAAGCAGAGATGGTCATTGCTTTTGTGCTAGTGCCTGCTACCTAGAGATCCTTCTGTACCATCTCTGGCTCCTCTGACTGGAGTGTGAGATATTTAGGACACAGACACACTCGGTTTGCCTTATATTTTTTCCAGTGAGGTGGATCATTGGTACAAGGATCAATAAATTGATCACTTTGCTGCTCACTTCGCAAACCATCTAGGTAACCCGTCTGCTCCAACTGATTTGTCAATGAAGGTCAAAGGACTCTTAGTGACTTTCAGCCCCAGCATGGTGGGATTCCATCCCAGAATCCTAGCATCCCACCTAGCATGCTAGCATGGGAACTCCCACCCCAGTATGCTAGCATCCACAGCACCTCCAAATCAGGTTTCCTGCCACTCAGTTCTGTCCAGTTGCTCCTACGGTGCCTCAGCTGCCCAAATTTATCTAGAAACATGTAACAGTTGGAACGTGAGAAGAATCTGGAGACTGGAGACAGGCATCTACTTACAGTTTCAGAATTTCACAGTTTTGATGACTCATTTGGATAGTAAGTGCCCGGGAGCTTTGTGTAAATCTACCCTAATCATCTCTACAAATGATATATGTTAATATAGGATCTTAAAATGTCAGTGTCAATGATGCTCCACTTTGTAGCAAGCTTTGGTGATCTTGGGAGGAGTCCCACTTCAGGGTCAGAGGTGTGCAGAGGCTCCGTGTTGCTGTTTCATCTGCCGGCTCACCTTTCTCATTAAGAGGCTGGAAATATAATTAGGAGACAAGCACCACAGATGCTGCCATTTACAACATCCAGAAGAAGCCGCTGAAACGGGTAAGACACGAAAGGATAATTTTGCTTATACAAAATAGCAGACTGCAAACTAACACCAAGAAAAACAAACAGACAGATGGAAGGAGTGGAGAAGACATTGGCACAGCTGTGTGCAGGATTTAGACAACCAGATGCAATATAATTGGGGGGGGGATAGTATCTGAACGAATAATCCAGAAACAAAACAATACAAACGTACTGAAGAGTAATGAGCGCCTCATCTTCCCACACACAGGTTCAGGTTGAACTTTTTCAGAGGCATCTATTTCCTCATCTTGTGGTTGTGGAAGGTCATTTCCTGGGGGATGGATGAGGAAGGCTCTGGGACAGACAAGATAAATAGGCATCCATGCTAGTAGAGAAAGCAGAGGCAGTAAAATCAACAGCTGTGACTGCTATGGGAGAAGAAAAATGTAATGTTATCTAAAAGACACTGAACAGCAGGGGTTAGTGTTATCAGCTGCTCTCTTCACATAGCTGGACATGTGCACAGCTGCCTTATTTTCCATGGAGAGAAATAGAGAGAGGGAGAGAGGGAGGAGGGAGGAAAGGAGAAAGGGAGAAGGGAGAGAAGAAGAGAGGGGGCAGGGAGGGAAGGAGAGAGGGAGAAAAGAGAGAGCTTGAGAGGGGAGGAGGGGAGAAAGGGAGAGAGAGAGAGCAAGGAGGGGGACAAAGGGAGAAGGACCTAAAAAGAGTGAGAGAAAGAGAGGAAAGGAAGAAAGGTGGGAGGAAGAGAGAGGGAGAGAGGGGAAAAAGAGAAAGCAAGATGGGAGGGAGAGAGGCAAGGATGGAGAAGGACCAAAGGAGAAGGAGAGAGGGGGGAAGGAGAGAGGGGAGAGAGAAGAAGTGAGGGAAGGAGGGAAGGAGGGAAGGAGGGAAGGAGGGAAGGAGGGAAGGAGGGAAGGAAGGAGGAAGAGAACCTCAGGCTTGAAGAGGGGCCAGGAAGTGAGATTAATCAACCACAGAAAGTTTTCACTATGTATATGCTGCCTGCTGGAATGGAAGCTGCAAATATCATCTTCATTAAAGCCCACTCTTAAAAAAATGACAGCAAATTAACAACAACAACAACAAAATCCTCTCTGATGTACTGTCTTAGTTAAGTCTAGGAGTTAGGAAGCTGAAGCTGTAGGAGGAGGAATAAGAATTTAACCTGAGGCCTCTGATATACCCTAGAGAATACACTTCAACCACATCATCAGAAAAATATTTCTGCTATATAAAACCAAACATAACACCCAAAGGGGGCAGGAATAGTTGTTTGGGAAACTGTGAGTTAGAGGAAAGTTCTGTTAGGCAAAGGAAGGTACATTGACCATATCAGGCACTCTCTGTTCTTTGCTCTTTGCTTCTCTTAAATTCTCTCTCTCTCTGTGTCTCCGTTTCTTTCTGTGTGTATCTGTCTCTCTGTCTCTCTTTCTGTCTCCCTCTCTGTCTCTGTCTCTCCGTCCCTCCATCCCTTCCCCATCTCTCTCTCTCTCTCTCTCTCTCTCTGCTTGTCCATTTTCACTTTCATTTTGCTATGAGCCCCTGGATGAAAGACATTAAAATTCTCTCATCTTCATATCAACTTGGAAAGCTTAACTCTACTTGGAGCTACTGTTCAGCCAGGCTATACAATGCCTAACTTATAGGGTGCCAACATGCATAACAAAGCACTGAATATGTGACGATAAAGAGGTGGTTGGGCCAGCTAGTATCCAAGAAGTTCAAGCCTCAGAACTGGTTCTTTATTCCCTTAAGGTCTCAGGATGTTATTTGGCACTTTCCCACCCCTACCTCATGTGCTCAGGATATCCTATGGTTCAGGATGGTGAGGGCACTCATCCCCAGAACTATTTATACTCATGTATGTTTTCTCTTCACTTCCTTGAAGTGCTCTGGCCATGTAAAGTGAGTCTCTATTTTAAATAAAATGCTGTGTTTCTTTCTAAATGAAGATTTCCTCATCTGTAAAGCGTGGCTCTTAAAACCTCTTGAGTAGATGCTAAAGATTGTTACTTCCTCTACCATGGACTCAGTTTTCCTTCCCTAGATTCTGGGAACAGCAGAATCTATTCTGCTGGGGATCAGGGAGTGTGGGCTTCTCCAAGGGGATGTTTGCTGAGCCAGAGGTCCCCCTGCCCAGGGCTGCAGTGGGGGAGGTAGAGATCTCATATCTCCAAACATGTGTCCTTTCATGGGAAGACAGACATTATAACTGCATTCCAGTTCCTGAGTTGTTCTCAGCAGCTATTCTGGGGAAGGGGAAAGAAAATCTCACAACACTTTCCCTAGAGAAGAGATGCCAATGTCAACCCTTAGAAAACGTCATTAAAGCAAATGAGAAACGGGTTGAGGACATTTTTATGAGCCTAGAATACTGTGCTTGGAGGTTTTATGGAGACCACAGGAAGCCAGAGAGACAATCACACTCATAACCTTTTTTTAGAGTCTGGTGGTGATCAATCTTTGTGCTCAACCAGAGTGTGCTTTGGAAAGGGGAAGTTACCATTGGGGACCACATAACCTTTTTTATAGAGCTTGTGGACTCAGTGGAGAAAGAATGTTCCAAGTCAAGTTACTGTGGTCTCATTATCCAAATCCTTCCAGAATTGCAGCGAAAGCCCTTCTTCATGATCTCAGCACACACCAAGAGCTAGTCTTTTGAGAATGTTTTCTGCTGAAATCAAAGTGTTGGCCACGTGACACTGGTAACCTCTAGCTTATTAGTCTCCTTTCTTCACATGACAAAATGGAGCTCAAAAAGTCAAATGCGTTTGTACAGATGCAGAAATAACAAGAGAAGAAATTTGGATTGGACACAATAGTCTCTCCTTAATCACACTGCCTTCCTATCCAGCTCCAGAGATGCAGATTTATGGCAGAAACCGAATATAAAACTCTGCTTATTGAATTGTACCCAAATGAAATTCCAAGGGTTTATATTTAGGGTCCCCAAGCCCAGAAAGGAAACTCTTCTCTGTAAACCAGGAGTTGTTTTTGATGTATTTGCATACAGAGAGGTGAACTCATTCCTAATGTGTTGCTTTCTGGGTTTAGAGTGTTGCAGATGTGTTTTCCCTAGAGCCCCAGAAGACAATCTCGAATAGTCTCGAAATGCTTTGCTCTCCTATTTACACTGACATCTCGTGGTAGCACCGTGTGACTGCAGTCTGCATTGTCTCAGGCATCAAACTTTGCATTTCATCAGCAATTGTTTGATGCCTTCGTTGAACTACAAGTTACTCAGCACTTGGTAGGTATCAGGAATTGTGCTGGGCACCAGGCAATATTAAGACATGATCATAGAAAGACAGTAGGAAAAAAAAAACAGATAGGAAACTGTTGAAGGAACAAAACATTGATAAATACAAGACCTACAATCCAGTCTCTATCCCTGATGGGTTATGCTGAGGGTTTACTAATAATTGTACCATTTGTTGGGAATTTACTCTCTTTCCAGTGACTATAACTGGTGAGGATCATCACCCAGATTTCAGATTTGAAACAACCAAAGCCACGAATCTTATTCAAATCATCCCACTTTGAAACACAAGAATAAGGTTAGGGCTTGAACTTCAATTTTTATTAGATACATAAACCAGAAGTTTAACTCTTGTGAACAGGCAACATTGAAAGATGAAGCAGATAATGATTGGATGGAAGGCAAATGGTCCCTGAAGAATAACTGAGTTTAGTGCTGAAGAAATGATTCAGCATTTAGGAGTGTTTGTTGCTTTTGCAAAGGATCTGAATTTGGTTCTCAGAATCTATATCATAACCACCTGTGAATTTTTGCTCCAGGGAATCTGAAACCCTCTACTGGCCTTAATGTGTACCTGAATTCATGTGCACATAACCACACATGGACAAACACACATACACACATGCAAAAAAAAAAAAGCAATAAAATTTATTTCATGTTATTTATACCATAAAAGATAAGGAGTTACCAGACCTCCTATCAATCTCCTGTGGCTCATGGTGACATCATCTTAACTCGATTCACCAACCTAAAAGCCTATGGCTAACATCTCTGTGCATGCATTTTAGCAGGTTGTCTTCTATAAATTCCTAAATGAAATGAATATATGAATAAAAAGAGGCTCATGCTAGTGTCCTGTTCTGTAACTTACTTCTTTTTCCTGATTTGCTAGTTTTCTTGCTGTATTGCAACTTATTTGGGCTGTATTTACAGTATCCAAGCAACACTCAGTTATATGTGTGAAAATGAACACCAGGCAGGCTGGCCTAGTGTTTCTGTTTAGGATTTCAGGAAGCCAAGCACTGTGCCCACCAGGATTCTATGTAGACTCTTTCCCAAGGCCTTGAGGCTGTTTGGGGCCCTCTGTTAGGAAACCATTGGTCTGACAGATGAAGACCCACTGCTCATTCCCCTGATGTTCTTTTCTGGAGTTATCTAGAGAAATATATGAGGTTTTAAGGATGCTTGCCACTAAATTAGATCCTTAAAGCCTACCCAAGTGGTTGGCCTTAGTTACATCTTCAAAATCCCTTTGGAATCCCTAGAGATGCCGGGAGGGAGACTAGTCATGGCTTATGTGGAATTCTGCAATAACTATCACTCTTTGGGGCTGTAGGCATAGCTCTGTTTGTACAGGTTTATTTAGACAATGTGAAACTCAGATTTCTATACCTACTACCCCATCGATCAGGCATGGCTACTTATTGCTGTGGTCCCAGATCTTTGAAGGTAGTAGAGACAGGAGGGCCAGAAATTCAATGACATCCTCAGCTACACAGAAAGTTCAAGGCCAGCCTAGGGTACTTGAGACACTGTCACAAACAAACAAACAAGCAAACAGCTATCATTCTTTCAATATGTGTGTATGACGAGTCAGCTATGTGCCAGCTTCTAAGCCTTAGAACCACAGCAGTGACACATCATTCATGGAGTTGCTGTGCTAATGTTGTCGGAAGGTAAACGTCCTCTACATCATGCTATTGAGCACGTCTGGTGTCTTCAGGCTTGACCAGTCATTTAACACAGGCACTACTTCTATGGGCTGACATACTCATCTGCTCCTGATCTGGAACACGTGACTTCCCACATTTCCTCATGGCCAAGAATGCAAAGTCCTGGGCCTCAGCTGTGTTTCTGGTACACCCCACTTCAGACACTGCCTGACAACTTCATTCACCAGTTGCACTATTCAGATCCTGTCTCACCTTCCTGTATTTCTCTCCTCATTCTCTTTTCTACTTCACTCCAGCTTCCAATGCTAGGGACTTAGTACCTGCCTCACCTTTAAGACTTACCTCTGCAGGGCTGGAGAGATGGCTCAGAGGTTAAGAGCATGAGCTGTTCTTCCAAAGGTTCAATTCCCAGCAACCACACGGTGGCTCACAACCATCTATAATGAGACCTGGTGCCCTCTTCTGGCAGGCATGCATGTAGGCAGAACATTGTATACATAATAAATAAATCTTAAAAAAAAAAAAAAAAAAAGACTTCTAGGTCTTTAAAAAAAAAAAAAAAGACTCACCTCTGATATCATCTCTTTTAAGAAGTGTTTTCTAGACTCTCCTAAACAAAGGGAGAACAAATTAATGACATAGTTTCCATTTTCTTCTGCAGTCACTATCACTTGTTCCAATTATGCCATCAAGGTCTGGTTTTGCTTTTTATAAATACGCATTTTCTGACATCTAGCCATAGGAGAAGTCACAGTTCCTACTGAGCAATAATCATAGAACAATATGATACATTTATTCTTGCATATGCTCTGATGCCTGTTTAAATTTCTGTCATACCCCTACTTTCATCTTTGTACACCTTTTCCTCATTTCTCATCTTCCTCTTGGATAATAGCTGGCAAGCCAATTTGTTTTTTGCTTGTAAAGGATAGATGATCTGTCCTTTCAGGATAGTTTTCATACCAGTTAATCACAGCACAGGATGGGAAGATTTTTCTCCTATTGCTAATTTCGGAATCTCAGAACTAAAAGCAGTAGGATGTCTTTTACTTTTCTAGCTGAAAAGAGTATCTTTGCTACTGATTTTATATGCACGAATGTTTCCTGGAGCCCAGGGACTACAGTTCCTGGGGGAAAAAAAGGAAGGAATTTTCATTGAAAGTGCTCTGCCTTGGCTCTGCAGACCTCTCCGAAATTAACTTCACATGCTATCCAGGCCACTCTATGTTGCCACGGAAACCAACATGTCAGCTCAGCAAAAGTAAGATAACGATTAGTAAGAAACCGTAGCTACTACAACCTTCTTTGCAATTTTTCTCCTGTCTTTGTACAGGTGTGTGTGTGTGTGTGTGTGTGTGTGTGTGTGTGTGTGTGTGTGTGCGCGCGCCTGTGGGTGTGTGTCTGTGTGTGTATCTGTGGGTGATTTTTCCTCTCAGAGCTCAAACCCTCCAGCCTGCCTTCACAACTGTTGGAACTCCTGTAGATAGTTGGTCCAGGCTGTGGGACTAAAAAAGAAGCTTTTCTATTAATATTTAAATGATATCTCAAGAAAAAAAAATATTTTAAAAAAGGATTATACAAGGAGAAAAGCCCACTGTTGGCCTGAGGACCAGATCACATTCCACAGAAAAGAAAATAAAAAGCTGTGGTCAATGTTTTCCTAATGCCTCTGCTGTTAGGCAGGTCTGCTGTTCAGAGCCAGGGAAAACATTTCATTGAGTTCTCAGAGGGTCTTGTTCCTGTTTCAGCCTTGTCAGGGAGTTACCCACCAGGAAGTGCAATGGGAAATATTCCCAAAATATTGGGACTCCAGCTGCATGCCACAGTCACGTTACAATTCAGTTTGAAGAAAGGTCTCTTGAAAAGGCCAGTGGCTGTCTTAACTCACTGAGCTAGTCACTCAAGAGGATGTCAAGATGGGAGAAGCACCAAGGCCCCGAGTAACCTCAGCAGCTTCATAGGCCCTGGGTGAGATGCCCCTACCTGGAAATGTGTGGCTGTAGCTGAAACCTGGATTCTCAATCCCTTAGATACAAAATAAAGTGTTAAACAGAGGGTGAGTGAGTACCTGTCACTGAGGTAAAATTCACTTAATTTCATAATGCATTTACATGCTAAGTGTTATCTGAGGTTTAGACCCAGACCTGAGACACAAGGAGAGTCAAAGATGAAGTCACAGAATAAGAGGGTAGTATGGGCCTGCTAGGCATCATTCTCTGTGTTCCCTTCTCCAAAATCATTGTGCTACACTCACCATTAGAAGGGTACACAGCATTGTTCAAGTGCCCTATGTTACACTCCATAATTCTTGTCTAGTATTCACATATATGAATGGCCTCAAAAGAAACCAGTAGAGAAAATGTCAGTAGCTCCACTAAAGGCTATCCTGTCTACCAGGCGAACAACTACCCACTGATGATGACTCATGGGAAGAGAATTAATAAACAATTTCTTTATTTCCACCCTTCCTTTTCCTCCCATTTTTCCTTCTCATTCTTCCTTTTTAATGAATAATTTTTGAAAATTTATTCTCTTTCAGTTTCTGCATTTAGCATAGGGCTAAAATATATAATTATCTAGACTTGGAGTTACCTTTTTACTCAGCCTGTTGACATAGCAGTGTGTGTGTGTGTGTGTGTGTGTGTGTGTGTGTGTGTGTGTGTGTGTTCATGTCTATATAGCCCACAGAGGCCAGAAGATAGGGTTGGATCCCCTGAAACTGGAGTTACTCATGGTTGTGGGCCATTGTGTAGGTGCTGGGAATTTAACCTGGGCCCACTGAAAGAGCAGCCAGTGCTTTAGCCACTGAGCCATCTAGCCCGAGACGTGTTCATGCCTATATATGTGCATAAATATATGTGTGTGTGAGTGCATGTGTTTGTGTGCATGTGTGCAAGCGTGTGTGTGTGCCCGTGTATGTGCAGTGTGCATATGTGTGTGGATTCGTGTGTGCATGTGTGTCTGTGTGTGTCTATGTTTGCCCATGTGTGGGTGTGTCTATCCATGTCTGGGTGGTTGCATGTGTGTTCTTTCCTTTTCTCCTGGTAATGTTAAAGGTTTAATGTACAACGTGGCATATAGGATGAGTACCCTGTCAAAAGCACTGCACTGCACAGCACTCTATTCTTTAAATTTTTAAAATCTTTTTTCCTTCTTAAGGCATACCTGTGTTGTGACTCAGTGCATCTTACTGAATGTAGCAGTGGAGTTTTATTGCTTTACAGTGTTTCTTTATTTGTGTGTACATGCATGCACGCATATGTGTGTTTAAGTGCTGTACAAGCCAGAAGGGAGTGCTGGGTCGAAGTCACTTCCGAGTTACCTGGTGTGAGTGCTGTGAGCTGAGCTTCAGCCCTCTGTAAGGGCACCACGCATTCTTAGCCAGTGAACCAACTCTCTCCAGCACCAAGTTTGAAAGATCTGACACTCAGATTTGAAGTCTCCCTTGGAAACTTGATTTTTGGTTGGTTTTCAGGAATAATTCAATGTTTCTTCTTTCTACTCAAGGTGAACAACACACTTCTAGCTCCACCTATGGAATCCATTTCCCTCACTTCTCAGGCAGACAGGGCGGCCCCTGTTCCTGGCTGGGGTCCTTCACATCTCATCTCATACCCCGCTACTCTCACAAGGCCAAACACGTGGCTGTGTGTATTGCCATCATGATTTCATTTTTTTGATTCCTTAACCACTGAGCAGTAGATTCCGAATGTTTACTTAATAAATATTTTATTCCATTGATTTCTCAAATGCATTCTGATACAAGGTCATTGTAAACAGGACCCTGCTGCCTTAGAATGTTAAGGAATTATTTTATGGCCTTTGAAAATGACTCTTTAATGCAGAGCTTTCATGTGTACTTGAAAATGATACCTTTCTTGAATAGGATTTTTATTGTTATTTTTAACCTATATCTAAAGGTTTACTGTTTCAGCAGTATTTGTGTTCATGATTTATTGTACTTCCATAAATCATAAGAGTCATAGCTGATAGATTTTTATAAACAGTCTTACACTCTATTTCTTTAACTAATCATGGAGTAATACATTGTAAGTTTTTCAAATACTTTTAGTTTTTAATATTTACTTATCATTTCTCATTTTTTCACCTTTTATTTTTTGAAATTTATTAAGTATTCATCATCTGTGTTTGAATAGTTCTGCCATTCTTATTGCCACTGATTTTCACTGATTTGTTTTCTTTTTAAATTTTATGCTATTCTCAGCACATTTTCAACACTATTTTTGATGGTTATTTGAGACTTCAATTAATATTGTCTCTAAATTTTATCTTTCCTTATATTGAAACATAATGGATATTAACGGTACTATTTATACTTCTGAGTTCTGTGGATCTGGGAGTGATTTCTTTTTCCTTTGTTTTTCTGTGTCTGTATGAGTTCCAAACTCAGGGCTGGATCAGAGTCCTTAATTCTCATGGAATGGTTTTCCTTCCCCTTCCACCCACAGCTGATAGCTCCCATTGCTACGATGGTGAAATTCCCATTGTTTTTTTTTTTTTTTTTATTAGTCTCTGTCCTCAAGTTCAAGTTCCCTTCCCATGAAGTCTCAGAACATCTGACGGCCCTTCTAAAAAGTCTCTGGTTCATGCTTAGCATACTTCCCTTCTTGGTGGCTTAAATTTGCATATTCATATATGTGTTAGTATTCATACCTCATTTTGTTTCTGCCCTCTGAGCATTTTGCTGCAAAGTTTTCATTTTGTTTGCACCCTGACTGGCTGCTGCTCAAAGCCCTCACAGGTGCTGAGATTCCTACCCCTGCCCCTCTAAAGCAATGCTACTGTTATCATTGCCTTAGACTTTTAATCATCAAGGTAACTAGTATAATTACACACCAAGGATTTTTCTAAACAATGTTTATATGTCAACATGGGCAATTTCTGTAATGGCCTAGTGCAACTAACATTAATATCATTTCTGTCATATATATATAATAATGCCCAGAGAAAGAAGTTAAATGTATGCCGACTGGCACAAATGAACTTGAACCAGAGTGAGTCAAGTAAAGACTGAAATTCAAATCTTCAAGTCCCTCTAAAGTAGCAAAGAAGTTATTTTAGCTGTACATATTCAGAAGGGGGGAAAGCTAATCTCCAGGAGCAAGGTTGAGAGTCTCACATATATATGTTTGGGACTAGAGACCAATGGAAAACTTCAGAGGTTCATTGCATTGTGGATGAGTGATATGTCAAATTAAAGTCAAATAATAAAGTACTCTCCACAAGGCAACTGCCATTTCTATGCAGTCATTTTTCTTTTATGTTATTTTTTTTTGTTTGTTTGTGGTATAAACATGGCTTGGCTAGCAGACATTATTCTCTTAGCTGTGAACTTCCCAAGTATATAATTTCTAGACACATGGGACTTGTATTTTAATTAGAAAGTGTAAGCAAAGTATGGTGGGACATGACTATAATCCTAGCATTTGAGAGGTAGAGGCAGAGGGATCAAAACTGTTCTTTGGCTATACAGATGGCTCAATGATTAAAGGGGTTTGCCACCAAACTGATCATTTGAGTTTGATTCCCAGGAGGCATGGGGTGAGAGGGGAGACTTCTGGAGGCTGTTGTCTGACCTCCACATGCTCCCTATCTACCACAGGATAAGGGAGCAAACACAATAATTTGCCAGGCATGGTGATACTTGCCTTTAATTCTGGCAATTACCCACAAGGCAGAGGCAGATGCATCTCTGAGAGTTGGAGGCTTTCCTGATCTACTCAGCATGTTCCAGGCTAGCCAGGGTTAATGGTGAAATACTGCCTAAAATAATTTTTTAAAAATAAACATTAGGTGCAAAGATTACGGGAACTGAATTTCTTCTTACATGCATTCTTCCCTGCTTTTACACATAAGATAACAACGTTATATAACAAAAACATGAAAACTGGAAAAGACAGAATGATCCTAGTAGTATAACAACTTTCCTTGTCATGTGCATTGTCCTTGTCAATGTTGTAAAAGTCAAACATTTCTATAGACTTCTACCACTGTCCAATTATATACATTGTTGTAAAGGAAAACTCTTTCCAGGTGGGCTAATTGATGTAAGAAACACAAAGCAGGGCTAGAGAGATGGCTCAGAGGTTAAGAACACTTGCTGTTCTTCCAAAGTTCCTGAGTTCAATTCCCAGCAACCACATGGTGGCTAATAACCATCTATAGTAAGATCGGTGTATGGGCAGAATGCTGTATAAATAATAAATAAATCTTAAAAAAAAAAGAAACACAAAGCAGGAGCTGGAGAAATGGTTCAGAATGCATAGTACTCTTCCAGAGGGTCTGAGTTTGGTTCCCAACACCCATATCTAACAGCTCTGATCACCTGTAATAATAGTTACAGGGCATCTGATACATTCCTCTGTCCTCCATGGACAATGTCCCACATGGGTACATACCCATCCCTCTACATGGGTACATACATAAATATAATTAAAAATACATCTTAATAAAGAAGTACATGAGCAAACAAGCAACAGAGCCGGGGTTTGATAGTACAAAATTTCAGCCCCAGTACTCAAGAGACTGAGTCAGAAAAATCAGGAGTTCCAGTCCGGCCTGGACTACATAGACAATTTTATACTAGTATGGACTTTGAGAACCTGGAGGGATAGGAGGCAAAGAGAGAGAGAAAAAGAGAGAGAGAGAAGATGAAAGCAGCAAAATCACAAAATTTTGTAGAAAGAAAAATACTGTTCTCACATAGTCAGTTTGTACTTTCATTACTCATCAGCGTCTCCAGCAAAAAGCCACAGGCAATAAACAGAAAGGGAAAACTTAACATGCTGCCTGAAATTAGAAACCATTTTTTTTAATCTAAGAAAGTAAGTACAAAATGTCAGAAGTCACGACCTTTTGTATTTGCTGATACCTTGCAAATATGCAAATATTTTTCCATTCATGAAGAGGTGAATGGGCAGACATGCAAAACTGGAGGGAACTCTAAGATATGCAAGAGCAGACAAGAGCACCAGAACTTAGTTGTAGCCATTCTACACAGCGGGCTCCCTTATCCCTGAATAGCAGAGGTGTTTTTAGAGTCTCTTCAGTTGCCTGTTAGAGGCAGAACTCTCTATCACCAAAGCAATGTTCTTATAAGTGCCTGTGTAGAAGCCCCCACTATCCTCTCTGATGAGGGACTCAGAAAGGATGCTGTGAGCCATGGGAGGAACTTGTAATGACATTTCTCAAATGACCTGGAGCTTATGTCGATGGCACAGCTTTTTCAGTACCAGCAAACCAAGAGCCATCTTGAAGGAAGCTTTCCAAGTGCCCTGTGTCACGCTCAAGTCCATGTCCTGTCCCCGAACTTGAATCTCTGCCTCCTCCCCGGACCCTGCTCTGAATTTGGGATTTAGAAGAGAAGAATCTCATATTTCCTTTTGAACTGTTGCTTCCTTAGCAGGGAATACAACTTTACATAGAGGTGTTCAGGGCACACCCGCGGAATGCAGGAGTGTAAGGTATTACCGCCCACACCACACATTCCTCAAATAGCTCTCCTAACATTCTCTGACCCCAGACTCACTCACAATGAGTAATTTGTAGAGTAACCATGAACTGGGCTAAGGTACCACTAACTGAGATGATTGCATAAATCTCTCCAGCCACTCAAACTGTCTATCAATGGCCCAAATGGCTACGTCAAGTACCATTAGTAACTATTAGCTAACTTTGAAAAATTGTTTAACTGAATTTTGGGAAACATGTAAACATTTTATGCGACAACATGTCTGAAAATCCTTAGCTATTCTATGTGAGTGCAAATAAACATGACACCCACATCTTGGATAAAAGGGATTCTGCTAATAGCTCCTAATTTCTTTCCATTCGGTCCATGCGTTCTCAGTTTTGAGTCTTAGTTCTGTAACTACAGGGTGTTTGTAAAGGTGTTGGAGACTATCACTGTAAGTGTGAGGAATTGTTGCTGGTGTCTAAAAAGTAGAGGCCAGAGATGCTGCTGAACATAGTTCTGATGGTAAGGCAGCTTTCTACACTGAAGAGTTATCCAGTTCAAGGCGTCAGTATTGATGAGCCTGAGAAACCTTCAGCAATTATGGCTCTGTCTTCATGTCTTTCTTCCTATGCCTCAAATGCTCTGCTCCAGGGGGTGTAGGCCTTGACCTCTAGTTTTGTATTGTTTACTGTTTCTCTTTTACACACACACACACACACACACACACACACACACACACACACACACA
>NW_026585644.1:21788908-21820485 GCF_907164565.1 Psammomys obesus
ACACACACACACACACACACACACACACACACACACACACACACACACTGACTGATTTGGTGATTGCGGAATCAAGCAGCCAAGTCATTTTTGGTCCTGGCCTTTCGATCCAGGGCAACCTGGCTCTTTATAATGGGAACGGCATTATTTGTGAAATCTCGCCAAATTTGTTTTTATCATTTCTCCCACCTCATGTACTGCAATCTTATTTGCTTTCAGCACACTGACCCCTCACTCATTTTCAGTACTCTTCCTTTTTGTTCACTCCATGGACTTGGCATTGTTATTTGATTTCCTCAGCTATAAATTAGAGTGACCTAATACTCTATATCTAGGAAATCTATTCTCCTCTGATGAAACTCATTACCTATATCTTCTTCACACTCCACTCTTAAATGTGTGGCTAATTATCAGTCTTCAATAACTGGTGGGCCCAAGCACATAATGACTCATAGCAAGAGAGTAGGTGTTCACATGTCAGAAACACACTAACACATGTAACCTTTACATCAGGGGAAGTCTGGCCATGTGGTCCACACATCACTGTACAACTGATATACAATTATGGGGCACAGGTAGCCTCTCAGTGTCATTGAAACCTTTTTCAGATTCGTTTTTTTCCTTGCCACCATCTACAGTACCTCAAGCTTGTGATTCAGCTCTAAGCTTATTTAGTTAAATAGTTGAGCTGTGTAGATCTGATCCATACCTGCTAAGCGTGACATGTGACACTTGACAAGTTTCAAAGTGTGGGGCTGAGCAGGGCATTGGGAACCAGCCTCCCAGGTCTAGCTGCCATCCCACACTAAGTGATTTGGTCAAGTGTTTATTAGCTTACCAGCAGTGAGGAATTCCCAGAGGAACGGGTGGGAGACACCATCTACAATTGTCCTGTACAAACACTGTAGTTGTGAGCAGTTAGCGATTGCACAAATTGATATTTCAGATCTGCACAGGCATGGTGGTCACCCTAAGAACAGCGCACCCTGTGACACTCCAGCTAGACCACTAATGCTCTTGAGTTTCTTAGAAGTATATGAGACAGTCTTCTGACTCGTATACTGTGATATACTGCCTCACATGCATATAGACAGGCTCAGAGTCCATTCAAGTACGTAAAACTTGATTTTGCTTTACTTTGTCATTTTTCAGTCTGACACAAGCATTCACAGACAGCCACCACCCAACCTGTATATAAAATACTATGTGGAACCTTCATCTGACCTTTTTTTTTTTCTCTGAGCCATTGCCCCACAAATAAAGAAAGATGCTTTTCTGATTTTTGACATCGCAGAATAGTTCCAATCCCTTAAACTTTTTATGATATTTAGAAGCCCCCTTCCATTCACATTGTTGTTTATAACAACATTTATTGGCATTGTATGAGCAGAGCTCATTCTTAAACAGGTGGTCATTGCAACCCCCTCTCTCTTTACCCCTTGTATTCTGACTGAGTTTTGTGCTGTTTCTATTTTTGAGTGCTTCAAGATAACCTTTGATGCATTCTAGAATAGTCTTTTGTTGCAAGTAACCAAGGACTTCTTTTTGTCGTTGTTGATTAGGATCATAACAGACAGACAGAATACTGGGTATTCAAAGATTCAGAATTATTAGTCACTGCCAAATAGTTTTTCATCATGGTTGTACTGGCTTTTAATCTAAAGAACATGACTATATTGCCTTATCAATTTGAACACTCAGGTTACTTTATTTAATTGCTTTGCTGGCATCATTTAGATGTTCAGGCTGAGTCCTCTCTTGTCTATATGTTGTGACTATTGGCTTTACTGATGTTTAATTTATTATCTTTGTTGTCTTTGCAAAACTCTCTGTGTAAATGTAGTTAGTCATTCATAGCTATTATATTCCATAACAACTTAGACATTCTCTTTATCTTTTGATATTCTGTGTATAATCCATCTGGCAAATTGTTTCTATGTAGAGACTGAAGTCTAAGACAGATCTTATTTAATATGGCTGTGTGGTTAACAGACTCACTATTGAAAAGTCAACATTTTCTGGTATCATCCAATAAATTAGTTACTGTACATATGTTAGCTGATGTTGGAACTCTCTTTGCTTATCCGTTGCTCTGAGTCAGTTCTTATCCAGGTGCTGCATTGATTAATTACAACAGCTGTATAAAACCATCAACATCTGGTAATGCGCCCTGGCCAATCTTTTTTAACTTTTTGCTCAACAATATTTTATGTTTGTAGTCATTTACATTTCCTTATAATATTGGAATTTGCTCATTCCTTCTCACAACATTTCTCCTGGTACTTTATTTTTGGAATTGTGTTGAGTCTAAAAGTCAATGATAGATATTTGAAATATTGCAAGTGAGTCTTTAATATTTTTATTGCCTATTTTTTAGAGCTGATAAAGGAATTGCTCTGTTTTTCAGTGCCCCACCACACCTGTACTTTTGTCTCTCCTCTTCCCATTATCTCCTCCTCCTACCCATCTGCTCCTGCTCCTGTTTCTTCTTTCTTCCATGCCCCTCCCCCAGCCTTGGATTAGAAACTAGGGTCTCAACAGATTAATCATGCAGTCTGCCATTGAGCTACACCCCAGCTCCAGACACTATCCTTTGTTATTAAACTTCTGTCCATAATATTGGTGAGAGTCAATGATTCTTACTGATTTAATAATTCTTCTGTGTAGGCCCACACGCCAGAGAGATGATGGCATCATTATTTCCTCATTTTCAATATTTAATTTTTATTATTTTGATTTTCTTTCATATTTGAATAGGTTCTACAAACTTGATTTTATTTTTAAAGAAAGCTCATACTGTGGTTCAGTCTGGGTTGAAACTCTCTGTGGAGACTACACTGGGCTCAAACTCACAGGAATCCTCCTGTCTCAGTTTTCTGTGTGTGAAGATTTTAAGTGTGAGCCACCATACCCCCTATCCAGTTTTAATGTGATATGAACATTTTCCCTTAGCTTTTTTATTCTCCTAATGACATGGCAGCATGAAGTAACTAATGCTAAACCCCACCACCACCCAGCCTTCCTTCCTTTCTGCCTTCTCTTTCCTCATCTATTCTTTTCCTTGCTTTCTGCTTATCATCTTCCATTTTCTTCTATTCTCTGTTTTATTTTATCTTTTAGTTTTGTGTCTTGGGCCTGAATCTATGTCATGCCACATACAAAGCTGGCATGCTCTCCATCTTTCTATAAGTCAGCTTTTCTGTCATGAAATAAAGGGGGGGGGGGAGCTGTAAGGAAGCATGAGAAAATTGAGGGAATTAAATATACTTAAACTGCCTTTGAGCTCTACCTGAGCAGACTTGATAGTGGAATTGATTAGTCCTAAGTGCCTACAAGAGTGATATGGATTGATGATACAGTCATGGAAGAAGACTTCCACAGTCACTTCACCAATGCCTTATTATCAGGGGGACATTTGCTTTCGTCATGTTTTAAGATGTGTTCAATGATATAACTCTTCTAGAACAGAATGGCAAATGATAAAGTGCAGACTGCAAAACAATACACACGTGTTTTGCGTATTCTGTGATGTTACTCTGCTAGTTTGCATAACATTTGAAGAGCTATAAAACAGAAACAAAAATTTCATTTTTTCCCTAAGATTAGGAGTAGTGATTTTTAGGCGTTTTTAATGTGTATTTTTCTACTGTATTGTGTTGTTTTTTTTTTTTTAAGTTCATTACTATAATAAGATAGCATTTTTGTCTTTGAAAGTGAGAAGGGGGTTCATGCCATTTCTAGCTGCTGGTGACTTGTGTCTTATTCTAGTGGATGTATTTTAGGTCTTTGTGGGTTATCTAGAAAAGAGCATCCATATACATTTATTTTGTGATTTAAATAAAAAGAGTAAGGGTAGAGATGTGGCTCAATGGGTAAATAATTACTTTGCATGCACAGATCCCTGAGATTGATCATCAGTACTGTATCAGGCAAGATGGTCCATGCCTGTAACCCCAGCACTTTTCAGGTAAAGAAAGAGGATCTGATGAGTGAATTTAAATAGTTTTTACATTGAACATTTGACTTTCCACTCATACTACTTATTTTGTCAGGTGATTGATGATGAGCACAATGATGCTGAGCAAAGTTTAGCATGTTGGCTACTGGTACACATGACATTCACTCTGTATGGTCATTGATGTCATTTTACCTTTCTCCTTAAAGGAACTCAACATCTAGTCCATGTTAGACTCAAACTTGCCACTGCAATCACTATTCTCCTACCTCTCTCTGCCAAATATTAAGATTGCAAGCATACATTCTCATACCTAGGGATGTTTCTGCTTTTAACACCATATTATGTCCAGCAAAGGTGACTGCACAAGCTTAGAAAGAAAAATTTAGATGCAATCTAACTGGTTAAAAGCCTTGTTTGATGCTCTAGTTAGATGGACAGTAAGGCTGCTTCAAAGATGGAGACGAATGAAAGAAAAGCAAATTGAGAAATAAAGCACCGAATGGTATGTCAAACATATGGGCTCCCGTTTACATTGCACAAATGTACCTACATGGCTTGTAGGTAAATGGTATTTTTGTGATTTTTATGGGTTCAAAGAAAAGTGCCAAGAGAGATTGGGCAACTTGACCACATTTAGATGGCTCTGTTGCAGTGGAATGAGAATTTTTATCCAAGCATCTCGGACTTAAAAGCCATGCTTGCTCTACTTTCTTATATGTTCTCAAAAAATTGTCAGAGTGAGATCATCAATCACTTCAGTGGCCAAAGACACTGTGGTCATCCATGGTGATTCTTCAAGACCAGTGATCACATGGGTTTAATGTAAGGGGCCATCTCAATGGTATCTAACTGTAGTTCGCACAAAGTGAAGTTATTCATAGGCTCATCAATGGAGAATGTGCATTTAATTCTTCTTGATCCAACATGACTCAATTTGATTCTAGCTATTTTTACTTTTTGAGTATCATTTATGTAGTCAATCATTTGTTAAAACTTTGTGCTGAAGCTGAAGAGATACAGGTCCATATTTTGACCTTCCAAATCTCTTGGGTAGCTAGAGTAAAATTAACAGCCACAGATTCATTCACAGGTAATTTCACATTAGCCTGAGAGCTGATGACAGCAGCAAATTACTTTAATCAGATCTCTAAGGCACTGGATACATGCTTTAACACTCTCTACCTGGAAATCTGTGGAGAATTCTTGCATGTATAAAATGTGGATTTAAAAATTCCTCAGGAGATTAGCTTTGGGATCAAAGGAAACATTACCTTAAGAGTCCATTTTGATTGCTTGTGAGCCTTGGAGCATGGGCAATGCTAGAGGATTAAATTCAATGTGAAGGTCTTTTCCTCCTCCAGGTGGTGATGATTTTCACTCATACATTTAGTTAGAAGCTAAAATCTCTCTGGAGAATAAAAGGAGCCATAACCTTGATTTTTGAAGCCCAAAGGCAAAAATTGAGGAGGCTGCAATATATTGCTACTGTATAATTCACAAATCCCTGGAAAGAAAAACTCAAAGCAGCAACCAGAGAATGACTAGAACATGTTTAGATCCATTAATCTTGCGATGCTCCCTGAAGAAAAAAGGTAGTTTGTGCTGAGGCCACTTTAATCCACGGATTAAAGTCTTAACATCAGGATCATGAAAGAAGCGGATATTTTCTGTTTCATTTTGAGGAGCCATAAGGACCTGAATCATGTAGGGTTTATGCACCCCATCTTCCAAGAGAAAAATGTTGGCTTAGTAATCCCCACGACCAAAGCAGGAGGGAGAAAAGACCCAGAAGTGGAAATTCAGGGCTGGACAGGTTTTATTTGTATGGATTTTTACATCATTATCACCATTACCATCAGTTCTGTTCAGAGTTCCGCCACCGACTAGGCAGCAATGCCACGATCAGTGCAGTTCTGTGCTGGCCAGCACCCAGGTGCCTGTTTTCTGCTCCAAAGGATCAAGGAGGCTGATGGCATCTTTTCCTTTGTCACTATTAGACATATCTCCCTGGGCCCTGAGGAAAAGCTGATTAAGGCACCCTTTGAAACTTGGCATTTTTTTTCTCGATAATTTAGAAAAAAATAATCACAAGGTTTGGTAATACTATAAGACAGAAGTAAAACAAAAAATAGAAGTGAAACAATAAACATTATGGGATTGCACATAGGTGAGTCAGTGGTTAATTGAAAGCCATATTACACTGACTTTCCCTCAGAGAATCACTGTAACCATGAACGAGGTGGAATCCATCTCCCAAGAGAATTTTCTGAGGTAGCAAACAAATCGGCAATGAGCAATGGTCATCTTTCTTTGTCAAAGAGAATGGAGTGAGTGCAGATTTACTTCCCTCCCATTGACTGTTTACAAAACACACTGCCTTGAGCTTCAGGAACTCCCACAGGTAGAGGTGAGTATCTTGGTCTGGTCTGGGTATTCTCTAGTTTTTTAAACACTTATTAGGGGAGCTAGAAACCAGACCTGGGAATCTCCCCTGAGAGTAAAAGGCACTGTTCTTGCAGGTGTATGCTTCAACGTGACACTAGGCTGGTAGGTCTCTCTCTCTCCCTTTTCATTCATTCTCTTCTAGTCAACCTCTCTTTAGGTCTAAATCTTGAGTTTTATTTTCTCTTTTAAATTATCTTCTGTTCCCTTACCCAAGTTAGTCATTTGGTCTTAGACACTCCAAAACAAGTGTTTAACACCTTCTTCATTCTCAGGCATGTCTTTGGAGGGTAATCAATGCTGAAGTTGACCTCTGATCAGACCCTGCCTTAGTTTTGCCAAGTGGGTTTCCATTGGTCTTGAGAGGCTGAAATTTATGTTCTCAAGAGTGATGCTAAAATATCCGTGGAAGGTATGTGGGTTATTCACTATGTCATAATTGCTAGTTTTGGAAGTGGAGGGCAGTCAGTTTTCTTAAATGAAATTAAAGTTTTAGGGGCAGCCTTTGGGTTTTAGCAGTCGGAGCATCTCCCATTTTATTCTTCCTTTCATCTTAACCTTTTATATGCACACCCACCTCTGTGTTTCAGGCTGTACGGACCCAGTGTGAGAGTTACTGCTGTCTTTATCTTCCAGAGTAGGCTGAGTGCAGTGGGTCAGTGATGAATTTGTGGTGGCCATCTAATGATTCGCTGTTACTTTTACCCTGCTGTGTTGTTTTCTTCCTAATTTTTAAGATGTTGTAAGATAAAAAATTGCCTGGTAGATTCTGACCTTATTATAATGATTTCTAATGCCTTGTGTGGAAATACACCTGTCTAATAAATGTACCTCAAAATTCACATTTTCTGCTCACTATTTCACTTATAAAATAGATTTTTTATTATTATTCCTTTGAACATGAAGATTGGGCTAAGACGTATCCTTGATATATAGAAACAGTTGACAAATAAATATGAAAAATAATGAGTAAACGTAAAAATAAAGAATAAGAATTTGAAGTGTAACTCAGTGAGCTGGATAGAAGTCTGCAAGAGAGGGAGGGCTCCATCCTTTATCATAGACTAGAGAATCTCTCTGAAAGAGTGAAACTTGAATACAATAATCCAGTGCAAATCATGCTACAGCAAGATACGCACTGCTCCTGCACCAGGCCGATCACCCATTCCCAAACCAGTTAACAGCTGCCAGGGAGTTGTGTGCTTTTGACTGATTTACCTAATTAGAGATTTGATAGTTCTATAGCAGCCAACTCTTGCTTTGCACAGACCTTATATAAACCCAGGTTCTTCATCAGGACCAGCTGTGCACTTCAGACTCCAATAACCAAGGAAGGAGGGTGCCCTGTCTGAGGCCTCTGCAGAATTACAGTTATAGATTACACTCTTTCCAATGTTCTGCAAAGACAGGCTTCTGGCTGGCCAATGCTGAGACAAGTAGCATCAGCCATGGATGTAGTAACACTTTATTTATTCTTTCACTTTATTTTTGAATTAAAATTTCTGAAAGATGCTCAGACTATGGTAATTGACTGCGAAGATACAGTTAGCCCACACAGGGATGGGACAGGGCTCATTTTTGTCTTATGTGGGCTGGTTGTGCTTGCACACGGGGTGCCGATGTCATGGACCTCACTGGGCCTTTGGTGGCCTCATTAGTTCACAGCATTGTCCTTAAGTCACTCCTCAACTATTGATATTATGTAAGGCTTGTTCTTTGCCTTACTTACTTGGTTGCTGAGGAATTTGTCTTGCTGGCTCCGTCTGTGTGTCTTCCTGTCTCTGTGTGTATGTATGTGTCTGTCTCTGTGTGTCTCTGTGTCTCTGTCTGTCTCTGTCTCTCTTCAAGCCAAAGTTCTCATTCCCCTGGACTAGTTGGAACTTTTTTAAAAAATTATTTAATCACTTTACAGCCTGATCCCAGCCTCCTCTCCCCTCCTCCCAGTCCCACTCTCATGCCCACTCCTCCCATTTTCCCTCTCCTCCTCCTCACAGAAGGTGAGGCCCTAAGGGTACCAACCCACCCTGACCTATCAAGTCACAGCAGGACTAAGTGCATCCTCTCCCACTAAGGCCAGACAAGGCAGCCCAGCTAGGGGAAGGGATCCAAAGGCAGGCATCAGAGTCAGAGCTATCCCTTACTCTCATTGTTAGGGGACCCACATGATGGCCATGCTGCATATCTATTACATAGGTGTAGAGGGTCTACATCCAACCTATGGGTGCTCTTTGGTTGGTGGTTCAGGCTCTGTGAATCCCCATGAGTCCAGATTAGTTAGTTTACTCTGTCGGTTTTTTTGTGGTGTCCTTGACCCCTAGGAAGAACATTTTAAAAATAGCCTTTGAAGGAAATGATCAGTTCAGAACGTATCCCTAGAATACAAACATGTGTGCTCCAGCACACTTCCTTTATAGCGTCATTAAATTCAACCGAGCGAGGCAGTTCGAATCATTTGAGGGTGTTCTTCGTTATCACCCCATGCTTGGTGTCATCTGGGCTATATTAGTAACATTTGGAAAACCCCAATCAATGACTGCATCCCGTAGATCTTTGGCCATCTTTAGGCCAGATGTCATTGGGTTATCTAAATCTTATGTGGTACAGATGCAAATTAAGCATCTGTGAACCGTAAAATTCCAGATGATAGATGTTTGTCGTGCATGAGTACAGGAGTTACGACCGAGAAGGAATCCCAACTGCAGCTTTGTAGCCACAACTCTGAATGCAAACACAGTGACTGCGGCCTTGGGTGTGAAGGCTGGCCCTTACCACATAGAGCAGCGCCAAGAATACTGAGGGGACAGATGGGCCCGAGTATGCTTGGGAGACAGTTGAATCACACAAACACTTCTTACTCAAACTTAACACCAATTGCCCAAGTTAGGGAAAGAAATGACTGTTGGTCTCACATTTTCTCTCTAATAGTAAACTTCACTGAACTAGAACCAACGACGGTCTGATAACAGCCTGTGGTGTTGAATGTTGTCAGCTTGGCAGGAACAAGACAAGTTTAAACATTCCATGGATGATCATCTTGATTATGTCGATTGAGATGGGAGGGCTCACTCTAAAAGAGCGTGGTACCATTTCCCGGACCATGCCCTGGAGTGTACCCAGACAAGAACCCCAGCTTAGCATGTTTGTAGCTCTCTTCTTGGCCGTGACCCCATGTGATATCAGTGGCTTCAAGATCCTCCCATCAGGAAGGATGACAAGTCCCCTGAGTCCTGAACCCAAGTATACCTTTTTCACTTAATAACTGCTCTTTCTGAGTACTTTATCATAGTCACAGGAAGAATGCATTGCTTGAACAAGTTCTTAGAACGTTGCTGATTTCTAACTTACCTGTTTCTTATGTTTAAAAATACACCTAGCCATGTCAACCTGAAGTGCGATGAGACAAAGAGCAAGCACACAGCTTTGTTTCAACCTACTCTGCCCATAGCAGGGACAATTTAGCGAAATTTTGCTGCAGACATACATCTTTGAACTCCAGGAAGAGCCTTGCCTATAGATGTGAGGCTTGATTTTTATATAGGTCTTGATTCATATATAGGTTTATCAAGTATAAATAAATGCTGCCAATTAGCCAATCCTCCCTCCTGACACAGCATGTTCATTGCAGCAGTAAAAAGAAGCATCCAAAACATTTTGAATGACTTTATCATTTAAATCTCTAGCCACTTGGGAGAAAATGGGAAATAAGTATATCATGCAATGGCTGTCCAGTCTAGTTAGCTTACCTAAGACTGTGTTTAATTAGTTTGTTAGCTGGGCCTCTCCATTGCTCTGAGTCAGTACACACTATTTCATAGTGATATATGGTTTAATTTTTTCCATTTCCAGAATTTAGCTCTTCCTTTTCCCATTCTTCATCTTGAGAGAAGTGATGTGACTTAGTAGGGAAAACAACTTGGTGTCATTAGGCCTTTATTCAGATCTTACTGTCTTGATATTCCACAGGGAGTCAAGATTATTTGTATCTTTCAGCCTAAGCTTTTTCTCCTCCACAGTGGTGAGCTACTCACACTTCAGCCTTGTGACAGCTATCAATTGAGATAAAATATTAAGACCTGACTGCAAGTACATATCTCCTCATTCCATTTCCCTCATTTTCCAAGGTACCCTCAAAGGAGATATCATCTAGTTATATATATTTTAATGCTTTGCTTTGAAATGCTGCTTTGCTACTTTTTAAAAATCAGCCTTATATCATTCCCCCTTCCTTCGGAATCCTTTAATCTCGCGGTACAGTTCTATGAACCTGTCTTCCAGCTTTCAAGTACTCCCCATCCTCTACACACTGCTACCGGCAACCAACCAGATTTCCCTGAGAGTGTGGAGGCTGCCATTCATTTGCAATCTCATTCACTGATTCAGAAAGCAAATAGATATTGATTCCCTGAGAGGCACATGTAAATAAGAAGACTCAGCATAAGTGGGCAGATCCTGGAGGAGGACAGAAGCCAAGGAGCTATAATAGTGTGGTAAATGCTAGAAGATACAAGCCACTGGTTCTTCCCAACCATCAACCCACAGATTTAGAAATGACTTGGTTTACCTAAACTCTCCCTGTTTTTCTTTTACTACCTTCAGATTTTATTTTTTAATTTAATTTTAATAATTTATTTACTTTACATCCCAATCATAGGCCCCTCCTTCATCTCCTCCAGGTCCCACCCTCTCTTCTTCTTTCCCCCATACCCTCCCCTAGTTCTCAGAAGAGGGGAGCCCTCCTCCTCTACTAACAGATCCCAGCCTATCAAGTCTCATCAGCACTGCATGCATCTGCTTCCTCTGTGGGTTTTCATCTTACCTGGGAAACACAGATACTGGAGTTCTGGGGTCCACTGCATGGCTTGTTGGTCACTCTGCAATCATTGCTATCTTGTTGTTCAGCTTCAGTGCAGGATCAGTGCAGCCATCTTGGATTGATCTCATGATTTTTCTTTTTTTTATATAGTGAAAAATTTGAGATAATATATAAAGGCCATTCCCTACCGACGGCAATTGCTCACATATTTATTTTCATGGAACTATGTAAATGAATAGCCCAGCTCAGATGGCATTATTCATGGGCTGCTTTGTTGGTGGTAAATGGATGAGTGATGGAGAGAGAGCCCTGGATTTACAAATTTAGAGTTAAAGCCTCATGTGAAATACCAGCTATAGGGGCTCTAAAAAGGACATTCTGCTTCCACCAACCCCAATCAGAAATAAGTGTCCTTTGTACAGTGAGTTGATTAAACCACACCAATGAGTGTTGTAGTAATTAAAATAACATAAGCACCAGGGTGATCTACCCACGAAATCTTAGCCCTTGTATAATGAACTGCGGCTGTGATTTATGAATTCAAGAACAGCCTGGGTTACATACTAAGACCCTGTCTCAAAACAAAATAAACAAACAAGCAAGCAAACAAACAAAAAACAGTTAGTTAGCTAAACATGGTAAAGTTGTCAGTTTGCCATGACCCCTGTCCTTCTAATGGGAATCTACAGATGTAGCAGATAGGACAGCTCACACTGCCTAGAACTTAACACGAGCCATCTAGCCACTCCTTTCAACCTCCCACCCCCACCCCACCCCACATGACTGGGTAAGACACTGGCACACAGTCACACTTCTCCAGGCAGATGGAGGACAAATCAACACACTTTAGTGCTATCCCAGTCCAGTCAATATTCAAAGTCAGTTCTCTAAGAGCTTTGCCTCCCAAAGGCCTTAGAAAGCACAAGTCAGCAGGCACATTGAATACAGTTAAATACAGCAGTTCGAGTATATGGACATGTGATCTAGTTACACACAGAACTACTAAAGTAGACATGTGTGCTGATCCCACCTTCTTGCATGCACTTCACCTTGCTTTGACTCCTTCTTATATAATATTGGACAAGGACATTTTTCAACCCAAGAGCATACATCTTTTAGCATATTAGTTCTGACTGCATTGCAATATTGACTTTGCCTTTGGCTCTCAAAAATTGGAATTCTCAAGAATGTACAATTCCTTTTTGCCTAGGCAAGGGAAAATAATTTGTGTCCAATACCAGGAAAACCATTCTTTGTATTCCTGAGCTGAAATGTAATTTTAAGTTGCAGGTTATTTTGGTGACATCTGAGAGGTACATGAGAGGATGGAGGACTTTGTGTTCAGGTCATTGGTCTTACTTCTTGTTGTGGAAGTAATTTAACATTTCCACGCCATCTACAATGGTAGCGAGGCCCTTGGAAACTTTTTACCAAATGGCTTTCTTACAATTAAAAGCATATGTCTAAACTGCAGTCTCCGGAAATATATATCTTATATTTTATATTTTTCTATATGGCTCTTCTCCAGAGATTCAAATATTAAGGTCATAAATTTTTAAACAGTCTCAGAATGATAGCTGTAGCTGGAAGTAAATGGATGGCCACATGGCTGGAACCTGGCCTTCTCTGATGCCTGGAGCATCACTGTTCAGCCTGGGATGCTTGATGTGTGGGTGAAAGAAAAGTTTGGTCAAGGTGAAAGCTATGCAATAGCATTTTGGGTAGTATACAGTCCTAGTCTCCATTATGGATATCTAAGAGGACATGATTTGTTTCTCTTTTTGTTTGTGTCTTTATTTGGATTTTTTTTCCTTTTTCTCCCCCTCAGCCCAAGTTGAACTGATACTACAAAAGAATAAGTGGATGCCCTGCTACTGGTACAGCAGATTATTGGTCCACAAAAGAGCTCAGCCCATTTCTACCAGTGCAAGAAAGGGTGACCCCCTCCCTCCACCCACAAAAGGAAGGCCTATCTTGAATTACACCACACTTTGTGTTTAAGTGCAAAGTACAAGAGATGTTCATTTAATGCCTGGACTGCCCAGTGCAGTCTGGTATAAAAACAGCCAGTGCTCACTTCTGCTTGGGAAAATATTCTTTGCTCTTTTTGACATCAGGTTTGATGTCGTCACTGCTGGGGTTTGAGCCAGCTGGGCAAACTTTGCCATGTATGTCTGAGAACTGGAAGGCTTGAACTAATTTCAGCATCTCATGTACAGAGCAGCTGATAGGAAGACCACTTTTGGTGACCTGTGGAAGGATAGCTTTGTTGTCAATGATAAAGCGGCTCCTGAAAGGGGGACCTTCACCCACCTTTAAGACTTCATAATCGTGAGCAATGGTACACTTGGGATCGGGTATCAAGGGATTGCCCAAGGGTGTAAATTCTCCTTGTTTTCTGGCTGTATTGATCCACCCCAGATGACAGAAGTGATACTCCACAGAAGCACCAATCGCTGGGCCTTTGAGTATCCTAACTTCTTCTGGCCTATCACTGAAAGTAATGATCTCCTCGGGGCACTCAAAAGGAGTCAAGAGGGGAGAAGTAGAACTCTTTCACTGAGCCCGCTTAGAGGTGACCATCTGGTACCACAGCTGTGGCTTTGAAGTCAGAGGCAGAAAGTTCAATTTTGGCATTTCTTGCAGACATCTTGCTATCAGCAGAGCTGATTCACAGGTCTCTGAGACAAGATCAACCACAGGAAGGTGGGAAAAGGACTGTATTTGGTTTTGATTCATATTTTTATAATTTATTTCATTTTAATTAATTAATTAATTAATTTTATAATATATTTATTTTTTAAATTTATTTATATTTTTCTGATGCTTAAGTCCTTGTGCCTATTAACCATGAGCCCTACCATTGAGCTACAACACAACTTGCATTTTTACTGTTTTTCTTTCCTTTCCTTCTTTCTTCTCCTTCCTTCCTTCTTCCTCCTTCCTTCCTTCCTTCCTTCCTTCCTTCCTTCCTTCCTTCCTTCCTTTCTTTCTTTCTTTCTTTCTTTCTTTCTTTCTTTCTTTCTTTCTTTCTTTCTTTCTTTCTGAAATACAAAGTCATTATAGAATAGGCAAGCTCCACAATATGGCCTTAGCTGATTTCCAATTCATGATCTTCCTGCTTTAGCCTCAAGAATCCTGGGATTACAAAAGGGAATTATATCAAAAGATATTCCATTTCCTACACTTTAAAAAAAAAAAAAGTGTTTTCAATCAGTTCACAAGCACTGAATGAATCCTATGCGGCAAATACTCTGGAGTAGCAGAGTTCTAACAATGATGTCACGAGAAATTGAAAAAGGAGTGACTCCCCCAAAGCCTCTGATGAGCTGCTGGAAGACAAATGTATCATCTCTTCTTCTCTTTCTATCTGTAGTTGCCACAGGGATTCAGATATGTGCTTAAGTCTGAGATACAGCCTGGAGGCTCATACAAAGTAAAGTTTAAAACACTCCCAAAGAAAGCACATCCTACGAAGAAAGTGTAAGCGGGGAAATGATGCTTACTTCAATATGGAAAGATACGATGAAGGGCTCTGAGATCTGTCCCTAGGAGTAGGTGTGCAAATTTGAAGGAGAGTGAGAGTAGCTCCTCTCTCTTGGAAACTTGGTAGTTCTGCTACCTTTCTGCTGTTCTTTGCAAAGGAACTGTGCAAGGTGGAAGCCCAGGACTGTGTCTGGAGGGGCTTTTGTGATGTGCATCAGAAGTCCATAGCTGAGCTGAAAGAAGTTTTGGACACCGCTATGGTCTCTGGTCGGACTGTTTGAGATGGCTCTACCCTGGGATTAGAGCCTGGCCCTCTTCTACGGTCCTCTTCGCATTACCTATTCCCAGAAAGTCTACATTAAACACTTACTATTTTCACTTTCAGGGATCTCATAAGTACTCCTCCTTTGAGGAATTGTTTTCCTTGTGAAAGCCATGTGATTTGAATAATAAGCTACATTCCTCTAGGACAAAGAATTCCAGTCCACAAATGGACTTCTCACTACCATGAATTTCTGATCCTTCCGCCTCTAGATACAGGTACTAGGATTAAAGGAATGGGCCACAATACCAAATTTATCTGTCTTCAGGGATGGAACCCAGAGTTTTGTATATGCTAGACAAGCACTCTGTCAACTGAGCCCAGACAGCGCACTAGTTTCTTTTTGAAAAGACAAATGTATAGCAGAGCTAGGAATAGAAGAGAATGACCTTAGCCTTGAGAGTGGTTAGCAGTGGATGTCCTTCCAAAAACATAGTTGACAGTGATGATGGGCTAGCAGGTTATAACTGAGCTTCTTATTTTGCTTGGTTCTGGAGGTCAATAGCCCTTAGAGGAAAGTGAGAAAACAGCAAAACCAGAAATGTTTTCTCAAGGGTTAAGCAAAGCTTTGTATGATACAGTTGTATCATAAAAACCTCAACAGTCATCCCAAGGATCAATCACAAGAATCAATACACGTTTAGCATCGCTACTGGATACAAAATGTCCAAAAGCAATTAACACCAAGATCAACCATCAGTTAAGGATAAAGTGTTATTTACAAAAGAACATACAGTATCTACAAGTTAAGTCAGACAGATAAAGCATGGATTAGTTCTAATTTGGGGTTTGGCATTTGGTTCTCTTAATGAGATCTCTAAATAAACAGAATTCTTTTGCTAAAGCAATTAATTAAATTTCCTTTTCCCTACAGTAAATGCTTTTCAGTGTTTGTTTATGAAATCCTTTCTTACTTGTAGCCATGGAAATGTTTTAAATTTTATTTGAAAAAAAAAATTGAGAACAATTTGCTCACTTCTTATTAAACCACACGTTTTGAATACTTCCAGTTACTGCTATAATCAGCTGCCTTCCGAACACTTACTGACTTACTACTTCCTTGAGTGACAATTCTGGACCCTTCTCCATGACCTTGTTCAGCAGAATTATTCTGTTCCTCACATAAGAACTGCCATGGAAATGTTGATATTCTCTCTCACTCTCTTTCCTTGGTTGTCAGGTCCGCTTTCCACAGAACTACCTAAAAATTCACCATTATTTCCTACTGACACATATAATAAAGTTGGCAAAATAAATATTAAGAGTATCACCAAAGTGATCTTTTTGTTTTCATAAAATGGAGCCTCAGGAGGGAGCAAGGGCAAAGAAATGTAAAGAATTTACTAAGATGTCTACATGCAAAAGAAATTAAACATCTTCTTAAGATCAGGAGTCCCCTTGTGGTAAAGTTATTTAGAAATTATAGGGGAACAGGCAGCAACCTCTGTGCTTAGAGACTCTAAAATGGCTTTCAGTTCTCCAGATTTTCAGAATCAATAGAATGAGTATATAGAATGAATATATATATGATAAATGTAGCATGTTTATGAGAATAGCTACAATGTTAAGGATTTGGTAGTCTACCAGAGGCCAGCTGCACCCTGAGAACCTAGAACCTAGGAGCTGCTCAGTACATGAGGCTGGACACCTTGGAGGCCCACTCAGGTGCTGACCCTGGAGGACTCCAGATGCTGGGCTTTAGCACATATTCGAAAGCTAAAGCTTCTGGATTCTCCTGGCTGTAGCAAAGGATGCACCAGCAGCAGCATGGATGCACTCACCAGCAAGAGCAAAGCCCAGGTGAGCCCGTTGCATTGCTTGGATGCATCATGACCTGGCAATGAAAGAACAACAAAAAACCAAAAAACAAACAACAACAACAAACAAAACAAAACAAACACCACAGTGAAGACAGCCTTTCTCATTTCTACAGGAAAATGCAAAAATTAAGAATAGAAAGGAGAGAGGGTGAGAAATTGAGAGAGGAAGAAGAGAAGGAGGGTCAGGGGGAGAAAGGGAGAGAGTGGAGGGAAGAGGGAGAGAGATGAAATAAAGAGAGAGGGAGGGAAGGAAGGAGAGAGAGACAAAGACAGAGACTGGGGCGGGGGTGGGGTGGGGAGATTCCTGTTCTGGAATTACAGTTGTGCTTTTCTAGCCTAAGGAATCTTGGCTAAACTTCAAATTCAGCACCTTAAAAGTAAATGTGACCACATTCATAATTAAACCATACTACCAGAAGATTCTTTATATTACAAAGTTTTCTAAAATGTGAGAGCTGTGTGGTGGTTTTTCTATTGAGGAGAGAATGTCATGGTATTTTGCATGTTACATACTATTTTTATTTTAACACTTCTGTTCACACATACACTGTTCAAATAAAACATATTTACTACTAATTCTTAACATTATAATTGAAGAACTTCACTAAGACATTTTTCAAGATATCTTCTAATTAATTAATTTTTCATTTTCAAAAATATCACGCACATGTGTACGTAATTGTATAAGGCTTGTGAGTATGCTTTCGGGTCTGTGCCAGAGGAGGGGTTTGGGTGTCCTGCTCTTTCACTGTCCACCTTATTGATATTTGTCACTAGTTTTCAAAAATTCAGACTGTTTTGTTCTTCAAGAATTTTCTCTTTTGTCACACTTTGGAATTAAAGGTACTTGTATTTTAGATCATTTGAAATTGACCCTTAAGGTTTGAATTTTCAATTCCCCCCACCCCATCCCCTTTCCCTTCATACTTTTTCTTGCCTTTAAATTCTTATTTTGGGATTCATTTCAGCTCATTTTATTGTTCTAACTTCAAGTTCCTTATAGAATTCTGATCAGATAGATAGATAGATAGATAGATGAGAGATAGATAGATAAATAGATAGATATAGATAACACATTCTCTCTTTCTGCTGAAATCTCTCATCTAGATTTTATAGCATCTGCATTTTCACTGTAGCCACATATTAATCAGTGTTACTATTTCATTCTCTGTCTGAGGGCTCTGAAGCCCCTCATGTCATGTTTCTGCTGTGGGCTCTGTGCCTTACCATTATTTTCTTTCCTCTCTGTTATTGCATAGTAGACATTTTTCTTCCCCTGAGAGCCAGAAATGTTGAATTGAGGAGAGTGGGGTGAATTTTTTTTTTCTTGAAATTGCCATTTGCTTCAGATGTGTCTTTACTGCATCAACCTAACTGGACATAAACAAGACTAAGACTTGGGTTAAGTTCAAAGTTTCAATTTTGCACAAGTGTCTCATGGGCTTTCCATCTATTATAATACCTTGGGTTCAGAATGTTAGAACAGAAACTATTTTTTTCTGGTTTTGTTTCTTTTCTTTTCTTTTCTTTCTTTCTTTCTTTCTTTCTTTCTTTCTTTCTTTCTTTCTTTCTTTCTTCTCAACGGGCTCTTTACCATTAGCTTTCAGTATTCTCTCTTTGCTCTTCTGGAAAAGTGTCTGTAAATTGGGATGTCTCATTTGTCCTTATAGAAATAGTCTGTCTTTACCTGTGCTCAGGGCTGGGTCTGATGCTATCCTTTCTGTTCTGATTGATCTCGGGTAAAAATTGCATCTCTTGGTCTCAGGAATGTAAACTTCTCAATACTCTAGCATAGAAAATCTGCCATGAGTCACCAGTAATAAATCTGTAACACCGGGTGTGGTGGCACATGCCTTTAATTCCAGCACTCCAGGAGGCAGAGGCAGGCGGATCTTTGTGAGTTTGAGGCCAGCCTGGTCTACACAGTGAGTCCAGGACAGTCATGGCTACACAGAGAAACCCTGTCTAGAAAAGCTAACAAAACAAAACAAAGCACAAGCAAACAAACAATAAACCTGTAGCCATTGTGTATTTCTGCCCAGCCAGCCATCACAGTCATTTCTCCATTCCCTTCCACCAGCTGTAACAGATGTTCCCAGTACTGCAAAACAGCAGGGTTTTTTTTTGTTTGTTTGTTTTGTTTTTGTGGTACCTCTTCCCACTGGAAGTCTTCTGCTCCTCAGGGAAGATGGGATGAAGATTCTGAATGAAGATTTATACCTTTCTCAGAATGGAGGCTCTTTCCGCTTCCATGCTCATACCATGAGAGGCATGATTTTAAAACTAGCCTCTCATCAATTCCATTAGTGCCTCATGCAAAGATGGAGAACAGGCAGCACATAGCTGAAAAGCCTCCTATGCCTGATTCCTCTGCGCTCTGCCACCAGCCCTCAGATGGCCCCAGCCATAGTGAGCATCTCTTGCTGCATTCTTGTTGCTGCCCTGTAATCATGTATACTTTTCCTTTCTCTGCAGACTTCCTATGGAGACTTCATGCTGACTGGTGACCTATGATCTCAAGTTAAACTACCAAGCAGCACCATTATTTGAATATTTTTTCTTTCCTTCCCTTGAGGAGGGTAAATTACATGCATTTCTTTGTACTCATTATTGATTACCTACCACACATGCTGATTGATAAATTATGGAGGTCAGGAAATAAATAAGTTAACAAGCTTTAATTTCAGCCACAACCCCAAATGCTATTATTCCTTTTGTTTCTCATACAACTGTAGAATAATTTCTATCATTTGTCTTTCATCATAATAAAATAATGGAATGGTTGTAGTCCTTATTTTAAGGTCTGAGATGGAAATTCAATGACTAGATGCATTTTCTAGGCTAGCTAAATGGTAAATACTGTAAATAGAGGATAAAATCAAGTCTTCCTCATTAGGAACACAAGATGCTTGGTCATTAGCATTGGAGTGGATGATTGAATTTCAAATGGAAAGGCTAAATGTCATCCTGACCCAATCAGGGACCTTTTGTTCCAGTGCTATCCTTGACTTTCAGCTTCAGCCAAGACATAATTATAATTTTATCTTTTCAAGAGCTTCCCATTTCCTGTGAAGAAGACAAGTCACCCAAAGACCCTTTTTTATAGTTTATAATACTCAGAAAAATACCAGAAATGTCAGATGCCTTCTTATATTATTTCCCTCACCTACCCCATCACCCCCCCATTATCATTACCATAACCATCACTACTCCTCCCACCCCACCCTCTCATTCTTCCTCTCACAGTCACCACCATTGTCACCGCCACCCGCACACATCCCAGCATGCTTTCCAGATACGTATTGGTTAAGAATTTAAGGGGAATAGAGTAGAGAAAGAAAGAATTCATGATGGCTTATCTTTCTAAATTAAAGAGAATTCAGATAAACGGTTAAGCATTGCAGGAGGTGAGCCAGAGGTGGGGGTAAACTTTGATGAGAGAATGCTGTCTCTTGTTGAGGAGAAGAAACTGGTACCTGCTTCTTGCAGTATGAGGTGTTCTGTAGAGAGCATAGCCAGGGCAGCACCAGGCTGCCAGGGGAAACACATGGAGGCTAGTTGTGACACCACACTGATGAGATGATTAGAACTTTTTTTTTTAGTTTTTTCTTTTTTCTTTCCTTTCTCTTCTTCCTTTCTCCTCATTTCAACTCTCTCCTTCCTTTTCCCCTTCTTTTCCTAAGTCCCACATTTCAAAATATCTATTAAACTACTTCTTGCTTCATGGAACAAGTACAGGAGAGACTCAGATAAACACACCCTAAAGAACAGGACTCACCACAGAAACATAGAAGAAGCAATCACTGAACAAGGCTACAGCTACAGCCTACAGAAGAGCAATATTCTCTTGGAAGAGGAAGAAGCTCAGATCTTCAGAGCTTTGGGAGCAGCTTCCATTGACTATCGAGGCTGTTTACAACTCTACCTTAGACTCACTTTTCTGTTTGACAGTGCCCCAAAGTCAGTCCAATGTGACAACTTATCATTTTCTCAAGTCTTCTTTGAGTAGTCATAAACTTAGCATCTCTGTGACCCTTACGATCTCTGCTATGGGCTGGAATCCTGTGTGGAAAGCCTTACTTTCCAATGTGAGACCCTTACAAGAACCTTCAGGAGGATGGGTCATGAGGACCAATGGGATTACATTGGTAATTACAATCCCAAAGCCTTCAGGAATGGGATTACAGCCTTCACAGGACATGGGCACTTTCATTCTCTCACCAAATGGGGCTATGACTGTTGAAAAAGGATACACTTCCTGCACACTGGCTCTGCCTTGATCTTGCACTTCCCAGCTATAATTACTCTGAAGAATACTTTTGTATTATATAAGCCACACACTTTGTGGTATGTTATTCTCTCATCCTGAATTTTCCAAGACAACTCTTCCTCAAATGCAGAACTGTTTCCAAGTTTTTAGTCTCATTTAGTTCCTTCCTTAGACTCTTTTCCTGAGGCTTTCGGTGTCTTTCCTTTGTTTCCTGCTGCAAATTGTCCCTTGCCCATTGAGTCTTAACTAGTCTATGTTTTTAAACACACTCAGCAGAAATGACTCAAAAGGCTACTCTATCCTCTCTTGTGAGGGGGAAAGAACAAAGACCAGCAACCAGGGGAATTCCTGTTGGCTAAAAACAGACAGCCACAATTCCTAACTCAAGGTCGCCATCCATATTGCTCCTTCTGGGACCGGCTAGCTGCACCAGCAAGAACATCACACACAGAGCTGCTATCCTTATGTCAGTCTCCCAAAATATTCCAGCACTGTGGTACATAAATTTAGCAAATTTCTTTCTTCATTAAGTACATTTCTTGGTTGTATTTTTAATTAAGTTCTAGATTTTCAAAGAAGTTGATTTGTGAGGGTTTTTTTGTTTTGTTTTGTTTTGTTTTTTAATCTCTGGAAGTAAGAAATATCCTATTTCCAACAGTCAACAGATTCCAATGAAAAGTGCCAAACTGTGGAAGACATTTGGGACTAAGAACCAAGAAAAAGATTAAACGGTGATGAAGTGCTTATAGCATGGGTTGAATTGTGTTCCTCCCTAAGTAAGTAAGTAAGTAAGTAAGTAAGTAGGTGAGTAAAAATCAATCAATAAATAAATAATCCTCATATGCTCAAGTTGTTATCTCTAATTCCTCAGAACATGGCTATATTTTGAAATGATGCTTTTAGAGAGATAAATTTAAAATGTAGTCTAGTGGGTGGGAGGTTACCTACTTTGTCTGGTTTCCTGTTAGAAATAGATAAGACATACCATAGAATAAATGCCATGGGAAGCCAAGATGAGAAAAAGGAACAAAACAACAACAACAACAATAATCCCACAAAGTGAACAACAACAAAACAAAAGCCCAAACAACAACAACAAAACAAGTCTGAAAATAAATAAGAAAACTTTTTGATATCTTGATCTTGGACTTCTATAAGAAAATAACACTTTTATTGTTTAAATGGTTGATTCTCAGGTTCTTGGTCATGGAAGAGGTGGATACTTGACTATTCAAAGACTTGAACTGATTGTATGTTTACGTTCCTAAACCAGTTAGAAAGACTTTATAAACAGGAAAGGAGCCTACTGCAGAGGGCCTCTGAAAGACTCTACCTAACAGTATATCAAAGCAGATGCTGAGACTCATAACCAAACCTTCGGCAGAGTGCAGGGAATCATATGAAAGAAGGGGGAGTTAGTATGACCTGGAGAGGACAGGAGCACCACAAGGACCAAATATATCAGGGCACAGGGCTCTTTTATGAGACTGTTTCTCCAACCAAGGACCATGTATGGATATAACCTAGAACCCCTGCTTGGATGTAGCCCATGGTAGCTCAGTATCCAAAGTGGGTACCCTAGTAAGGGGAACAGGGACTATTTCTAACATGAACTCATGGCTGGCTCTTTGACAACCCCCCCACTTGAGGGAGGAGCAGCCTTGCTAGGCCACAGAGGAAGACATTGCAGCCAGGCCTGAAAATACCTGATAAGCTAGGGTCAGATGGAAGGGGAAGAGGACCTCCCCTATCAGTGGGCTTGGAAAGGGGCAGGGAGGAGAGGAGGGAGGAAGGGTGGGATTGGGAAGGAATGAGAGAGGGCCTACAGCTGGGATACAAAGTAAATAACCTGTGATTAATATAAAAAATAAAAATTATTTAAAAAACAATAGTAAAGGGTTGTGCTGAAGGGGCATGTGAGAGGCAGAAGCAGGAGGAGCGTTAGTTCAAGGTCAGACTGAGTTACATAAGTAAGAAAGACACTATCTCAAATGCCACCCATGGCCCCCACTGCCCCACAAAAAGGATGCTGAGCCCAAGAAGGTGAGAGTCACAAAAAAGCATTTGGGAAGGGCTGAAAACTCTTACAGCAATTAAGAAAGCCCGGAAGCATTCAAACATCCACTATACTGGTCAGGAGACTCAGACTCAGAGACTCCAGGGTTTCTACCTCCTCTAACTCTGGGACCTTGAACAAGTCAGCGCCCTCAGTGTGTTTGAGGTTCCTAGCCAAGAAGGGAAGGCTGGGCTGAAGATGATGCTCAGTTGCTGCAGTACTTATGTAGCATGCGCAAGTCCCTGGGTTTGCCAGAGTTCAAACTTGAAAGGCTCTGACTGGATCCCCTACTCCACAAAACAACAACAAAAGATAGAGAAGGAAGGGGAAATTACTTAGGGTGAAAGCCTTTTAAAGAACCTGAAGATGGGGCTGGAGAAATGGCCCAGTGGTTATAAAAGCACGCAGGTCTTCCAGAAGACCTGAATTTATTTCCCAGGAGCCAGGGCAGGTGGCTCACAACTACCTGTATCTCCAGCTCCAGGGAATCTGACAATCTCTTCTGGCCTCTGTGGGCAAGCTGTACACATAGGGCACAAACTTACAGCGGCAAATACATATACATAAGTAAAAATAATACAAATAAATATTTTTAAATCACTTAAGAGACCCCTCTCCACCATGCTCCTATAGGCAGTACTAACTGAATTTAGTGAGTATATATATGAAAGGGCATGAAATTTATAGGTTTTCCTTTTTTTTTTTTTTTTTTGGTGTGGAGGGGAGAACACGGAAGTTGGAGAAACCTCACCACCAGCCTGCTATTAAGGCAAACAAAATCCGCAATAGGCTCACAAGCTGTTTTCTTGTTATGATGAATTTGATGAAAAGGGGTATCAAGGAAAATGTACTTCTCCCATTTCTCCACACGCGGTAGAAGGTCGCTGTGACCTCTCTTCTTCTTTTCTTCTTAGAGACTGATAAAGTGACCCAACTTTCCCGAATAGGTAAAGCTACAGTTAAAAGCTGAAGTGCGGGGCAATTGGATGTCATTTAGGCAGCATGGCAATTTCACATCCATAAATCTTCACAAACCTGCTCTGTAAGTAGACTTTTTTTTCCCCCTGCAAACGTATGCGTTATCGTAAAACCACGGTGTAGTTTGGAGCGATTTGGAGGGAAAAAGCTTCCCAGGCAGCGCCTATTACTCTCCACTAGCGACAGACAAAAAAGTTTGTCCTGGAGAGACGCAAACACTTCCGCACCAGACCCCTCCTCATAGCGGCTGATGCAGCTGCAGATGCCTCTGGCTGCTCCTTGTCCCCTCTTACCCTGCAAGCTCTGAACTAGGCCTTTGTCCTTGCAAGGAAATCAAAGGGAACTTGAAATTGAACTCACGGATGCTTACTGGCTGGAGTGAGAAATAGGAGAGCCTGGGATTTTGGGGTGGTTTATATGACCCTTACTTCCTATCCTACCCTCCACACTCAACTCAATTAAGGCTCAAGTTGAAACAGATTTATTTATATTTTCCAGAACATTCTACCGATGTTGTCTTGATTCGGGCCAGTTTCTAAGTGCTTTCCTTCCCTTTGTTTTAAGAGAAACTTGAGACTCTGGTCCCTATTAAAGAGGAAGAAAGCATCATGGATATCCAGCTTCCCCTACAGCTACCCCGACTCTGAGCAGACTGCATGACTCATCTTTCCTAGAAACACAACAATGAGATCATCCTGTCTGCTTCCTTCCCACTCCCAGTACAGTTGAATTGGGTTCCTCTGTTCTCAGAGATTTCTTTCTTTCTTTTTGAAAAGCCCTTTGCTTGTTAAAAGGCCAGAGTTTTGTTATATAATTGAAACAGAGTAAGAAAGAACACTAGCAGTGATTGCTTTTTTTTCCCCATGCACCTCAATCCTCATCCACAAAACTAAAATTGTGTGAGTGGTAGGAAAAAAACAAAAACAAACAAACAAAAAAACAGATGCACCTCAGTATTTTGTTTGTTTGTTTGTTTTAAATTATTCCCTCCTGTGATGGAAGCTTACAACTTCCAGGGGCAGTTACACCTGCATTCAACAACTCTGTTTGCAGAAAACTAAAATCTGATGCCCATTGTCAACCATGGCTTTACCTTTTACCATGCCTACCATGCCTTTCTCTTCTTAGATTATTATCCACCCCATGGCTAGCACCATAGGATAAGGTTCATGTCACTTTAAATGCTTAGTTGTACCGATTGATTAATATTTTTCCTGAACTTCAAATAAAGTTGAGTATCTGGCTAAGTATTACTGTAAAAAAGATATTCACTCAGCTGACAAGTTACCATCACTGAGACAAAGAAAAAAAAATACCTGGACAAACACACTTTCTGGAAATCACCAGATAGCCTAGTATTATTGTTACATAACCAGAATCTAGGCTACGTTTTTTTTTTAAGAGCAATTCTATTTTTCAGAATTTCTGACTCTACTGCTTTAAAGTAATTTAAGTCAATTTAAGACATTAATTTGTGCACCATTAAAATATGCAGTTATCTCGCACCAACTTTTGCATTGATTATATGCAAACAGAAGAAAAGGGACTAGGCGAAAGTACGGGGGATGGGGAGAGAGGGGATGCTGGTCTACTTAGGGAGTATGCTCAAAGGATAGGATGTCCTGGCATAAAAATGGCAAAATGGAAAGATTATAAAATATTTGTATTTTGTCTATTTTATAATCTGTATATTTCTAAGATATTACTGTTCAAAGATTATCCTATAAGACCTCAGCTTCCTTTGAAATAGAATAAAATGGGCTTCCCATTGCAACAAAAATAAACTTAAAAAACAAACAGATGCAAGGAAACTACAGAGAATGTTGAAGAAGTAACTGAGGCTCACAAATACTACCCCAGCTACATTTCCATGCATGACATAGGACTTCTAGGTATTTCAAATGAAAAAAAGTCCCTATCATTTCCCATTTAGGTGGAAAGGTACTATTAGGTTAGTTTTCAGGCAGATGTTGAAAACACCTACACAAGAGTTTATAGTTGAAATGAGATGCTAGATGTAGAAAGAGTCTTATTCTCACAGCCAGCGTACTTGTCTGTCATTGGTTGGACCCTGGACTGAGCAGGTTTGCAATAGAGAATGATTCCTCACATTGGAATAAAGAGAATAAAGCTGACTGAGGGTTAACTGTAACAACCTGGAGAAATTTAAATGAATATGGCAGAGGTTCTGTGGTGTGAAGCATTTGTGTTCAAAAAGGTTCACATATGGGGGACCACATAATCTTAGTACTGATGGATAAAAAAACAACCTATCTCTATGTGACCCCAATTCCTGGAGTGTGTGTATGAACCCACTAAACATCCACTCCACTGTATAACTAGTATTTTTGGTCTTGCTTCTTCCTTTTAAAAATAGATGTATGTATTTGCAAGTGTGTCCATGTGCGTATGCTGATGGGCACCACCTGTGTGCAGGTACCGTGGAGGCCAGAGGGTGTCGTGTCCTCTGACTGGAGTAGTTTGAAACTATTTAATGGGGTACTGAGAAAGGCTGGCAAAGATAGTGACTACTCTTAATCACTGAGCCTTCCCTCCAGCCTCTGTTTCTGCCTTGAGATGTTTTCTTTCTAGATTTTGCTGTGCAGACCCTAGTGTCTGGGCACCAATTGTCAAGTCATATTTGGGAGAACTGTCTATTTGCCCTCCAGCAGTAACACCCATATGACAAGTCCTCTGGACACATTTAGGACACATTCTCTTTTGGCTTCTTCTCTTGTTATCTTCCACAGGAAGGAAAAGTAGTCATGTCTTCCCAATTCTAAAGTGATAGCCATCACACCTGTCAGACATTCCCTGTGCTACTTCAGAATACTCGCTCATCATCGATTTACTGCTCTCTTATCACTTGTCAAAATGGTCTTCACACATCCTGGGACAAAGGCTCATTCAAAGAAGACGTCATCAATTCAAATTCATTGCTGAGCTTGCAGGCAAAATATGATGGTTGGTCAGAGTCAGCAAAACAGACTTTGACCCGTGCTTAGATTGAGCTTTGGGAGTTTTTAGAGGTCATTGTGTGCATTGACAATTCTCCCTTGCCTCCTCAGAGCACCACTGCTTCTTCTCCACAATCTCCAGGGGACCAGCATCCTCAGTGCCGACTGCTCTGACTTCTGCCTCAATGGATCAGAGACCTTGAGGCTGGAGAAAATTTGAAGCTGGACCAACACTTCCACAGTACTCTTTGGGGCAATGGTTGGATACTGGCTCTATCTCCTCCTGCATTCATATAACTTGCCAGACATCTCTTCTCCCATAACTCCAAGTCTCCAGCGTTCACCTCTCCACTTCTTTCAAGGTCTGTAAAGAATGGTGTTGGTAATTTGATGGGAATTGCATTGAATCTGTAGATAACTTTTGGTAAGATGGTCATTTTTACTATGTTAATCCTGCCAAGCCATGAGCAGGAGAACACCCCCACTTCTTCCAGGTCTAGTAAATGCCTCCAGCTTATGCCAGGCTGCAAAATTATGATGGAAGTCATGCCTGTGGCCTCTTTTAACTCTACTCACACATCTGTAATGAAGCCATTCATTAGACACCCTTGGCTTATTCCTCTAAATGAAGCCTGTAGCTATCACAATGGTTAGAAAGACACATGAACATCTTAGAGATGAATGTATCTGATGTTTTTAGAATTGTGTTTCATCTGAGACAAAACCCCACTCCTCTGTTCCCATTGCTGCTGCAAACTAGATTTGGGATGTTGCAATGCTTACTTATTCTCCCAGAGACTCATCTGACTTTCCTCATCTGGAAAATGGGGAGAATATTTAGCCTTGCTGTAGACACTGAAGAAAATACTTGATTTAACCATTTGCTGATTTTTCCTGAATTACTATTTTGTTAGCTTCAAAAGCATTGCACAAGTAAATAACGAATGTATGAAATGTTCTCCTGAAATGTATGAAATCTTTCCTGGACAACTTCTCAGCATCCTCCTGGATTTACTCTGTATGTCCTTCTTTATCTTTAAACCCCAGAGGCTTTTGTAAACAAGAGAATTTTTTCCCCAAACTCTGGTCTTGTGGGTCCAATGCCCATGCTTGTGAAGGCCGCCCAGGCTGTGGCTGCCTTTTCTGGGGAGAGTATCTGTTTCCATCCACCCACTCTCAGTGCACGCTCATGAACTCTTTCTTTATATTCACTTTTTTGAGATGCAGTTAACTGGCTTGGACTGAGAGCCTTGTTTACTTTTGAAACTTGCCTGACTGTTTCCAGGCTTCCTTGAGAAGCTGCCTCCAGGTTGGGCTGTAAAAGGGTTGTACTTTTAAGATGACCATCTCCACTGCTTTGTTGCACATTCCTTCTAATGTATTTGGAAAAGGGAAGGAAAGAAAGCCCAATAGTGCTTCACTATAAAGGTAAGCTCCCAAATGCACCAAAAGCAAAATTTAATAAAAGTCTCCAGAGTGAAGCCAAATCAGAGTGGATAAGGTCAGGATTTCCCTATTTGGTCTGATAAGCCTGGCATCAGACCTCAGGATCCCTAACCAGGTGGCTGTTTTTCTCATTTGAAGGATGAAAACAATAATGGGGAGGTTGATGGGCAAGTCATTGTGATGAAAAACTTTGGAATCATATGCGGGGCCACCACATATGGAAAAACTCACACACAATACAGTGACCAAAAGCAAGCCTTTTAGACATAGGTTAGTACATTTAAAATTGTTTTGTTTCATAAAGTATGCCTTAATATGCTCTTTTTATTTGTTCCTGTTCGACATTTGAACGATCTTAAACCAACAGACACGACTGTGTTTTTTTTTTTTTTTTTATAATTCTGTGGGTTTGCCATGAATAAATGAATTCATGAGTCTGATGCATCAAAATCATACATTTCAAAGCTGAAAGATTTGTTCAGAATTCATGTGTGCCAGCAGGCTCTCTTTGAATGTTCTCTCTCTGTTCGGGAAGAGGAATGACATTGCAAAGATGATGAGAGAGAGGCAGAAGTCACAGAGAGCTTGCTCAGGCAGGCACTGATGTGCAAGCCATCCTCATTTAACCCCTAGGGTCTTCATGACACAGATGCAATACAGCTTTTAGAACTTTACCAGGTGAGCAAATGAAAGGCCTGGGGTTTGGCTTTTCCCCATGATACAGAGCAAATGAAATTGTCTTTGCCCAAAGATATTCATATCCTGATTCTCAAAGGCTGTGAATATGTCACCTTGAGTAGCCAAAGAAGGTTGTACTGATGTGATGACATTAAACATTTTGAATTGAGGAGATTAGATTATCTGGGTGGCTCGGATCTGACACAAACGTCCTTAGGAAAGGGAGACAGGAAGACTAGAGTTGAGATGTATGAGGTAATGAAAGCAAAGGTCAGTGACAAGACACTCATAGAAGATAGTAAAGTGAACTTTCTGTGGTGTCTTCTGGAAGAGCATGGGTGTAAGCACAGTGAGCCTGTCTTTTGAAGCTGATATTGAATTTGAGGCCTCCCCCAAAAGAGAATTTTTTTGTGTGTTTTTTTTTAACCAAATGGTAGAGCAACATTAAGAAACTCATAAGGCAAAGGACTTCCCCAAGACCACAAAATTAGCTTAGGGGTAGAAATGGACAGGGCTAGAATACTTATCAAGGAAATTACTTCTTCTTGAATTTTTACATTAAACTATTTACTTCTTTCTAAATTTGCAACCATATTTCCAACTAATAAAAATAAATAATGTCCATTTCACAAAACACTAGAGGCAACAAATCTTGAGTTCTGAAACATGATAGAATAAAAATATATATCTTAAGGAGACAGCTTGGGATTCCTCATTTCTTGAACTGGGATTCCTTGTGATTCACAGAGAATATGCGATGATAACACTGTGTGGGTTCCTCATAGATATTCCATTTATATCGCGAAATGCCTTTTCATTTACTTGGCCATGCTCGGTCCAGTCAACCTGAAAGTTAAAGGTCATCTGGAGAGAACCAAGGACCTGAGCCAATAGCCAGCACCAAGGACCAAGTCTGCAAATCAGAATCTTTTGAATATCTTTAAATTTTTATTTTATTTTGAGGCAGAGTCTCATTCTATAACTCAGGCTAGCCTTGGGCCTATGGCAATTAGAGCCTATCAGCCTTTAAAGTATTGAGATCACTGGTGCATGAACCACCATGTTCAACTCATGATCGCTAATTCTGCTATGGTTCAATGTCTGCCTCACTGTAGGTACATTGTTAAGTGAGAGAATGGGATGAGGATGTGGATCAACTGGTAGAGGGCTTGCCTAGCATAAAGGAAGCCATGGATTCATTCTCTGTTGGTGTAAAATTGGATGTTTATGCCTATAACCTTACGACTTGGGAGGTGAAAAAAAGGGACTCAAGAAATTCAAGATCATCCTTAGTTACACAGCAAGTTCAAGGCTAGCCTGGGATACATGAAAGCCTGCCTCAAAAACAAAACAAAACAAAACAAACAAGAAAAAGCAAGTAATATCCAGCTAGTCTTCTAGCCTATAGCGTCATGAGGAAAAACCAACTTATTGCTAGAAGTCACTAATTTTGCAGCTTCATTATAAAGCAACAAGGGATGGATATATGAGTGTGTGACATATCACTCAAGAGAAGACAATATTCAATTATTTAAAAAAAAAACAGTTTCTCTAAAATCAGCAAACTGGTTTGAAACTGACTGGAACAAACCCTGGACTCCTATTTCAATATCTGGAAATTTATGAATTATATTTTCTTAATGTTTATAAGGATGTCTGGTGCTTATGTAGTTAGTTTTTTCAATAAAACAGTCAGAATCCTCATTTTATGATTAAACAAACAAACAAGCAAGCAAACAAACAAACAAAAAAACTTGAGGGCCACAGAGAGTCAGTCACTTGTTTGAAATTACAGTGTTAAAAAGAATCAGAGGACTCATAACCCAGATCTGTCTGGCACAAAAGAACATTCCTTTCCTAATCTCATCTGAAAATGCTCCCAGCAGTCCCTATAGACACAGTTTTGCTCTTGTGAATACGTCCAACTAGCTCTCATCAGTGAGTGGGAAATGGCCAGGACTTGATATTCTCTGAATTCTCTCTTAACATTCAAACCCACTGGTAACAGTTGCCAGGCAATGTCTTCTGCTAAGATTGCCTTTTTAATTAAAAGTTAAAATAGTTTTAAAGAGATTTCTCCTCTCTTGGTGCATTTTATCATTTGCCTTTTTTTTTTTCTTCCACCTTCCTCTCAAATATAATGTGAAAAAAAGTCTAAGCCTTAGGTAGAAAGCGCTAATGTTGTAAATGAAATGAGAAGCTCTGAACAAGTGGAGAAGGTGGAGGGCTGTCAGTTGGATGGTTTGTTAGTCTCGAAAATTCCACGTGGAAATATGAACATGAATGAGCAGGCACACACATATGCACACACACACACACACACACACACACACACACACACACACACACAC
>NW_026585644.1:21820495-21832260 GCF_907164565.1 Psammomys obesus
CACACACACACACACACACACACACACACACACACACACACACACACCTGAGGAAGAGAGACGACCTTCTGGCATTTTCTGGCATTTTCGCTGCTTCTTGTTTTTTCTTGTCACCACTTTCTATGAAAGAAACACTGGCTTCGAGTCAGAGAAGCAGTGACAATATCTTAAACAAACAAACAAACAAACAAACAAACAACTACTTTTCTCAAGGAGAAAGCTTTCACAGCCTAGTACTGTAATTTGTCTGTCATTCTTTTTCATCATTAGGATGATCCAATGATTTTTTTTCTTGCAAAAGGGATAAATTCATTCATCACCCCCAAATTTAGATTCTAGATTAGCATTAGCATTTTGGAAAATCGATTTATGATCTTAACATGTTCTGCATACCTCTTAATGCATTCATGAGAAAAATTTGTATTTTTATTTTAATTGGCTAATTACTTAGACAATGAATTAATTGGAAACAGGCTAGGCTATCTTCCAACTCCTTAAGTAGCAAAGGATAAGCTTGAACCTCTGACCCTTACCTCTACCTCTAAAGTGCTGAGAGCTCACACATACACCACCATTTCCCTACTTATAAAGTTCCAGGGACTGAACACAGAGCCTTGCACATTCTAGACAATCACTCTATCACCTGAGCTGCAATCTCAGCCCTATAGGTCAGTATTCTAACATGGAGTTGTACACTTCCCATGTGCCTGGGAATGTGTAAGTATAATAGTGAGGACCAATTACAATGAGGGCTGAAGAATCTACTGGCTTTCAGCAGCAGAAGCCCAAGAATAGAAAACCTCTTGTAATGTCCAAGAATGTCTTAAGACTCTATGGATCTCTTCAGCTAAGTGTACTAATACCTGGGAAAAAATAAAGAATGTGTAATACTGTTTTGATTATACAACCCATTCATTGCTAATGAGAATGAAGATGCTTCATCCTACACTTACTAAAGTTGAAAACACTGAGCATACACTGAAGTAACTTCGGTATGCATTGAGGTAATTGGAAAGTCTACACAGGCAAAAGGTCCACACGTGAGTGTTTACATCTTCTTTATTTATAATTCTAAAAATCTGGATGCAACAACGTTGTCCCTTGTGGAAAAAAAAATGGCCATAAAAGTAGTGATTCATTCATGCAACACAATATTAGGTCACACAAAGGAATAAATGACTATGATCCTTAAATACCGAAGTGAATCTTGTACACATGCTGCTAAATCCAGAGGCTACGTAGAGAGATGCTTCTGTTTCTAAAAATTCCTAGAAATGGAAAACTATAGGGGCAGCAAAAATACCAATGGCTTCCTTGTGCTACCAGGGAAGGCACAGGATATATATGTGTATGTATATATAGTATTATGAAAATACCCTGTAAGATATGCTAGTGATAGAAAAATGATACCATGTATGTGTCAAACTACTCCACTTACCTTACAAAGCTCAATGTGTGGCAAATCACACACACACACAATGACTGAGCCATCCAGGAATGTAACACAAACTGCAATAGAACCGTTTTTTGAATTTAGATGAGGGTGGGAAAGGTGTGAAAGGACTAGACCCCATAGAGTGAAACAATTGGAGCTGGACAGAAGATTTGCAATTTAGCTGGTCATGTTAACTAGGCAAAGGGCTGGGGAATAGGGGGGATCATCTTCTCACTGTTTGAGCGACAGCTCGCAAACGAACCGGAGAGGAATGGGAGGCTGAGCCACACTGAACTACAAGAGTGTGGGCAACCGTCAACAGATGATGCCCAGAGATGCCTAGACAATTACACAGGGAAATAAAGATACTCCAAGTGAGTAAGGTTAACATATGTGCACCCCATGCACGCCACACACCATGTACGCACAGTCCAACACACACCACACACACACACACACACACAGGACCCACACTGTCAATGCCACATAGCTCTCACACCATACACATATACACTATACACTATATGCTCCACCCCCCATGCTATATATCCATAACACCCCACCTGTCCCGCACACCCACGTGTCCTTGAACTCTCAGCTAGGTACTGGATGCCATAATATTGTAGTAGCAGAATACCACATAGGAGTTCATTTCTTACATGAACCATTAACAAAGAGAACTGGGTTCATTCAAGAAATGGCAGATTCCACAAATGGAACATACACATAATGATCGTGGAGCCTTTTATATCAGCGAGTAGGAAAGAACTCAGGAGAAAAAACAGGACTGAGAGACAGTGGAGGGAGAGAAGAAGGAGGAGGGACAGTTTATCAGTTTTGGGGGGCACACTGTTGACACAGTGACTTAAGCTTAATGAACAAAGACAAGGTTGAGCCTCAGATGACCTCCCATGTGCAAGACAGTCTCCAACAACCGCTAGTCCTTAGAAACCTGCTAATCTGACCTCCACAAGGAGACCAACAGAGCCAAGAAAATTGCACCCTGGGGTCCCTGTAGAGACTGATGCACCAACCAAAGACTATGCATGGAGAGGACCTAGAACCCCTGCTCAGATGCAGCCAATAGGCAACTCAGTCTCCATATGGGTTCCTGAGTAAGGGGATCAGGGCTGTCTCTGACATGAACTCTATCGCCTACTATTGGATCACTTCACCCTGGTAGGGTGGCCTTGCCAGGCCACAAAGGAAGAGGATACAGGCAGCCATGATGAGACTTGATAAGCTAGGGTCAGACGGTAGGAGAGGAGGGTTCCCCTTTCTGTGGAAGAGGAAGGGAGGGTGGGACCAAGAGGAGTTGAGAGAGGAAGTCTACAATCTGGATATAAAGTGAATAAATTATAAAAAATAAATTTTTAAAAAAATTTGAAAAGAAACCTGCTAACCCCTCAGCCCCACCAAGTTGGATACTCACAGAGGCTCAGAAACTAACAACTGCTTATGACTATTTTAGCAGATATTTACAAAACAAAATAATGTTTCTGTGAGTTTAATATGCAGTTTATGAATGCATTTCTGGTTTAAATTTAGGGAAGATTATAAATTCTTTTGTTCAAAACTTTATTAAGACTTGTTTACTATATTGGAAAGCCATGTGCCCAAAGGCATTTGAGCTAATGGAATTTGGATGTGTAATAATACCAAATGCGAAATTTGGTTCCTGTCTATTTTCATTTCATGCACAGCTATGTTATACAAATGCACAAATATATGAGACATTGTGTCTTTTATGTAGTTGTTTCTTGGTATGCATGTCTTGAAATATCTATTGCCTCTTTTAAATTTATCCTGTATGTTATTTAAACCTTATAAACAAATATGTTATATTAAAAACTTTTGTGCAGGTAGATGTCATACAATTTTTTTACTCTGGTGGTAGAAGGAATATTCAGCTAGTTATATTATGAATGAAGCATTTGCATCTAATTTGGCTGAGTATAAGTAACTTAAAAACTGGACATCATTCAGAAACTCTTAACAGACACAACTACACAATTAAAATAGTGATTTTTTTTCTTCTATAGGTCACCGTGGTTTCTGAGAAGTGAGAGCCTCATCTTTAAGATCATGTGACAGTTCACACCCTTGTCACACTGAAAGGTTGTTACATCCTTACCTTCCTCCAAATATAGAATCAGAGGTGCACAGACTTTGGTGGATGAGATGTAATCCAGAAAATTCTAAATCCTGTAACATCCATACAGAACCAAAAAGAGAGAAATTATCATCTGTCCTGATAAATCATTGGCATTTAGGGGACTTTTGTTACAGCAGCTATCATTATCAAACCCATACAAGAATCCAAACATATCCTTACTGATTTGAATGACTCGTTTAATAGTCTGAGTCTCTTTCGTCCCTTCATCTCTAAGGTAAGATAAAACCTTAGTAGTCATATGCAGTTGGTGCAAAAATTTAAATAAGGCCCGTGTAGAGAAACCACAGGCATTGCGTAAGTCCTAATTAAGTTATTTTGGGTATTTTTCTTACTCCAATATTCCTATTAATTAACCAACAAATTAACTTCTATGAGGCCATTAAAGCACTAGGCTCCACATTCATTTTTTTTTTTTTTTTACAGTGAGTGTTAGGAATTGATTGGTTGTCACACTCTCCATCTTTACCAACTGCCATTTTAAAAATAGCCATTATTTCTCTCTGGACCAAACCTTCCTAACAATTACTTTGTTGTAAACTTCGCTTCATCCATTCTTCACAAAAATACAGTGCTTATTTCACAGTGAAAATTGTAATTATGCCTAATGTTCATTCACATTTCTCCCATTTGTGGAGAGTTTGCATCACTGATGTGGAGTGGACGTAAGAGAAGTTCATGGTTCAAATCCTGGTTAACCCCTGCATAAGTTTCCAATGGGGCTTCCAGATCTTGTAGTTTTGCCCTTAGTGAAGTATGACCTAAAGTTCATGTAGAAGATACAAATATGTAAATTCTGGAAGCTGATGGCGCCGATGTGACAGCCAGTCAGTGTTTAATCCCAGGCTTCCCACAGACCCAATGCACTGGCCACACGCCACTTCACAAAATGCCATGCTGCCAGTCAGCCCAGTCAGCAAGCATTTGCAAACAGAATAGTTTGTTTTCAAATAATACCTTCTTCAAGACTTCTCATATTATCAATTTTTGAAGTAAACACCCAACTTGCCAAAATTTAATGAGCCTGTATGTGCAGCCAAAAGTCTTTAAATTCTTCTAGCTTATCACAGAGTACTTTTCTGTACACAATTAAGACAAAAAAAATGTATTTATTCCTTCTAATGACATGAAAGCAAATGACTTAATTGCATGTGAAGAATTTCCAAAGTCCCTTGCCTTGCTGGCTTCCTTTTCATGTGAGAATGTACAAATGGTACATTGTTGCCTATGAAAATGGCTTCAAAATATTTGAGGCGAAGAGAAGAATGCCTTTGAAAAGCTCCTCAGAGCTTATACTATCATCTGCCTCCCCCCAATAATTACATGCCTCTGTATTTGCAGCACATAGGCTATTTTAGGTGGCCTTGGGCATTTATAGGCACATGTATCCAATGTAAGATGCAGCAGCTTCAGGATAAGTCACCTGTGTGCTCTGTTCTCTCATGCACTCCTCAGTTTTTGGTTTGTTTTTTTCCTCATTCACTGTAACTTTTACCATGTCAGGTGCAGAACCTTCATGCTTTTAAAATATCTTTATATCCCATTCTCCTTGATTTGAAGAACCATCTTCTGTGAACCATCCATCTGACTCAAGACTCAGTCTTCACAAAACGTCTCCCAGGCCCATTTTCTGGCTACCTTCTATGGGCCCAATCAGGAGTCTGCCCAACTTCTTTTCCACGTCACTCTGCTATGTTCATTCAACCTCTTTCTAACCCAGGCTCAGGCTCTGCTAGTAGGTATACTAAAATGTCTACCACAATATGTGATAAAAGAAGAAATGATAACGAGAAGGCTGTATATCAGTGAGCAAATGAAAGTTCTCCCCTGTGCACCAAAGGCAGAGAAGATTAGAAGTTTGAGTCGCTGAAACTAACAACAAATCCTCCAGTCAAGAGGAAAGTTCAGCATGCATTACCACAGCACAGTGAGCCAAGCTAATTCAATTAGTTGATTTTAGATCAAATAAGAAGCTGAGCCAAGAGAACACGAGAAAAGTGTCAGGGCAGGGTGGGAACAGAGCATCCACTAAAGAGTCAGGTGAAAAATGGACACCAATTTTTATGGTGCTCAGCAGTCTTTATTTGATGTAGCTGTGCTGCAGGAAAACTTGTTTAAAAATGAATTAAAGAACAAACCTAATAAGCAGAAAGGCTGAGAGGAGTCCCCAGGGGAGAGTGGGTGGGTTGTTTTCCTCATTAGGTCTGGGTAATAATGCTTATTTTTTTACAAATCTTTCTCTCTCACATAGAGTGAATCATATGATACAAACTTTAGATCAGACGGATCTCACTGTTTCCCCTCAAAAGCTCCCCATTATTTGTCCACCCCCCTAGATCTTCCCTCCATTACCAAATTGTGGTAAAAAAAAAAAAGAGGCGGGGGGCAAAACCCCAGAACATGTATCTTTCAACTAGAAAGCTGGGTAAATTTCTCTAGCTGTCCTCAATTCTCTGTTGTACTAACCTCTCATGGGGCTGAAAGGAGACACAGGAAGTTCTGTGCATAACAGTGATGGTATCCACAGTGAATGCATCCTGTGAAAGTAGTTGCGTCTGTGCACATGTTTGCCATGGTACATGGGCTCCATGCATGCAGTACCTGATGTTCACGTTAGTTAACTTCCTGAGAAGTTCGGATATAGCTGATGATGAATGTCCACAGAAAAAGGAAAATTTCACTGAACACTTAGTAGAAACATGATTCACATTTATTTCTTTCAGTTATAGAACATTAATCAAGCTCCTTGATTTCTTAGAAGGCTGTTATCTCTCTGTGTAACACCAGCTACAAGGAATTACTTAGCAAGCAATATAGAGTGAAATGTCACTATGTCCTGGCATTAAATTGTATTGTTCAAAACAAATGCCATAGGAGGAATGCCATCAACAACAGCAATTTCTCTTATGGTCAGGAGCAGTAGTTCCTCAAGTTGTGGTGAGGTGACCTCAACCATAAAGTTATCTTTGTTGCTACTCCATAACTGTGATTTTGGTATTGTTATAAATCATAACAGGATATGCAGGATATCTGATATGTGCTCCCTATGAAAAGAGTTGTTTAACCCCCAAAAGGGATGTGACCACAGGTTGAGAACCATTGGTCTGGAGGTTAGAAGTCCAAGGTCAGCGCCAATGTTGTTGGGACCTGGTTGTGTTCTCTGCTCCTTGTGCAGACAGCTTTCTTGTATGTGGAAGAGAGACAGCTAACTGCTTCCTGGTTTCATTTTCTCAGGGCAATGATCCCATTCACGGCGGCTTCCTTTTTTGTCAATATATTTTTGTGCAAAGATCCCAGCTATTCTTACTGTCACAGTGGCCTTAAGGCCCTGTACAGATTACATCACCCTCAGTTTAACCACAGCCCCTGACAGAGACAACTTAACACAGATATTTACTGTTGCTCATTCTTTTGAAGGGTTCATTCCATCATGGTGAGAAGGCTTGATGGAGATGCTCAGTCCAAGGTGTCAGCAGCATGCATGAGACATTGTTCACATGCAGAGTGGACAGTGGGAGCTGGCCTTTTGGCTGTCCCCAGTGACCTAATACCGGCCAGCAAGTACACATTGCTTAAGGGCCCACCACCTCTCAGAATGATTTCAGACATGGAGGAACAAACACACAGGACCAGAAACCTGTGAGGGACATCTGAGATCCAAACCGTAACAGGTTCTAAGTTACGATCCTTGCGGGAAACACGAAGATTTAACATGTGGCAGTCCTGCTGAAGCAGAGCACGCTGGATCTGATTCAGTCCTCAGGCAATGTGGAGTTTCAGTTCTCGGTCCATGTATATCATATTGCATACACCTTTAAGTAGGGAAGCAGCGCCTTCCACGACAGATGAGTCTTAATTTATCAAAGGCCACTGACCCACTTTGTTAGGCACTTTGTGAGCCTTTTTATCTCTAAACCACTGGATGGAAGTTCTTTGAATCCTTAGCACAAATACAGAAGCCACAGTGATTAGTTTAACAGAAACATCTGTTTCTCACTTCCTGAAGGGAACTGGAGAGGTTGCCAATGCATATGCATATTAGAAGCGGGGCTCGCCCTGCACACATGGATGCAATACTCACTGGTACAAAGTTCCAAGGGGCCTGCTGTCTCATTGGCCTAAAGGAGTATGATGAGGGAACATGTGGCAGAGGAAAATAAGCAAGAACCACAAAAAACTCCCCACCTCAAGAATTCTAGCCCCTAAGGAAGAGCCAGGAACACCATTAACAGTCAATGCAAGCCAGGTTCTGGCAATGTGAGCTGAGGACAGCTGGCGTGTGTCTCCTTGAAGGACACAGTCTCTCAGAAAGAAAAGAGGACTTTGTACTTGGCAGGGGCGAGGGAGGGGCTTGGATATACGATTTCCCTGAGTTGTGGACTACTTACATGGCTCATTTTATGATTTTGTGTCACTATCCACCCTGCCCAACCTCAATTCTTTCATATGGAGTGATGGAGTGTGCAGAGCCCTGACTGGGTGTTCCTCCAGAGGGCTGGTTTGCAGAGTTCCAGAAAAGACAACGTCTATTCCTTTAAATATTTTATCTTTTATTTTTGAAACTATAATTACATCATTTCCCTCTTCCCTTTCGTCCCCCTAACACATATACCTCTCCTCGCTCTCTTTCAAGTTCACGGTCTCTCTGGTTTTTTTTTTTTTTCATGAATTGTTGTTGTATTAATATATGTGTATGAACATGTATTCCTAAATGATATCTTATAAAAGCTAATATACAAAAACACAAGCCACATTTCCTAAACAATATCCTAGTTACTTTGTGTGTGTGTGTGTGTGTGTATGTGTGTATCTTCACTGAAGATGTTATATCTTGATGAAACATAATATAAAACTTAGATCCAGCAGGTCATCACTTAATCCTCTTTCAAATTACAAGACTTCCATGTTGCTGCTCTGCATGTGTAAATGTGTACATGTATGTGCACATGGGTTAGTACAAAGACTTTCACATCCATCACATTTGGGCCACATTGGTTAAAAGTCAAGTTGATGCATATGTATAAAAGTAGTAATTTAAATTGCTAATTAAGCAAATACGTAAGTTACTAAGTCAGCAATGTGGCATCCACACATAGTATTTAGATGAGGAGGTAGCCAAGGAAAGTTAAATGTGCATTTCGGAAAACATAGGATGGAATTCCTAGAAAATTAAATGCATATTGAAAGCTCACAAAATAAAATTTGTATTTATTTGGAAAAAAATCTATTATATACTATACTTGATACATTCAGTTTCAATATCGTCTAAGCAAAATCCAAAAGATAATTTTTAGTAATGTCTGAAGAAACTTTATTTTAAGAAAATTATCAGAATTGGCTTCCCAGTTACAAGTATCTGGACAAACATTACTACTGAAAAGTAAAACAAATGAGGTAGTTTATGAATCCGAAAGATGACAGTATATTTTATTTGCATAATTCTTTATAAAAAGTACTATTTCAGAATGAAGAGTTTCAGGCACACAGATGATTCATTACAGAACTTGATATACTTTTAAGAAATACAAGTTTATCAGAATTTTCAAAATTTGTTTTTTTTTTTGGTTAGGCAAATGAAAATTCTAGGTATATATGAACACTTATGTTGTTATTTGTACATACTGTTTTGAAATATGAATACATTGTATAATGATTAAGTCCAGCCATGTGATGTTTTTCCTTTACATCACATGCTTTGTGGTGAAGTACCTGAAGTCTGCCCTTGGGAAGCCTGGAGAATGCAGTGCATTGTGATTTGTGGCTGCGGCTGTGCTGTGCTATAGGTTGGAAAGGAAACCCTCCAAGTTCTGTCATTTCCTTGGCAACTCCGCCTCAGTCTCCAATGACACGTTTTCCCATGCTTCGTGGGAAGGTGGAGTTCGTGCAATGCCTGCCTCACTTCGATGTCAGAAACGAGGAAGTGAGCAGATCCGTGTGAACGCTAGCACACAAGCAAGGAGAATATGAAGTACCTCAGACTCGTTACCCAGGACTTCTTCCTATTTCCCCTCTTTTTTTTTTTTAATCTATCTCTTCTTTTCTATTTTATTAGCAATAACATTTAGAACTCTGTAGAACAAAAATGGAAACGAAAGCATGCATGGGAGAGGATTTAGTCTTTACGCCAGTGGTTCTCAACCGTACAAATGCTGCGACCCCTCAATGCAGTTCCTCAAGTTTTGGTGACCCCCAGACATAAAATTATTTTCACTGCTGTTTTATAATCTGTTCATGTGTGAGTTTATGTGTCTATATGTCGGGGTGGGGGAGGATGCTTGTGTCTCTAAGTGCTAAGGAAACAGTGTCATCGTACCTTTTTTTAAAAACAGTCGTAAGACATTGGGTTATTTGTTTTATCCTGCTAACAGTATTTTTTCAGTTGTTTTTTAAATTTCTTAATAGGAGGTAAAAGTTTTCTCCACTTCATGTTGAAATGTAATTTTTAATGTAGTTCTCCAAAAGTTAATTGACGTTTGGAGATATTAAAATCACTTTCTTTGGAAACAAGGTTATGTGTTTCTCATTTACAGTCAAAATAGACTAAAAATTAACAAAAAAAAATCCTCTATTGGCTAAATAGCCCTTTCATTGTGCTGTATTAAATTATGTTCCTGATTTCCTTTACTCTTGGCATGAGGCTATTGTGGAGAATCACTTTCACTTATTATAATAGTCAGTTAGGATACCGTAAGTTATCAAGTGAATGTGTGGGAGGTTTTTTTTTTTTTTTTTTGGTTAATGGTGTTGGAGGATTTAGGCTATGGTTGCTTTGTCCTGTTGGTCTCCTGTCAGCACACAGACTGTATTGGGAGCATAAGACCTTCTCCTCAGGAAGCAGATAGCACGAGAAGAAGGGGGCAGAGTCTAATATTTCCTGCAAGGACATGCTTCTACTTGAACCCCTCCTGAAGGTTCTAATACCTATGAGTAGGGCAACAACTGGGGACCATTCCAGTAAAGCATCATAACTGGGTAGTAACTGGTATAGCATTATAACTACGTAATACTGAATGATGGGACCTATTGTGCTTCCAGTGAAACCTGACGCTCTAAGTAGCCCGAGATGGATTTCAATGTGAACGCTAACCTGAAGCTCATCAGAAACAGGTAGTGTTTAAGCTTTGAGGCAGACACTAAAATCTCCACTGCAATGCTCTTTACTAGATTTGTTTGCCAAGGTTACATTAGCTATTGGAGAGAAGTGATGTCATCCTTTTCAGGATGCGTGCAGGACACCATAGCTCATGCTACGACAAATGTTATAGCAACTAGGACATCTGAAAAACACACCAACTCTAAATGTGTTAGCACAACAGGAATTATATTATTTCTATAATTTTGACACAGGCATTCACACACACAAGCTTTACCTTCTTTTGGGTCTAGCGATCACTGTGTCTTGGGAATGTGGAGAATGAAGAAGTAGGAGAACTCTGGGAGACTGTAATAGCTGAGTCCTGCACGTAACATGCTTGCCTAGCACTTAGTCACATGACTCATCTATAACAAACTGAGCAGGGTACTGATGGCTGAATCCTGGAACTTAGTCACATCACCCATCTGTAAGGAGGCAAAGGAATGGGGTACATCAGCTGAGCAAGCAGGGAGATGAGGGGATTTTTCAACATTCTGCTGTTCTGGACTTGTGTTTGTGTTTCCTTAAGACATGTTTAAAAACTTAATCTTCCACATGATAAGGTAAAAAGGGATAGGGCTTTGGGGAGATGATTAGTGTTCCTATGCAAACTTTTAAAATATCATCAGAGAAATGTAAAATGACCCAGAGAGCTAGCTAATCGCTTTCACTATGCACTGTCAAGCTGAGAATTCTCCATTTAGGAAGAAAGTGGTACTAAGCCAGATAATGAGTCTGATGACAAATAAAGGTCTATTATTACCAAGCCATCAGTTTATGATATGGAAATCTGAATGGACTAGAACCTTGGGGACCAAGTCCATCTTCTCATTTATCAGTGAATCCACCTCCATCCTGAAACACCACTTTACCATCACAAGCTAAGAATTTGGGGTGATCAGTCAGGAGTGGATAAGGCTTTGTATTCTGGAATTGTAGTTTGTGAAAAAGCCAAACCCCACTTTTAACACAGAAACACACACACACACACACACACACACACACACACACACACACACACA
>NW_026585644.1:21832270-21860336 GCF_907164565.1 Psammomys obesus
ACACACACACACACACACACACACACACACACACACACACACACACACCACACTACAATGGAGGAGAAGAGAGTGGCCATCAAAGCATTATATACTTTGGAACAATACAAAAGAAAATATTCTTGGCCTTAGCAGCAATGATAATTACTGAACAGAATCTGCCTTAGTCTTTGGAGTAGCAGAAAGTCTATGAAAACCAAGATCATCATGAAAACCAAGTTCATAATGGTGGCTGGCTTTCCCCATCTATTCCTCGTTATCCTCTCAGCTCACAGCTGAACTGTGTTTTGGGGTGGGCTCTCTTGACATATTGATCAGATTCCTCCTTGCTCAAGTTTCTTTAAGCTTTAGCTGTTGAAGGCACACCTCACCCCACTGTGAACCCATTAAACATTCATTTCTCCTAGATACTTGTCAACAACTGCTCTACTTTAGTTGAGGCAGTTCTGTGTTCCTCTGACCATAGTTCCACATTTCCTTTTTTTTCCATCTTTCTTTTATTTTCAAGTTGTCACTTTGATGTTACTGGAGAAGCTATCCAGGAAGCGCCTGGCAATCTTTTGGTCTGCCCCTGAATTGTGTTATTTATCAAAGCCTAAGTAGGCTTAATGGTCCTTCATATTGGCAGCTTCTGAAACAACTTCGGAAAAAAAAGAGTGTTTGGAGATGAAGGGACAACTTTATCATATTTGCCAAAAGAGAAATAACCTGAAGCATTACTATTAGAAAGTGCAGTGAATTCATTAGCCTGACAAAACCCTTTATTTTTCCATTCAGCTGCCAAGCCCATCCTCTTAGAACTGAACTTCCTGGGGATAAGCAAGCTGGAGCTGAGGTGTCTGACCTGAGTTTGGTGATGGTGAAAGTTCATAGAAATGCTGGAGGGTGTTCAAAACTGGTTTCAAGAACAACTAACTTTTTTTTTTCCTAATTAAAGAGTGAAAAGCATTTACAGTAATCATCCCACAAGCCTCCAGTCCAAAGTAGCTCAGAGAGAACTGAAGATCAATTAATAATATTTGAGGAATTCTTAAGGACATTCAAAACAAAGCAAGAGGGTTGGGATGGAGGGAAAAGCAAAGCTGGAGTGTGCTAGGATGTTACTGTGGTGAATTCTTTTCTTCAGAAGCGGGCAGGGTAGAAGTTGTCCGGAGCTCTCTGCTCGCCAGGATGATGACAGCTATCAATGGCAGAGACTTGTGTCCTCTCCTGGTGAAGACATCACAAGTTCTCAGATCTGAAAACTCTCAAGCACTAACATTGCCTTTACTGTCTCACATTCCCTGGCTTTACAGAAGTTAAAGAGATCATGGCCGAGCAGCTTCCAAGCATGGAAAAAGAGGTAATGAAATTGGCTCACATCCCAGGTAAATGTGCCAGCAGAGAGGAGCAGTTTGACATCCAAGCTTGCATGAGCATGCACATGTGTGTGTGTGCATGCATACATGCGTGTACATGCATATCCACATGTCAGTGTGCAAATGTGTGTGTATGTTTGTGTGTGTGTTGGTGGATCCAAATGTTTTCTGAGACCAGGACCTTAACTTGTTTCCCTGAGAAGTTTCCTTGGTCAGTGATTGCTTCTACTCAGGAAAGCTCATCTCCTGTTCTGTTTTGTGGTCGAGGCCAGTGGCTTAATCCCTCATGGTGGGCTTTCATCTTTAGATTACCAGACTTGGACACAGACTTAGAAACCTTGGACAGCCTTCTCTAACGTGCCAGGAAACAGCATAAGGACATGTGCAGTGGCTATGAAAGTGGTCCAAGTGACTTCCGTAGAGTCTAGCCAGCAAGGTTCTGGTTAGTGGCCAGTAACTTGACCGTGGTGAGTGTTAGCTGCCCATTTCTACTTGTGTCTATTCCTCAAGGTCACAGAGGTGACCACCATCTTTGTGAGTCTTCAACATTGAGCAAGTGTTCAGTGAGTGCTCATACTAACAAGCAAAGAATGTTCCCATCCATTCTAACTGGTATTTGACTGTAAGAAAACTACTCATGAACACATTTTTAATATAATCATCATATACATGCTCTGTGTCAATCCCATACCTAACAGGTTCTCTACAACCTGAGACCCTAAAGGGGAACATCTATGTATTCAAAGACTTGTTCTGCTCTATGCCTCATCTTCCCTTAGAATTACTGAAAGCAACCCAGCGACCCTTGCTGGGAGGTACATAATGGGACATGACATTCTGAGAAGAATCAGTTCTCCCAGGGCCATTTCCAGTGAAGAATGAATCTCTGTACTTGCTTTGGTCTTTTGAATACAGCAAGTTTCTCTGTTCCCTTTGATGGCTACACCAATAGTTCTCGACCTTCCTAACTCTGCAAACCTTTAACACAGTTCCTCATGTTGTGGTGACCCCCAACCATAAAATTATTTTCATTGCTACTTCATAACTGTAATGTTGCTACTGCTATAAATTTTAATATAAATATTATTGGAGATAGAGGTTCATTGAAGGGGTCATGATCCATAGGTTGAGAATCACTGGGCTACACAGTTCTGAGATGAACATACACACAGTGACCTATGCAATTACAATAAGGCACTGGGATGCTCTCAATTATTAGTGAGGAAAACATGGTCTTGTGAACAAAAATGTGTGTTTACTACCAAGAAATTCCAATCAGAAGGCAATGGTGAACTGACTGAGGCAGGGTACGTGCGCCTGTGTTTAGAGCTGTCAGTGATGCTGATTTAGTTGGAACATCCTTGGCATCTTGGTCTTGAGGAGTACTTGATTTGGGAGGAGAATGTCACTTCAGGATCATTCTGTGGAGCATTAGGGCAAGTGAAAACATATGAATGAATGTGTGGCCTGTGCTGTGTGTGCCGCAACACTGGGGGAAATTACCTGAGGAGAGTTTGTGAGGAGAGAGGGGATGACTCTTTGGTGCTGGCTATGAGTTGGTGACTGATGGCTTTTAAGCAGAGGAAAGATATGATTGAATTAGTGCTTTAGAAATTTTATTTTAGTAATGGAACTAGGAAAATGACTCCATGGGTAATGTGTAGAAATAGGAAATGAGTACAATCATGACTTCTCACCCATCTCAGCTCTGGAATTTCTGCTCAAGCCAAAACATCTTTAAAAGTGGAAATGGTCAGGTCAAGGCCATGGACAAAACATTCTGCTCATGTTATTGAATAGCTGCTTGGAAATTCAGATCATGAGTCATGTTCATTACTGGAAGGACGTTCGGAGGTCCTTTAGGAACATTTGCACATAATTTGTTTAGGAATTCAAAGAGTGTAATAGTTGGAACAATGGCTGCTGTCCACAAACTTGTCCTAACAGGTGGATTTCAGAATCTGGTTTTCATAATAACTTCCGAGTCAATCAGCAGGACTAACTGATCACTTGCTGAGCCAGCCTGCTGTGTTGTTGACAGGGGCAGCCAGTAGTGCCTGTGTCCTGGGATTACATGGTGGGTTTGTTGTCTTGCTACTTCTCAAACATATTTTTTGGGTCTTGGTGTCTTTTGAATGAATCAACTGGGTCAAGTGAAAGGTACATTGCTATAATCTATTAGAGAAGAGCAAACCCCAGTTCCAAGTCCAGAAGAAAATTCTCCTAGGGAATGAGCCAAAGTCACCATCTTTGCTTGGGGAAATGTGGCCAATAATTCTATCTGAGCTGTGAAATAGAAGGCTTTTTGTTTTTATTTTATTCTGCCTCATGTTGGCAGAGAGATTTGGACTACGTGTGTTATATATCTATCAAGGGTAGATATTAGTTCAACTTGGTCTTATTTTCTTGCACCAACCACCAGAATTTTATTTCATTGTACTACAAAGCTGTGGGAGGGGCACCATTGTCTTCAGAGAGACAGTGTGAATTGCGGACAGACAGTGAAGGAATCTTGATCTTTGGGCAGGTAGAATTGTAGATAGTGAGTGTAAGGAACTAGAATGCTGGCATGGGGTGGTTTTGTTTTTGTTTTTGTTTTTTTACCTTCAGATACTGGTGTTTGGATGTTTGGAGGTCTGGTGAATTCCCAAGACTTAAACATGGTGATAGAACAGCAGAACATCTCTGAGAATAAAGGTCATGTCCCTTGATAGGAGGCTCTGGCATTCATAGGTCTCCAGAGCCATTGCTGCTAGTGAGAGAACAGCTGACTGCAGTAAATCCAGCATCAAGCCTGAATTATTTTTTTCTGCAATATGCACAGAACTGCTATGGATTTATGTTTGCATGCTTAAAGCCACCATACTTATCTGTCTCACCTGGCTTCTAAACCTCCACCCTCTTGATTTCTGACAGAAACATGAAATATAAAAAAGGAACAACATTTTAAAAAAATCTGTCCAACTAACTGTGCCATCTAATCAACTTCCCTTCCTGCCACCATTTTTTTTTCACTACCAGGAGAATGTACTGAGAATTTTGCCAGTCGACAGACAGTTTGGTGTTGTCTCTGCAATCCAGTTCCTTGGTAGAATAAAAATGTCCTGAAGTCTATTGCTTTTCCAGGAAACAGAAGTCAAGGTTGGATCCTCCGAGCTGCAGTTCTTTTCTTCCAGAACATTAGAAATTTCATCTTGATCCTGTTTTTGTGAGTAAATGCAGAGATGTATTGGGTTACTTAAGTTTCGGAATCTTTTGTTACTGTGGCCCTTGGCAAGCCTTTTCTCTACAGAAAGCTCAGAAATGAAGCTTTCTATGCTGGGTTAAGATGATCAGACATTAAGAAAATTAATTGTTAGGTACAACAGTAAACCTTCCCATTATGCAACTGTGGCTAAGAATTCTGAGAAGTTGCTTTATAATTCAGAGTGAGAGCTATGACGCTCCTGGAGATATCTCCTCAGCAGCCCCTTCTCCCCTCCTGCTGTGCTGACTCCTTAGGATTTTGAGCTGCTCATTCTAGGACACCCATTGATGATCTTGGATATCATCTCTGCCAGGAGCATTAAAACAGGTGGGGAAAAAAAAGATCAAAACAAAACAGCAAACAAACAAAAACAGAAATAAACCAACAAACCAGAAGGAGTTCATCAGGGAGGAGGAGTATGATCACATAATGTTGCAAGGGACTTTTTTCTGCTTGACATCGGTGACATTATCTCTCCATTCATTCTTGCCTCGTAAGCCATAGTTTCTTAAACTGGGTCAGGACCTCATACAAGGTCACACACTTGGATGTGTATGTGAGGAGTGGGGAGGTCACAAAAATTTGGCAACAGCAAAATATTCCTGAATGTGTCGTAACCAACGTGAATTCCAAATCAAATGCATAATGAAGCTGAGGTTGTGGCCGTGTTCACCGGTGCTCCACTGGGTGACCTCGTTGCACAGCGCCTGTATGCTGAAATGCATGGTGTCATGCCAGCCAGGACTAGTGTCTCAGGTCTGAAGCAACTTGGGTTAAATCAGAGACTACTGGTGTTTTGAATTCCAGTGATTTTAATGTTTGTAAAAGGTTTTTTTGCTCTTAAAGAAACAGAATGGAAAGCAGAGTAGAGCAGAGCCAGCAGTTCATTCGCCATCATACAAGTATCAAATCCGAGATCTTTGTATTGTACTGTGTCAGATGGTTTGAAAAATTGCTCTTTGATTTGCTCACTTAAATCACATAAGAAAATTATCAAATAAATTTTGGCTTTGATTAGGGACAGGCTTTCCAAAAAGGCCTTGCACATACTTCCGCCATGCTGTATTTCCTATTTATCATCAACACTGGCGATTAGAAAACCAAGCTATCCATAAACTTTGAAAAACATTGAAAATGCTCTGTGTCCTACAGCATCAAAGATTTCACCAAGATTTATTTCTTACGTAGAAATAAACAATCATATACACCTCATTAGTGTGAATAAATTCTTTTGTCTTTAATAAATGGTCAATTTCGTATATACAGAGAATTGTTTTAAAATAAATTGCTTATGAATTCTTTTGTCAGAAAATGTTTAATTTGGGCATCTATTTTAGCTACTCATATCCCAAGGGCTGTCGAAAAACATTTTGAGCAAAATAAAACTATGAGTAGAAAAACGCATCAGAAGCTCAGGTGTAGATCGTGCTAAGTTGCCCATCTCTGTTCTTCTGCTCGGACCTTTACTTCCCCCACCCCTCTCCCATCCCTAAGCTCTCTGAGTGGTACCACTGTGTACTGAAAGCCTTCCTTGACTCTTGGATGTATCCACAATGCCCTTTCTTCTCTCAACACCTCCTTGAGCCCATGAACTTTCAAGTGTGGACAAAATCGATCCCAACCTCACCTGTGCTCTGCCCCTTTGTTTTTGATCACTTTTACTCTCCTGTTATAACTGACACACCGCTCACACATTAGCCAGCAAGTTCCACGAAGGTGAAAGTCATCTTTTCCTACCTATTCATCACTTCCACTGCCTTTTCCTTACCTTGACTTCTTCAAGGCTTGCAATGCACTAATTTTACCCAGGGTTTTTTGTTTGTTGGTTGGTTTGTTTTTCTTAACTTTGGTCACTCCCGGTAGGTTTCCTAAGGTGATAGATGATTATTAATGCCTCTGTTCAGGCATAAATATGAGTCACAATGGATAGAGTTAGAAGTTTGGTTAAAGAATAATTATATGACAGATACACAAGGCACAGAAAATAGCAGGAGAGAGAAATAAAATATATTGCAGGGAAGCCCCTCCCTTTCAGGCTGCTGAAAGAAGGCCTGTCTCATTTGAGTTCTAAGGGGGAAATCATGAACAGTAGGGTTTATGCAGAAAGGAGGACATCAGGCTACAAAAGCAATTTCATTCTGTCCAGTAGATGTTTATTCTTCCACGTGGGTGGTGCAGAGCTCATTGCTGGGCTTAAAATAATGAATGAAACAAGAAAAGACATGGAGACATCAAACAAATTGCAATAGGCAGCTTAATGGGGATAAAGGGGGCAGAGAGTCTTGTTAAGTATTTTAATGTGGTCTCACACAATGCATATGCACAGTAATAATGACAATAAAAACATCTGATTTGTGGGGCCTCGTGAGGGATCAGAAAGGCACAGCTTGGGAAGGAGACAATCGACTTTCAAACTCATCTGCAGATACAATGCTCATCAAGAATAGATTTGCTCTCACTGGCCTAGAAATCATAATGTCATTTTTTTTTTAATGTAAGCTTGCAAAACCCATATTTAAATGGAAGAAAAATGAAACAACATTACATGTGGCAGGTTCTGTGAGGAGCCAGTAGCAGATACAGTCAGGAATTAGAGGAGGAAATTGCAAGCTGAATGGGCTAGGGTATTTAGAAATCTCATTCAGGTGGTAATTAATTATAAGTATGTGAACATTTTCATTTGTTATGATTAACCGGGCTTAGGTGATCAATCCTAGTTGACAGTTCCTGTAGAAGGTGGAATTTCCAGTCTGAGATGGAAATCAGTCAAATAGTAATCATTTCATATCAGTCCTCAGATGATATTCTTTCTTCTCCCAAGTGCTGGTGTTTGATCAGGAATCTGTACATTTTATGTAGAGGTATAAGAAAAACTATGCATTAGTTCATGAGAATTTGGTGTTCAGTGCCAGCATACAAAAGTTTGCTTTCTTGAAATATGCCACAAGCGAGTAAAGGACTGAATCAATCCATCTATCAATGGTGGTTTGAATGAGACATGGCCCCCACGGGCTCATGTGTTTGAATGCTTGGTTCCCAGCTGGTGGTGCTGTTCCGGAAGGCTTCGGACCCTTCATGAGGCAGAACCTTGCTGAGGGAAACATGCCAGTGGGGCAGGCTGTGAGGGTCTATAATTTGGTCCCACTTTGGGCTCTTCCTCCCTGCTTCCTGTGTGTGAGGATGAAATTTGCTCAGTCTGCTTCCTGACTGTCAGGTTCATGTCCTGCTATCACTGCTTCCATGCCACGATGCGCTGGGTTTTCTTTGGGACTGTGAGCTAAAATAAACATTCTTCTGTAAGCCGAATTCTATCACACCAGCATAAAAATAACTAAATGAATTCTATTTTATTCTGTGTGTGTGTGTTCTGTGCATGTATATATGTGATGCCCACATGTGTGGGAATACAAGTGTGAACATGCTCCTGATCACGTGTAGCGGTCAGAGACAATCTTGGGTTTTGGCTCTCGCCTTTCATCTTAACTTTGACATGTGGTTTCTTGTTTGTTTCTGACAAAATAGCCGCCACACAAACTTCTAGGATCTTCTTGTCCTTGCCTCCCATCTCCCTGTAAGAGCCCTCCTATTCCGGACATTCATGCTGCTTGTCTTTTACACGGGCTCTGAGGATTTGAACTCAGATCCTCACACTTGGACTTTATCCAGCAATCCATCTCCCCAGCCCTAAACATAATCACCACCACCACTATCATCTTAAAAAGATGTGTTCTTTTCTGACCGCTCTTGTTTGTTCAGAAACATTTTTTTTTCTTCACTGTTCTTCTGGACACACACACATACACAATTCTGATTCCTGTGTCCTGTGACTATAATGAACAAAACTGAAATTAGGTAACTCTTTTTTTCTTTTAAGAGTATTGGGCTCACAATGCTTTATGTGCAAAGCTGAGAGCCTGTGTTTGGTGATGGCCTCCTTACCAGCTGGTCCTGACAAAAAGCAGGGAGTTCATGCTCCTGGGGCAATCTGGTCAGTCTCCCTCTCCCTTCTTGTAAAGACAGTGCCACGCGTCAGTGAAGCCTCTACCGTGATGCAGAAAGGACTCCTGTGTAGCCGGCTAGGCTAAGTTTCCATAGTCTTAATACCTCACAATGGTGAAACAACTTCAAGACAGGAAGCAGCGGGGACACACTGCTCTGCAATCATGTCCAACTGTGACAGTTACAGCTCTCGTCTGGATCACCCTTCCTGCACGAGCCCTTTACATCTGTGGGTTCCTTCCTGTCCAGTACCGTTCCCTGCTTCATTCCATGTTCATGACCCACCCTCTTTTCTTGTTTGTTTCTGTTTCTCTTCCCCTTCCATTAGCATATGTGTGAGAAGGTGTGAAAGGAGAGGAACCCAGAGGCTGGGTGTGTTGGCCCCATTTCTGCCACACAGAGAGCACTTCCCACAACCTCCCTAGAGGAAGACTTCACAGCATCCCGCTTTAGCACTTCATTAAAAAACAGTTCAGTGCTGAAAGAGTCTGTGTTCATGACACATTTGAGGCACAGCAACCCACAGCTTAGGAAGGACACAGATTTCCAAGTATTACTTCATTCTTGAAAGTTCCATTTTATTTTTTTGAAAATTAAAAAAAAAATTATTTTTGAAAATTTTGTAAATGAATACTATATTTGCATCATTTTCTTTCTTCCTTACCCACCAACTCCTCCAGTGACCACTCCTCAAATTCATGGTCAACTCTTCTCTGATTATAATAGTTAACACACACACACACACACACACACACACACACACACACACACACGAATGCGTACATGCCCTTGCATAACCTCCTGAAATGACATTTTCAACTAAAATCCATTTTGGATTTAATATTTAGAATCCTCCCTCAAACAGAAAATCTTGGCTTTTTTTTTTTTTTAATCAAATAATTACCCTTTGATTAGACTAAGAGAATAAAGCTAATTTATTCATCAATGCACCGTAGCTCCCTGGAGAGCCTGTGAAGGCATTTCACTTCTCTGAGCTCCGAAGGACAGGGTGGGGTCTGCGAACTCAAGATGCTTTGGGGCAACCCAGGAATGGAGGTTCTAAAACTGCTGTGCCTCTACGGGTTAACACCATTGCTGCTGCTAACTGACTCATGATCAGGTCATCTTTCCTCCCCAAACTCAGTATCTCTCCTTTTTCTTCGGTGGGGAGAAGGTTGATAATGATGGGTAAAGGAATTCTCGACCCCTTTCCAGCAGAGAAACATCTAGATTTCAAATCAAGAAAACAGGGCCAACCTATATAGCTGACATTCAAGAACGCTTTTTAAGTTATTTTTTATTTTTCGGCTTGAGGAAATTCTTGTTTCATCCTGGTGGGACTCAGCTTCCAGGAGAGCAGGTGCGGTGAAACGGGGCATAGATAAGCCTAGACCTCCTCCTCCAGGCTAGCTCGGGCAAACCTCAAACCCAGTGCTTGCATGAAAGCACGCCCCTTCCTGGGAGGCAGCGTCAACACCGCATTGTAATGTGGCTCTGGCGCCCCCTCGTGGTCCTTTTCACAACTTTCTGGCAGCTTCAAGGACACCGGTTCTTGGAGGAGTAAAATGACCTCCATGATTGCCTGGAATCTGAGAGATTCACGGGTAGGATTAAAAATGTAGGTCAAGGAAAGGATGAAGACCGGGTCTACTCTTTTGTTACAGGAAGCAGAAATTCAAAAATAACATTCACAGTACAGGCACGACTATGAACCGAACTGAGGGAGATGTTTTCTCATCGGTTGATACAGTGTATTCATTAAAGTATTCTTGTTTGTTATTTTAATCCACGCTAACAAATGCTGCCTGCTGCCTTTGAGGAAGTTCTTGGTGGTAGCGACTTTGTGTGGACCGGAAAGAGAACCTTAGCTTTCTCTCAGTGTGTGTGTGTAGCAGGGCGTGGAAGTGGGGCTGTTGGTGGTGGTAGAGGTGAGAGGGGATGGGAGGTAGAGGGTGAGAGGCACGAAGGAGAGTGGATGGTGGAGGAGAGCACGTTATTTGGGCTAAGGGACATTAGACATAACGAAACATGAATGAAGTAAATGAAGAATGAGCGAAGAAGTAAAAATTTTGGTGATCAAAAGTGCAGAAATGTCAGCTGGAAGGAACCTGGGCACGATTTTGCACGGAAACTGCTGAGCAGCGAGTGTCCTCCATGCGTCTGGCTGAGTGTGTTTTGTTCTAGAACTGTCTCCAGGGCTCTTCCCGAGTCACAACAACCTTAACAGTGAATCAAGGGTAGGACTGAGTGCCAACTGAAGTGGAGCGGGAGACACTGGACGTTTCGTGAGGTAGATTCCATGCAGTTCACCAGAATGGAAACTGTACTGTGGGGCAGTTAAGAGCCCTTGCTCTGCAAGCGTTGTGATGGAAGAGCCCAGTGCGCAGTGCAGGCTTCAGCTCTGGCAACAGAATGGAGGAAGATCGGTGCCACTTGCTGACTGCCAGCCTAGTGGTAAAACTCAAGCTTCGTGTTTACCAAGTGACCCTGCCTCAAGGTAACAAAGAAGGCAGAGGTAGAAGAGAACATTTAATGCCCTCTAATAGCTTCTACAGCATGAACACAGACACACACCCACACCCACACCCACACACACACACACACACACACACACAGACACACACACACAGACATACACACACACATCCCACTTCTGCAAGCAAGGAAACTATTTTCCACAAAACAGAGTCCCTTAAATTTAATTATAAACCTCTGGAATCATCAGCTGGGAAGCACACTGTCATGTCCACACTGACGCCAGGATCGGAAAACTCCTTCTGTTCTAAATAAGCTCCTACCTGGGAGATATTTCAATACTGGAAGAATAGGAATTTATGATCTTTGTCCGCAGTCAGCCAGCTGGACAGAATGCTATAATTTTCAGATCTATGTGCTTTGGTTGGACCCTGCCTATAAGTCTGGTTTCAGAGTAATAAATGAAATGAGTAAGAGAAAAGAAAGAAACCTGTTGGCAGTCAAGGGGAAAGGTACAGGGAACAGCATGGGGGTTCAGACGGTTCAACAGCAGAAGGGCCTTATCGTTGTTAGAATAGCTCCACAACACTTGATTAACAACATTGGTTATATTCAGAACTTTTAAAAAGCCAACTCTGAGAATTAAGTAGAAAAACCTTTGTTATTTTAGAATTTGTTGACAAATAAAAATATAATTTTAGAATAGTATATGAAAAAGGTAAGATTTAGAAATTTTAAGTTCATTTAATATTTCACATGAGAAGCTCCTTATTGTGTCCCTAGACTTTTTTTTTTTTAAATTAAACATTCTGCATTTCTTGAATTGGCAGCAGAGATCCAAGTGGACTGTGTCAATTGGTAGCTTGGGAAAACTCTAGAATTTCTTTCTAATATCTTAATCCTCTATCTTCATTCAGTCGGTTTCCAGTTGGCTTTACACAGGTGAGAAGCGGCTGTTTGCAGGGCAGAGTGGGCCAGGGTGATAGACCAGGTGCCGGCTCCTGGGATCCCAGCCTGTGGTTGTTGACGTGACTCCAAAACTCCAGCTATGACCCACTGCCCGGCAAGAAATGGTAATTTAACTACTGGAAGACTAGACTATACAAAATCTTCCCATGGTTTTCTAGTTATCATCTGGAATGGACCAGGTGGAATTTAGAAAGTTACGGAGTTGGGCCCAATAGATTGGAAGGCCAAAGGATGTGTGCATGGACTAGATGATAGTTCTGCTCTTGTCATGGAGATCTCTCAGGCTCCCATGGGTTCCCTTTATTTAATAAGTCAGTACAAGCCACTGTCTCAACAAGCAGGGTTGCTGGGCTGTATCTTTCTCGTCTGCAGAACAGCCTAACTGATCCCCAGATGATGGAAAGAGTCATTACTTTTTCACCCGGAAACATGTTCAGGAAGCCATTTTGCACCTCAGTGTTGAATGCCTGTGCGAGTTAGTTTCTTGTGAATCCTGCTATCTGACAAGAGCACGGCTTTTCATATAATACATTAGTTAGTTCTCTTGGATTTTTATCACTTCCGAACCCACAAGGAATTAACACACCTTAATCAGAACAGAACAATGTTAGAAGAAGAATGTGCATGAATACAATAAGCAATATAGCCGGGTTTCCAGAAAGCTGACAAAACACCGTGTCTCTGCTGGATATTCCCCAAGCTGATGAATGCAGTCTGTGTGTTCTCAGGGTTCAGATAAAAATAGTCTCTAAAGTGGATTACTCTGTACTTGAAAGCAATTTCTCACCCCTGCTGCAGTTCAAGAGAGATTGCCTTTGGAGATCTGGGAGCTGACTACTGGCCAGGGGTCAGGTGACTACACAAGTAGAACAAAAGAATTATTTGAGAAACAACCAGAATCACTCACACTGGTTGCTTACAATTAAGGGAAGGGAACACAATTTTTTTTTCTGATATCCTTTAACAGCATAAACTGGTCTAACCTAGTTGGTTTGGAAGTGACAGTACTTTGTTTATTTATGTGTATATTTGCATATGCAGACATGCATTCCTATGTTCACTACAGAAACACGCATAATTAATAAATCTTAATTTTACCAATAGTAGCTCCTTTTGCTCCATCATTTGGGCATTTGGTTATGTAGCATCCATGAGGCTTTGACTCGGTTATTATTCCAAAATTACAGTGATTGGGACTACAATGAGTTGGAAGGCAGGGAAGGGGGGTATTCGTCGCCCTTGTCATGACTACAACATAATGCCCTCCTGCTACCTTCTCAGTTCTTGACTTTTCTGTAGGAGATGGGCAGGGACGCAGAGTGGAAGAGGGTTGCTCTTCAGGTGGGGGAGATGACCCCAGCTCCTCTGCTTGTTGGACGGTGGCTTGCATTGACCGACTCGGTTGCCTTTCTATGCTACCACTGTCAGTTACTCACTGTGGCCCAGCACTGCTGGGTCTGGAAGAAAGATGAGGCTTTAGCAATGAGTGGATCAACAATCTGAACACAGTGGTGCCATCGCGCTGTAAGATGCAAGTCAGACTTAAAGACGGACTGCTCCTGATTTCTTTGAAAGGGCTTCCTCATCTATAAGGTCGTGGGGATGACCTCACATAAGACATGGAACACAACAGCTCATGCCTGGACTATGGGCTAGACTCCTGTGTCTCCCTTGTCTGTTCCCTCCCTGTTTATCCTCCTCTGTCCTTTCTTCCCTCTGTCCTCTGTTCCCTCTCTCCTCTGTCCCTCTCTGCAACTCCAAGTATTGTTCCAGAAGGTCAGCAGATTGAAACTTTATGTTGCTGCTGTTGTTGCTGTAGCTTAGTGCCCAGGGTTGGAACAGCGATGTTTTCCCAAGGATTGCATTCTTCATTTCTTATCACAGGGAATCACAAATGGCAACTCATGCAGGAAATGAAGGAATATAAAAACAGAAGGTGTGTGAACTATTATAGCTCCAATGGGTGTATGTAAATCACCTGCTTTCTTGCTGTCTTTTGTCATCAGAGATCTTAAAATTTTTATTACATGTTCTCAATGGAGGAAAGGTGTATATTGAGAAGGTTGTTGTTTTTAACTTCTCTATTCTAGATATTTGTTCTGTGGTTTGTTTTTAAGGACACCTGTAGAGTGTTTGTATGCCAGTGGCTTACACGGCAGTCTCCAATATGCCAGCTCTGGGTTACAGAAGGGCTGGCACACGCCAATGATCCTTATAGTTTACCCAGCAGAGAGGCAACTACCATCTTACAGCCTCTACTGGAATTTTTGAATCTAAAGATTGGTTTACAGCAATTTCCATTTTGTTTTAATTTATTAAAGGTATTTTCTCTACTCTTCTAACTAAGCAGAGTTATCTTTTTGCTCTGGACTTTTACAATCTCTATCCCATCTGCCTGAAACAAGCCGGTTCTTACTATGTCTTGCCTTTAGACTTGATTTCTCATGGTCAAAGCTCTGGCTTGCTGCTCCTGTCTGGCCCACTCTTACTTTCCCACGACTCTTATTCATGACACATATTAGCATCTTCTTGCTGGGAGCTATCTTTCATGTTCTTCCTCGGCAACAGGAGTCTGTTGAGTTCAGACTTTAGATAAATATTGGAATACAAAAGGCAGAATGATGTTCCCCACCCCTAATATCCATGTGTAGCATTTCCATGTCATCTCAGCTCCCTTATGGAAGAATAAGCTAAGCTTGCTGAATCATGGAGTATAATGTTCTACCTCTGTTTTTCTTTTTCTTTAAACAAGAGGCTGTGGAGGAAAGTGGGTGCTACTAATACTGGAATATGTGTATGCATGCATGAAGATGGATTTCTATTCTCTCTCCTATTCTACCCTCTTTTCTTCCTTTCATGTGTTTCCCCATCTTGAGTCATATGTGAGCAGCTCCTGCTTGCTATTGCATAACTACCAATGTATAAACATGTTGCAAAGAAGGGGTCACAAATGTATCCGGCTCAAGTTCTCACACTTAATATCTGAGGACTAAGCACACAGGAGTCAAGAGCAAGGCCATTAGCAGAGAGGTGAGGATCTGCATAGTTTGTCCTTTGTAGTTTCTGTATTCCAGGCTCTAGCCTTTCCTGGGCTATGGCTAGGATAACCTCTTGGCCATATTGTGGGAGCTGATACTGTAATACTTAATGATACCGTAAAACTTAAAGCTGCCTTCTGCTTTAAGGAAAAAGCTCAAGGAAACACATTTTATTGGTCAAAGTATTTTATTTTCTATCTACTACAAGGTCAGTTTCCAGTAAGACATTCGAAAAATGAGTGGAGTGGAGTGACACAGGCCAGCACTTATGGAGGCAGAGGCAGGCAGATCTCTGTGAGTTTAAGGCCAATCCGGCATGTAAAGTAAGTCCAGGAGAGCCAAGGCTTCACAGAGAAACCTTGTCTCAACAAACTAAAAAAAAAAAAAAAAAAAAAAAAAAAAAGGCATTATAAAAGTGAATATTAGACAGTGTATATTACTAGAGTTTTGTAATTTATAAGCGACATAGACTTTTTTTAGTTATGAGATTCTGTACACTTTAAAACTATCTGTTCAATAAGACAAAATCTAAATACTTGATATAGCTTACAAGACCTTATGTGACATTATCTGTCTTCATGCATTGCTACCAAAAATGTTTACTTAAAATTCCTGGAGTACCTGAGATGCCACTCCTTGCTGGGTATTTGCATAAGCTGTTTCCTCTGTCCACAATGCTCTTTCTCTAGGATTCTCTGGAGCCAATTCTACTTCCAACCAGGATGCAGCCAGGCTGCCTGGGCTCTTGGGAGCATTCTTCTCTTGTGTATAAAGGTGACTTTTGGGGACCTATTTCCTGCAAATTTTCCAGCACTCTTAGAGCTAAAATTTGACTATGTTCACTGTTGTATTCTCTGAGCTCTGAACTGTCTCTGGTGCTTCAGCGGATGGTCAATGGCCCCATCTATCCTCACCCACAGGAATGCAATGATGTATCCGGGCTTTCCACTAAACACACCGTGTCAAACGCTTCTCCCTGAAGCAGGGAATATACAATTTAGAAGCCCCAGTTGAGGATTTTAATTCACATTTTTGCTTAGACTTAAGAACACAATATGTTGAACAAATGTTTGGCCAGTCTTCACTTTCACTTGTTAAACAAGAAAGCGACAAAACAAAATTCAAAATTTAATATATTCAAATGCAATTTAGTTCAGTTATAATCATTAGGAATACACACACACACACACACACACACACACACACACACACACTCCACAGTGGTTGGCAAAGGTCTTAGAAAAACGTTCCGACTTCAGTCATACAAATAATCAAACGGAGGCTGGATTAGATTTTTTTTTCCCACTATAGTTCCATAGTTCTTGGCAAAGCACACACACACACACACACACACACACACACACACACACACACAACCTGGACATTTTCTATGGGCATTTAGAAGAAATTGATGATTTCAGAAAGAAAAGCAGAAGACCAGAGTGAAGTGTGATCTGTTTAAATGGGCCAATTTTATTCAAATGTAACTTCTCTATTTCTGATAAGTCCCATGGGGTGGGATGAGTGTACATTCATTTGAGTGTATGTGCACATGAGCTTGCTTTTGTGTGTATCTTGTGCTACCTTCTTAGAAAAATCAACCTTTTTGGTGGAATAAGGTCTCCAGAAAGCATAAACCACCCTGTGGCAGATGCCTTGCCTCAGGACAAGGAGCAATTCCAGACACTATCCTGGGGATCCTGGGGTAATTCTTTGCATAGCTGTAGACTGTAGGCTCAGCATTCTTTTGAATATCCTGACCAAATTGGCTCCTTTCATAAGACATCCAGAGATGGTTCTGATAACATAAAAGACAAAACAAAACAAAAAACCTTGAACATACCCAAACAGAGAGCAGAATGAAGGCTCTGAATCTTGGGGGAATTGACTTGCCACCATAGCATGTTAAACAACAGATGGTGACATTGCAAAATGATGTAATGTACTCTATCACTGATTCTACTAACTCCAGCACACTGTCTGGAAAGAACTGGAAAGGAGAGAGAATGGACTTAAACCCTCCTGTACAAAGGCTTCTAAGTCCTCGAGCACCAAGATAGAAAGGACACTGGCTCTGAAGTAGCCAAGACAATAAATAAATTGTGCTTGGGTCTTGAAACCCTCCTTGGTAAAATGACAACTATTTTCTGTTAGTGCAGATAAGCTGGGATTACTTTATAACAATGTTTTAACCTCAAGCTTTTATGTTTCTATGAATAGACACACAACACCCTGAAACACGAATTCTCAGCAGTAAAACTTTGCTCTGATTTTTTGTCATTATATTGATGGCTGCTCTCACTGTGTTCTGGATTTGAGACAAAAATTAAGAGAATAAACTTTTTTTTTTTTTTACATATTAGCCTACAAGTCTTAAACACTTTGTTTACTTTTTTCCATTTTCTTTGATAAGGATCCTAGACATTTCTAAGTCAGAAAACTCTAAGTATTTGTTCCCTTGCCCAGCGCAGTGGTTTCTGTCGTGTTTTTGAGACAGTGGCTGGTAGACAGACCAAGTTTTCCTAATGTCCATCATCTTCCTGAGTGCAGGACAACCAATGGACCTCGGTGACCTCAGCAAAGCCATGGAGGCACTGTGGCAGCTCTCTAAAATCTGGAGACAGAGCTGTATGGCAAAAGAGGGCTCTGGCTATACAGTAAGCAAGTGAGGATAATGCAGTGATGAAAATATCAGGACAAAGGACAGCAGTGGATGACGGGAACAGTAACAGGCAAGGGTCCCCTGTGGGAGTTTCTCTTTGTTTGCATATGTGTGTTCATCGTACGTAGTGACATGTTTCTTTATATTATACCATGTAACTTTACCATATTAACCCCATATTCTGCTTTTTGTTTCCCTCCCTCTTAGCCCTCCTGGCAGTTTCAATAGTCCTGCTTTATATTGTGTGTGTGTGTGTGTGTGTGTGTGTGTGTGTGTGTGTGTGCGCACCTGCACTTGCATTCATGCTCTTTGTTGGGCTAAAGATCAGAAATGACACAAAATAGAGAGATGTAGCAAGATGGAGATGAGTCATTTGAAAGCTTAATCACGAATAAACATCAAATTTGGGCTAGACATGGTTTTGGTTTGGTATGCAATGTATAGTGGAATCCAAGATGGAGACTGAAAGAGGGTATTTTATAGATCATATGATCATATCTGGAAGGATCATCCTTAGGAATTTCCAAATTAAAAGATACCTATTTAAAGTTCCCAGAGCCTTTAATTCCAGCAAAATAATCTGAGTAAAAGTATTCAGAGGGAAAGCTGAGTCAAACTGGAAAATCAATGAAAGATATAGGAAAATTTTAAGAAGCTGCTAGAGATATAAAAAGATAATTTAGGAGTTAGCAAACAATAAGGATATCAGCTAATTATCATTTGAAATGTGGTGAACTGATGAATTGAATATTCAAAATGCTGAGTAGGCAAAAAATTTCAGCCTCAGATTTATCTGCAAAGGCATCATCCATGGAAACACAACATAGCAAAATTTAAGACCAAAAAATAAAATGATAAATGTAGCCCAGCTCCAGGAAAGCTGTACTACATGAAAAATATTTCAGACATGTGTGCTCCTGTTCCTCTCCATCCATCCATTCATACAAAAGCACATAGATCATGTACAGCCCATATCCAAACCATATAAATCTTTCAACAGATCACCAATAAACCCGAGCTTTGAGTTGCTACCTCACCAATGACAGTATGCATGACTGATAGGTCATTTGACCTTGATCATCATCAATATTCACAGAGAAAATTAAAATTAAAATGGGATATTTCATATTCACACACAAAATATTGTCCTACTCAGGTTTTGAAGCTTGACTGTTGGAGAATTTTGGGTCTTACAACCTCCCCAGCTTCTGGCTTTCATCTTGGCAAGCTGTTGCTTCCTTCATTGACAGTAGTTGGAAGTTTATATCACACTAGACCTGCCCTGCCCAAAGAACTGTTCCCACTCCCCCTATGTCCCCACCAGGTACCATTTCTTGTTTTCTTGAGCCATTTTGGATATAGTTGGGAACCAACAAGGCTCTCTCTCCAGGAAATCTCATTATGTGAGTGGTAAATCTTACTGATTCTTTTTCTGTGTGAGATTGATGTCATCAGCCTTGGTAACTGACCCCAGCTTTGGGTGGAAGGGGATAGATTCATTCCACAACTTTCTTTTGATGGCAGCACAAACATTACAAAATACGGAAAAACATGTAACAGTGAAATGTTCCTGCACTCCTGTTGGAAGTGTGAAAAGACATTTGACATTTCTAGCTAAGTCATATATGCACTCACTCCCAGCATTTTTCTCTCCATAGTGTCTCAAGAGAAATAAAGGTAGGTATGAAATATGCTTTACTCAGGGAGATTCTGAAAACTTTTACCACTACTCCAAAAATGGAATCCATCCAATATCTATCAACAGTATAAGAAACAGAAAAATTGTGGTATCTCCATGAACTGAGTAGTAACACAGAAAAACAAAATCAACTACCTGAATGGCTCCCCCAAAGCATACACAGGCCAAGAAACCAGTCATATCCACAGATGTAGTAGCAAATACCATTTATTTTAAGGCCAAACCCTGAAGTGTCTTCGTCCTTTTAGAAGCAGGCAGCTAGAATTATCTAGAGAAGAGTTCAAGGAAATTTTAAATGTGCTAGAAAAATATCAATACCGTTTCTTTTGAGGGCTATATGAGTATATGCAATTTCAAAACTCACCTGTTTGAGCAGGTGTATAGTCCGGTACACATCAATTACACTTCAAACTTTATCTGTATTAAGGTAATTGATATGTTAAGTTCGCTGGCAGGTACTTCTTATCATAGCACATATGCTTGCTTCAAAGTCATCCTGTTACAAAGGATATGAATATGGTGAGGTATGAATTTGTAATTCTGCTTTGCAAATAAAGAAACTGGGATCAAGAAAGAAAGGAAGGAAGGAAGGAAGGAAGGAAGGAAGGAAGGAAGGAAGGAAGGAAGAAAAAAAGAAAGAAAGAAAGAAAGAAAGAAAGAAAGAAAGAAAGAAAGAAAGAAAGAAAAAATCATGCTCGACTTAAACTATTTTAACTTAACCTTAGGTCTTGAAATTTTTTGTATAGGCACTTAGCACAATCCTTCCTCATGCTTACTTATCACTTTTCTTGTCCTTTCACATGTCCCCCTGTGCTGATATGCCCAGTTTGTGAGACCCCCAAAGACTATCAGGAATCGACTCCCCTGTAAATACATGAAGGTTTTTTTTTTTTTGTATACGTTTTAAAACATGGGACCCAAGACTCCCTGACACAGCAGTAGAGAAGTAGGACCCCAAGCCCTGGGTGAACAAGGTTTTTAAAGGGAAAAAAAAAACCAAAACAAAACATAAGCTGGGGATTCCATGCCTTGGCACTACAGGATTAGGTAAAAGTCAGAGGGGCAAGGTGACCTTTTAGCTGAAGCCTAACTTACAATGGCTATTCTAAACTACATCTGGAACATTGCGGAAAATTTTCCCATCTGATTCTGATTGGTTGTTGCCAGGGGAATTATCTCTATTTTCTTTTTATTTTATTAATTATACTTTATTCACTTTGTATCCCCCCATAAGCCCCTCTCTCCTCCCCTCCCAATCCCTTTCTCCCTCCCCCTTCTTCACACATGCCCCTCCCCAAGTCCACTGATAGGGGAGGTCCTCCTCTCCTTCCTTCTGATCTTAGTCTATCAGATCTTATCAGGAGTGGCTACATTGTCATCTTCTGTGGCCTGGTAAGGCTGCTCTCCCCCCTCAGGAGGAGGTGATCAAAGAGCAGTCCAATCAGATTACTTCAGAGGCAGTCCTTCTTCCCATTACTATGTAACCCACTTAGACACTAAACTGCCATGGGCTACATCTGTGCAGGGGTTCTAGGTTATCTCCATGCTTGGTACTTGGTTAGAGTATGAGTCTCTGGGAAGACCCCTGTGTTCAAATTTTCTGGTTCTGTTGTTCTCCTTGTGGAGTTCCTGTCCTTTCCAGTTCTTACTATTTCTCACTTCTTACATAAGATTCCATACACTCTGCCCAAGAGTTGGCCATAAGTCTCAGTGTCTTCTTTGATAGTTTGCAGGGCAGAGCCTTTCAGAGGCCCTCTGTGAGAGGCTCCTAACTTGTGTCCTGTTTTCTTCTTCTTCTGATGTCCATTCTCTTTGCCTTTTGGGATGGGGATTGAGCGTTTTAGTCAGGGTCCTCTCTCTTGATTAGTTTCTTTAGATGTACAGATTTTAGTAGGTTTATCCTATGTTATATGTCTATATGAGTGCGTATATACCATGTGTGTCTTTCTGCTTCTGGGACAGCTCACTCAGAATGATCCTTTCCAGGTCCCACCATTTACCTGCAAATTTCATGATTTCCTTAATTTTCATTGCTGAGTAATATTCCATTGTGTAGATGTACCACAGTTTCTGCAACTATTCTTCAGTTGAGGGGCATCTGGGCTGTTTCCAGCTTCTGGCTATTACAAATAAAGCTGCTACAAACATGGTTGAGAAATGTCCTTTTTGTGTACTTGAGCCTCTTTTGGGTATATGCCTAGGAGTGGTATGGCTGGATCTTGAGGAAGTGCTATTCCTAGTTGTCTGAGAAAGCACCAGATTGATTTCCAGAGTGGTTGTACGAGTTTACATTCCCATCAGCAGTGGAGGAAGGTTCCCCTTTCTCCACAACCTCTCCAGCATGTGTTGTCACTTGAGTTTTTGATCTTGGCCATTCTGATGGGTGTAAGGTGAAATCTCAGGGTTGTTTTGATTTGCATTTCCCTAATGGCTAATGAGGTTGAACATTTCTTTAAGTGTTTCTCTGCCATTCGATATTCTTCTACAGAGAGTTCTCTGTTTAGCTCTGTTCCCCATTTTTTAATTGGATTACTTGGTTTGCTGCTTTTCAGCTTCTTTAGTTCTTTATATATACTGGATATTAGCCCTCTGTCAGATAAAGGGTTGGTGAAGATTCTTTCCCAATCGTAGGCATTTGTTTTGTTCTTTTTGTTTGTTTGTTTGTTTTTTCACTTTTTTAAAATTATTTTTATTTTTTATTAATTACACTTTATTGACTTCGTATTCTCCTATAAGCTCCTCCCTCCTCCCTTTTTAATCCCACATTCCCTCTCCCTTCTTCACGCATGTCCCTCCCCAAGTCTTCTTCCTTCTGACCTTAGTCTATCAGATCACATCAGGAGTGGCTGCATTGTCATCTTCTGTGGCCTGATAAAGCTGCTCCTCCCTCAGGGGGAGGTGATTAAAAGGCCAATCAGATTATGTCAGAGCCAGTCCCTCTTCCCATTACTATGTAACCCACTTGGACACTAAACTGTCATGTGCTACATCTGTGCAGTGGTTCTAGGTTATCTCCATGAATAGTCCTTGGTTGGAGTATGAGTCTCTGGGAAGTTCCCTGTGTTCAAATTTTCTGGTTCTGTTGCTCTCCTTGTGGAGTTCTTGTCTTCTCCAGCTCTTACTATTTCCCACCTCTTACATAAGATTCCATGCACTCTGCCCAAGAGTTGGCCATAAAGTCTCAGCGTCTGCTTTGGTAGTCTGCCGGGCAGAGCCTTTCAGAGGCCCTCTGTGGCAGGTTCCTTGGTTGTTTCCTGTTTTCTTCTTCTTCTGATGTCTATCCTCTTTGCCTTTCAGGATGAGAATTAAGCGTTTTAGTCAGGGTCCTCTATCTTGATTGATTAGTTTCATTTGTTTTGTTTGGATGACGGTGTCCTTTGCTTTACAGAAGCTTTTCCATTTCATGAGGTTCCATTTATTGATTGTTGCTCTTAGAGCCTGTGCTGTTGGTGTTCTGTTCAGGAAGTTGTCTCCTGTACCAATGAGTTCCAGGGTTTTCCCCACTTTTTCTTCTACCATGCTTTTATTTTGTGATATTTCCTAGAGGCTGTTGCTAAGAAAGTTAACTCTGTTTTCTGCCAAGTGCACATTCTGTGATATATCCTGGTACCTGAGTTCGGTCACAGATGGTTTCTGTCTCAAAATTGAGTCACCTAAGCTAACTTAAGTGCTTCACTGATTTGGTTTATATAAACTTGACATAAGCCAGAATCATTTGGGAAGATGGAACTTCTCTCACTTAATAAAATGTCTCCAGCAGATTAGCCTGTGGGAAAGTTTAAGGAGCATTTTTAAAAACTGATAATCCCTGGGATCTATGAGAAAGCAGGTTCAAGATACCTTGGGGAGCAAGCCAGTAAACAGCATGTGCCCCTGGCCTCTGTCAGCTCCCTCCTCCAGGTTGTTGCCCTGTATGAGCTCTTGCCTTGAGGTCCCTTGGCTTTAGAATGTCATCTGAGAATTTTAAGATGAAAGAAACCTTCCTCCTCCTCAAGTTGCTTTTGGTCATGGTGTTTTATCATAGCAATAGTAACCCTAACTAATAAACTTCTTACACGTTTTCCTGGACAAGTTCACTTATACTTGCATATTCTCTACACATACATGACTTGATGTGATTTTATAAAAGCTAAGAATCACAAGCAAGAGAAAACAGATGGTGTTTGCCTTTCTGAGAGTGGATTAACTTACTTAATGGGATTGTCTTCAGTTGTGTCCGAAATCCTGCAAACTGCATGAATTCTTTCTTTTTTATGGCTGAATATATTTCTACTCATCTACATTTACAATTTCCTTGACCATTGCTTTGTTGTTGGATGCCTAGGTTGGTTGCATAATTTAGCTACAGATACTCTAAGCACTGATTTACAAGCATTTCTGTGACATGCTGATTTGGATCCCTTGTGAGGGACAGGACCAGCTCTCGTGCTCTCATGACCCCAGGGCCAGGTCTCCCACTTGCCACAGGTGGTGAGGGGCCAGGCAGAATGATGGTATTACTTGCTCATCCATGATAATACATGGAAGGTGAGTGGCAGGGCCAGCTCTCCCATGCTCATATCCTTGGGATGAGCTCACCCGAAAAGCCTACAACCAGCTCTACTCTGCTTCTTGGGTAACATGCAGGGCACATTCTCCCAAGTACTGCAGCTGGCTAGGGGCAGGGTTGGTCTTCCTGCTCTCACACCCTCAGGGCCAGCTCTCCCAGGATGTCCAATCAAGGGGTGGGGCCAGTTCTCCACAGCCTTCAAACATCAACATGTACCTGTGTAGCAGACCAGACCAGCCTTTGGTGGTAAAAGATCCCCTGGCTGCTGCAGGGTCATGGATCCAGATGTGGTCCCTGGTGACAGCACGGGCCAGGATGCCACCATGGTCCTACGTGGCATCGCTAGCTGCTCACACCAGGCTGTTCCTCGCTGTCCTTGGGTTTACAGTTCTGCCTCTCTTTATTGAGTCCATATCCTTGTTTCTCTTTCTCTTCCATTTCTCTACCACTTGCTTGCTCTTCTTAGTGGTGCCTGGAGTCTCTGAGTGTCTGGGCTCATCTCAGAGGGCTCAGCTCAGGGGTGCTATGCCCAGTGTGTGCATTGTGGCACCAGACAGGGGTAAACTCAGGCATGGTCTGCACCCCCAGGCTGTGGGGCATCAGACCGGGGGTCATCTTAAGTTAGCTCCCTGTCTGTGCCCCCTGGCACTGGACTGGTGGTCATCTCAGGCTCACTTTTTTCAAGGAGTGTTAGATTACTAATAATTAAGATGTTCAGAGGTCAGAGAACCGAGCTTAGATAGCCCCTTCCTTTTCTGCCACCTACTAACATACATGTGACTCAGCAGCCTCTAGGAGTAGGCATTTTCTTTTTTAAAATATAAAAAGGTGCATGTAACATACTTAACTCATTAAACATCATATTTTGTCCTTATGTTAACCTACAGGTGAGTACAATCATCTAACACATAACTTTTTTTATAATGAAGTATTGAGCTTCATGTAACTTACTGAATATTGTAAGTGGCAAACAAAATTGTCTGAGAATAGGAAACACAGATGGCCACTGTGTAGACATGATGGGCTGCAAAAACTCCAAACATGATATACATAAAACACGAGACACTCAGCACACTGTAGAATTCTGGATGCTCACTCTCTGCATCATTGCTTTGATTGCACTCACCACCATTGGCTTGTACCATTAGAAGATAACGTACTATGCACCACTAGTTGGAGATATACAAAAACAAAAAACAAAAAACAAAAAACTGAAGTTCCAAGATTAGCACCGAATATAACTTTTGCACCACTGTAAATCTGACAAACCATTATGTGATGGGACCAGATATCTACTTACTTTTATCAATGTGTTTTTTTTATTATATTTTCAAAATACTGATTACCATTCTTTCATTTTAGTTTATGATGTTCTTTTTGCATTTTTCTTTTTAATTACTACTGTTTTGGTTGATGTAAGAGAGAATATCAATACAGTTTTAATTTTTGCTTCTCTGATGACTAATGAGGTTTAACATTGTTTTCCTAGGTTCATTTACTCAACTTTTGAAGTTAGAGAATGGCATAGTTCAACAGATAATTCTGCAACCTCAAGGGGCTGCCCACTGTGGCAAGTCTACCATATGGTAGTTTTTTGATGTATCTGGAGTTTGTGTGGCTTTGACAATTGATGAGTAAGGGCCTGAGTTCTGTACACAAGCTTGAACTACAATGGCCACTGTCAATAAGATTGAATCTTCCTGTGATTTATGACTTTAGATGATAAGTACTTTCTGGAAGTCTTTAGCTATCCAGGAACCACAGGCACGGAAAAGCTAATGGACCTTAAGAGTATGAGATAATGATGTATACAAAAGTTCGTCAAGTGTTAACAACACTGGCAGTAGGCATCAATGAGGCCACATGACAGAGGAGCACATCTCTTCTGCCATGAGAGGCTGATAAAATAAGTTATATTATACAGTCATTACAAAGAGAATAGATAGCTTTTAACTGCTGAGTTTCCTTTTGGTGACCTGATTATAATGCATCAGGGAGATAGGGCCCAGCTGCCCTTGTCATTAACTGTTAGTTATTGCTGGTAATCATGACTGATTACAAGGAAAATTTAAAGGACAAAGAGTAGTGTCTAACAGCATCCCCTTTATGCTGTATTTTTTTTGAAGACTTATCTCTTTCTACCTTTCAACATTCATTTGTATATTTTCTTAGTTTGATAGCTGTCCTCGGTTGACTTTGTGCATTGTTGGATTTTGTCAAATGCTTTTTCAGCATCTAGGGAGATTATCATGTGGTTTTTTTCTTTCAGTTTGTTAATATGGTGGATCACATTGATGGATTTCCGTATATTGAACCACCCCTGCATACCTGGGATGAAGCCTACTTGGTCATAGTGAATAATATCTTTGATGTGTTCTGGGGGGGATACAGCAATGATGGCATGCACTTTCTATCCAATCTGTAAATAATATTGATACAAAACTAAATTGTTCAATAAAGTAACTCGTTCTATTTATAGAATAGGCATATTTATTAGTTAATTAAACATTAATCATTATTATGCAATTTGCAGTAATAGTCTTGTTATTCTCACCTCTTGTCTCTGTTCAATCATAAAATACCACAAGGTTGATAATTCTAGGGAATGTATAATATCTCCACTCTACCAAGAAACCTTCCAGCTTCCAGCTCAATGGGGCAATCTCATAAATCACAGAATTCTGGAAACTAGAAATAGGAAGATAGTTAATGTTTAAATAAGCCATAGGTTATTTTTCCTATCGTAAGAGATAAAGGTAAGCATGTCATGCTTTACAGGGTGTAAAGTGTCTGTTGTAATACAAAAGCATCCATAGACAATATGTAAATGAGAGGGAGTGAGTGTGTGACCATAAAATTTTACTCACAAAACAGGCAATAGTTACTTCCATAGAGTTAACACTCCTGAGTTAGTAGACTGGCAATAGGATCTGGACTGTAGTTTGGTTTTTATGATTCTGGGAAATATAATTTTCATTGTCAGAGATGGTAGTAAAACTTATAAATAGTTAACAAAAAAACAAAACAAAACAAAAAAACAAACCAACAGTAGTATAGATTGTCTATATATAGTCAGAAGAGTCAAAGGATTATTTTAATATTAGGACATAACTTCCCTAAGAGTTAGGATTCATTCTTGACAGAACAGATCCACATACAGAAATAACTATGAAGAACAATTAAATTCTAAAAGATTTCATGACTAGAAATTAAACCTGTAAAGTATTGTAAATATACTGTTGGCCTACAACCTTATAAATCAGCAGATTTTCCATATTTTTCCTTGTTCTTATCCAATGTAGCCACATTAAGAAAGAGGGGTTAAAATAATCAGTTGATCAGTGTCAGTCAGGACTACAGTTGCTGTGCTGAAACATCACAAACAAAAGCAACTAGGAAAGAAAAGAGTTTGTTTGGCTTATTATTCTACATCACTGGTTAACATCAAAGGAAATCAGGACAGGAACTCAAATAGAGTAGAACCCTGGAGGCAGGAGCTGATGCAGAGGCCATGGAGGAGAGCTGCTTAGTGGCTTGCTCAGCTTGTATTTTTTATTGAACTCAGGACTACCAGCCCAGAGGGGGCTCCATCCACAAGGGGCTGGGCCCTCTCCAATCAAACACTAATTAAGAAAATCTTTGAAGCTGGATCTTATGGAGGCATTTTCTCTGTTGAGGCTCCCTCCTCTCAGATGACTATAGCTTTTGTTAAGTTGGTATAAAACTAGCCAGCAGAGGTCTTCAAGTTGACATGCAAACACATCACTATTAAGCCACAACCTTTCTTTCTTGTTTCTTCCCAAGATCACACATTTAAAGAGACACTACAATATAAAACATTTTAAGATTTAAAAAACTCCCATAGTCTTACAGATTAAAACACTTCAAAAGCTGTCCTTTAAAATATCCAGGTCTTTTAAAATTCAAACTCTCTGTAGAACTCTGAAATCATCATTTTAAATTTTTTTCTCTTCCTTTACTTTCCTCCCAGTCCTCTCTCCCTCAGATCCACTCCTCTTTTTGGAAAGAAAGAAAGAAAGAAAGAAAGAAAGAAAGAAAGAAAGAAAGAA
>NW_026585644.1:21860346-21867833 GCF_907164565.1 Psammomys obesus
GAAAGAAAGAAAGAAAGAAAGAAAGAAAGAAAGAAAGAAAGAAAGAAGGGAAGGAGGGAGGGAGGAAGGAAGGAAGGAAGGAAGGAAGGAAGGAAGGAAGGAAGGAAGGAAGGAAAAAAAAGAGAGCATCCCTTCCAGGAACATCAGCCAAACATGGCATAACAAGTTGAAACAGCACTCAGCACAATCCCCTCATATCAAGGTTATATGAGCCAATCCAGTAGGAGGAAAAAGAGTCAGAGACATTCCCATTTCCATGTTGGGATTCCTACAAAAACACCAAGCTACTTAAAATCAAGCTACTTAAAATCTCCTTTTAAAGAATTTAAAGTTTTCAAATGTGTACTCCTATAAACCCAAAACAAATTAATTACTTTCTTATCTCAATAGAGAAGAACCAGGGCACAGTCACAATCAAATAGAATCAAAACCAAACTCCAACAGTGTAAATAACTCAAGGCCCAATATCTGGTATCTGATTCCAATCTTCAGACTCTTCCAATGCACTTGGGTCATTTCTCTGGCTCCTCCCTCCACAGCATGCAAAACTTGCATGCTGTGCTCGGGCCAGCTCCAATTCCCACCTACTGCTGTTCTTGGAGGTTATTCCGTGGTACTGGCACCTCCATAATTCTGTGGTCTCTTGCCACAACTGGGCTGTACTTTCAACAATAGCCTCCTCTGAATTCTTTTCAGAGTCTCCAATCCTGCTGCACAGTGTCAAGCCTTAAATGCTTCCTTGACCCCTTCTTGCTTTCAAAACCAGTACCAACTGGGTGACTTTTTTTTTTTTAATTTATTCACACTACATCCATATCACAGCTCCCTCCCTCGTCTCATCCCAGTTCCACCCTCCGAACCTCTTTCCCATCTTCCTTTCTGAGGAGAAAGGGGGAGCTATTCTCCCCTTCCAACAGATCCCAGCCTATCAAGTCTCATCAGGACTGGCTGTATCCTCTTCCTCTGTGGCCTGGCAAAGTGACTCTTGTACTACCAGTATCTACTACTAGCACAAGGTACTTGGCAGTCACTAGAACACAACTTTTGTGTGCTGACTCTCAAGAAACACTTCCTAGAAGATTTCATCTCAATGATGCTGGTCTCTCAGTTCCAGCTAACTGGCATCAACTGAACAAGTTAAATAAGGATATGTGTCAGTTTAGTGATTCTCCTCTCTTGTTAATCACATCTGATTCTTCAGCCCCAGATAACCATAACCACAGATTCCTTTTTATTTTTTCCTCATACATTACATCTTTGCCTAAGTTTCACCTTCCTGCACTCCTCAGTCCCTTTCCCCACCTTCTCTCTCCTCCAGATTCACTCCTCATCTTTTTCTCTTTAGAAAATAGCAGGAGTCCCAGGGATATCAACTGAAGACAGCAGAGAAAGTTGCCATAAGCCTAGGATCCGTCATCTTGGACCCATGAAGAATGTAAAGAAACTGGGGTACATTTACACAATGGAATACTACTCAGCTATTAAAAGCAAAGAAATCATGAAATTTGCAGGCAAATGGATGGAACTAGAAAAGATCATCCTGAGTGAGGTATCCCAGACCAAGAAAGACACACATGGCATGTACTCACTTACAAGTGCACTCTAGCCCTATAGTATAGGATAAACATACAACGATGCCAGACCCTAAGGATATAAGTAACAAGGAGGATCCAAAGGAGGATACTTAAATCTTATTCAGAAAGGTAAATATAGTAGAGAAAGGTAATGGATGAAGAGAGGAAACAAGTTAGGAGAGGAAACACAGAGAGAAATGAGGGTGGGGATCAGACTGGGTGAGAACAGGGTTAGGAGGAAAAATGCTTGTAGAGAAAAGAGAAACTCTGGGTGAGGGCATCTCTTTGACAAGCTTGAGATCTAAATGAGGGCAGGGTCTATGGTAGCAGGGACCGTAGAGACAGAAGAGGACACCCTCTAACTAGACAAGTCTCCTAGTAGAGGTAGGGGACACCAACCCACCCACAAAATCTTTGACTCAAACTTCACCCTTCCTACAGGCTGTGCAGAGATATAGAACAGATATAACAGAGACTGAGGTAAGGTATAACCAATGCCAAGCCCAACCCAATACTCATCCTATTAGAGAGAACCATCTCCTGACACTATTAACAATACTGCGCTATGCTTGCAGACAGGAGTCAAGCAGAGGTGTCCTCTGAGAGGTTCCACCTAGCAGTACCTCTAAAGAGATGCTGAGACTCACAACCAAACATCAGGCAAGGCACAGGGAGTCCTGCGGAAAAGTAGAAGGAAGGAGAAAAAGACCTGGAGTTGATAGGAAATTGACGAGAACACCAACAGAGCCATGTAACTAGACCCAAGAGGGGCCTGCTGAGACGGAAGTACCAACCATGGACCTTGCATGGGCTGGACCTAGGCCCACTACAAAGATGTAGCTGATGGGCAGCTCCGGAATCATACGGGTCCCCTAAATAAGTGGAATGTGTGTTCTCTCTGACATGGACTTTCTTGCCGATTTTCAATTACTTCCCCCTGGAGAGACTGCTTTGCCAGGCTACAGTGAAAGAAGAAAAGCTCAGCTGTGATATGAGTTGATGAGCTAGGATGGATGGAAAAGGGGGGCTCCCCTTTGCTGAGGAATAGGGGAGGGGAATGGGCGAGAGGAAGGGAGAATGGGACTGGGAGGTGAAGAGGGGTGGAGTTAAGACCAGGATGTAAAGTGAATTAAATAAAAATAAACAAACAAACAAACAAACAAACAAACAAATAAATAAATAAGTATGGATAATGACCAGAGCTTAAAGACAAGCAAAAAAAAAAGTTACAATAAGACTATTTACAAACCCTCATTTTAAGGCTGGACGAGGCAACACAGTAAGAGGAAAAGGGTCTGAAAATGAGGTGAAAGAGTCAGAGACAGCCCTACTCCCACTGTTAGGACTCCCCCAAGAACACCAACCTAAAAAAACATAACATATATGCAGATAACCTAGTACAGACCTCATACAGGCTCCATAATTGTTGCTTCAGTCTCTTGTGAGCCTGTATGAACCCTGCTTAGTTGATTCTGTGGGACATGTGTTTTAGAACCAAGGATGCTTAACGCAAAATAGTACATGTCCCAGATAGAGTAATTAAGGGACTCTCAAACTTCCCTTTGGAACTTAGCAAGCTAGGCATCATCTGCATTGCTCTGAAAATCTTATCTTCTGAGCTTCTATAGAACACTTGACTATGCACTGACACTCAGTGGCTTTTTTTTTTTAGGTCAACATTCCAAAGTCCTTTCACAGTCCTCCCAAAACCATATGGCCCATCACAGCAATACCCCACAGTCCAAGTACTAGTTTCTGTTTTAGGATTATCATTGCTGTGATGAAACACTATGACCAAAACAACTTAGGGACAGAGTGTCTATTTTATTTTCACTTACTGTTCATCATTGAAGGAAATCAGAGGACCTCAAGGAGGACTTTGGAGACAGGAGCTGATGCAGAGGTCATGAAGGGGTGCTGCTTACTGATTTGGTCTTCCTGGCTTACTCAGCCTGTTTTCTTAAAGAACCCAAGTCCCCGCCCAGGGATGGCCTCATCCTCAATGGGCTGGGCTCTTTCCTATCAATCACTAATCAACAAAATGTTCTACAGGCTTGTCTACAAACCAATATTGTGGAGGAATTTTATCCTTTGAGGATCCCATCTCTCAGATGACTACAACTTCTGTCAAGTTGACATAAAACACCAGCACATTCAGTCAGAACTTCCTCTTTGGACAGAGCAGTTCAAAGTGACAAATTATAACATAAAATGATTGTTTTCGTGTGTGTATCCGTAGATGGGAATGGCAGAATTTTAGTTAGAAGAGAAAACACTGTAATACATCATATCAAGTTATTCTGGTTGTTATAGTCATTTTTGATCCAATGTATGTAAACAATAATTTGCATTTCCTTAAATATTTTCTGTTCATGTTCCTCATTTTCTTTCCATGGCTGTCCAGTCTATCTGAAATAAAGATTTTTATTGAAAAAACATATCAAAAGAGCATCCCAACTGGCTTCCCAATAACAATGGTCATCACTGAAAATGAAATCATACAATCAGTCTTATACAGAGTGAGCTAGTTGTATTTACAAACACACATACTCACACACACATATACATAGAGAGAGATTATGTGTGTATGTGTGTGTTTGTAACGATAATGAAAAATAATTGGCCATGAATTTGAAGAAGAGCAAGATGCTGTACATTGGAGGGTTCAGAGGAAAGAATGATATAATATGATCTCACAAAATATTTATAAAAAGAGACACGTGTTAGTGTTAAAATGTTTCTTGCACCATATTTCTTTCACCTGGAGGGGGTTACTCTTGCTAACACTCTATGAAAGTTTTTTTTTTGCCAATCACAAAGAAAATTCTTTTTCTCCTTAAAAAAGTACACAGCAGAATTTTAGTCAGCTAAGACAAGTGGAATTGCTAGGAATGATTTCATTCTTCCCATGTCTGCCTGTGTACATCCCTCTCTGCTTTCTCAACAGAGCATTGACCTTGAAAATGAGAGTTCTGTGGTGGTGATCACTAATGGTGTGTGCTGTGGTTTCACTTTATCCTCCAACCGTAGAAGTTCACGAGTTGAGAGCCTGGTCCTCAGATTCACCCTTTAATGACACCCAGAGGAGTAATTGAGGAGAAGATGAGGTCTTGAACCTGGAGCTCTCAGGGTGGCATTAGCTTTTGGAGAAGAGACCATGGAGCCTGATCTGGGATGCTTCCTCTCTCTTACCATGTGATGGCCCCATTCCTATCATCATGCAGCTGGATGGGCTTTGCTAGATCATGGCACAGTTCTCAAACTTGTTAATCAAGTTTGTATAGTAGTCTACCATTTCTTTAAGGACAAATACGATGCTAGTATTTGTTATGGGAACAAGAAACAGATTAGGCCAGACAGTTTGCCTAAGAGACTAGGCTAGTGTGATTCCAAAGATAACTTAAGAATCCTATACTATTTATATATTGTTTTGCAGTTCAGTTTTCCCTCATGTCCCATCAAGAGGCAGTCTGCCCTCCCAAAGGGTTTTTTTTATGATTCTGTGCTACTTAGAATGTATCAGGAGGGATGCTGTCTGGTTTCTAGCCCTACATTTTAAGAAACCTTATTACCTCCATTGACAACTACCCTGCCGGAGGCTGTGTTGTCATAGCAGTCACAGTGCCTTGTTACAGACCCTGAGTGGAAAGAGGATTCCAGTTGATCAGTTTATCACAGTTGAAGTTCCATATCATCATGGCATAGTTTAGCCATCTAGTAAATGTTCAAATAGTAGTCATTATCTTTAGTGTTCCTTCTGTTCCTTCTGTATGAACAATACCCCCTCCCAAACCTTGGAATATACACAGACACACAGGACAGAAAACCTAAGTATCTTAGTTTTCACATACCGAGATCAAAGTTGTATTTGTGTGTGTTTTAGAATACTCTAACAGGTGTTTGTGACTTTCAGTGCAATACTCAAAGAAATGTCACATACCCTGTCTACAAATTTGTTAGTAAATCTCTGTATTCACTAACTGTATTGATTATGGAAGGCAAATATGAGCACGTGAGCAGAGTGTGTTGTTCAAAACTTTCCTACACAAGGCATAACAGTTGATAAAAGATTTTCTAAATTCATTATAATATCAATTGATAGGTTTTTTTTACACATGAGATTCCTTTACTTTCTGTTTTGCTAGCTCTCAGAAGCAAGTTTTTCAATTGTTTTAATGATTGTTGATAATTATAGGTAGGCTCTCTTTCTGCTTTTCTTACAATAAGGCTTTGATAATCTTTCTTTTGTTTTGCCCAGGTGTTTCCAGGCTAGTTGCTTGGTCAGCAAGGCAGTGGATTTGCCACCAAATCCTCCCACCGCAGTGGTAGTCCTAGTTTCCCATTCAGGATCTGAGTGAATTTTCCCATCCATCCCAACAGTCTTTCTATACTTCCCATGAAGGTTTGATTATTGAGATCAGCTGGTCTTTCTTCTGTATGCAAACTCCTACTGGGAGACAATTTGACTGATGAGAAGAATAAAAAGAAGGAGGATCCAAAAAGCTATCTGTAGATTGGCTTTATGACTTACCACTTGGCCCTGCTTTGAGTTCAGCTGGCTTGAGGAAGAATTCAGTCAACCATGGCCAAGAGGCGTCATGGGATCCCTGCTGTCCTTTTATTGCCAAGGCTTCTTCCATTGCTGACATCATGGGATGCCATTGTAGAGGCACTGATAACCTACTTCCTGCCTCCCTAGAGGATAGGGTCTGAGTTTATTTTGAATACAGTTTGAAAGAATCTTAGCCAAGAACACTGATTTATTTTCCCCCTGCAGGACTTTGTTCCATTCTTCTTAGTAAGGCATTCTCTGAAAGACAATTTTGCACTACCAAGCCCCTCTTATTTAAATGCCACATAGGAATATGGGAGCAAATCTTAGAGGTCATGGCATTTTGATTCAATATTTTAGAAGAGAAAATAATAGTTCTCCCAAAAGAAAATAATTTAAGACCAGTTCTGAGCATTTGCCAACCTTTTTTTCCCAACAACTCTGATAAAGTGGATCCATCATAGTTGATAGGGTTAAACACAGTATTATAAGCTTGAGAGGGCAGAAGCAGGTGTTGTGTAGCTCTGTTTTTCTTACAGTTAGAAAATAAGCACACTGGCGGACTTAGAAAGATTACAAATTCCTTCCTTCCAGTTTTGGAGTCTCCCAGAGGATAAAGGCAGCCTAAATCATAGCAGCAATGACAGGGAGGTTTCTGGGCATTCCCTCTCTATCTGAGGTGCTTTTGGTAATCTAAAGGCTGCTTGAGGGAGACAGAGTCACTTTTCTTGAGGGATGTGGCCTCTAAAAGGCTATATCTATTTCAAGTACATGGTCTTATGCCCGGACACACAGCAGCAACATAAGCGTATTCAGTTTTTCTGATTGTTTTAATTCACTTGAAGCTGAGAAGAAAAGTTAGGGAAGGGATAGGGGAGAAATGGTGGAGGTGAAGAGGATTGGATTTGATCAAAGCACATTATATGCATGCAGAAAACTACCAATAATAAAATTTGAATAAAGGATCACTATGAAGTTTATTTTTCTTTTAAAAATATAAATTAAAATTTATGCTTAAAATACATTTTATAATAGGATCATAGCATTGTCTCAGTTACAGTTACCATTGCTGTGATGAAACTCTATGACCAAAAGCAACTGGGGAAGGAAAGGGCTTATTTGGCTTGCACATCCATATCCCTGCTCATCATCAAAGGAAGTCAGGACAGAATCTCAAACAGGGCAGGAACCTGGAGGCAGGAGCTGATCAGAGGCCATGGAGGGGTGCTGCTTGCTTGCTTGCTCCTCACGGTCAGTTCAGCCTGCCTTCCTTCCTTCCTTCCTTCCTTCCTTCCTTCCTTCCTTCCTTCCTTTCTTTCTTTCTTTCTTTCTTTCTTTCTTTCTTTCTTTCTTTCTTTCTT
>NW_026585644.1:21867843-21883099 GCF_907164565.1 Psammomys obesus
CTTTCTTTCTTTCTTTCTTTCTTTCTTTCTTTCTTTCTTTCTTTCTTCCTTTTTTTTCCAAGACAGGGTTTTTTTTTTTTTTCTGTGTAGTCTTGGCTATTCTGGAACTCACACTATAGCCCAGGCTGACCTTGAACTCATGGAAATCTTTCTGCCTCTGCCTCCTAAGTGCTGAAGTTAAAGGCATGCACCACTATTTTCCTGCCAGCTTTTTTTTTTTTTTTTTTTTTTTTTTAATTTACAGAACTCAGGACAACCAGCCCAGGGATGATTCCACCCACAATGGGTTGGGCCCTCTCCATCAATCATTAATTAAGAAAATGCTCTAGAAGCTTCCATATAGCTGGTTCTTATGAAGGCATTTTTCCTGTTAAGGTTCCCTAGCTTGTGTCAAATTGACCCAAAACTATTTAGGAGGAACTGGAAAGCTCTGATCCTGAGGTACCTCCAGGATGGAGGGCACGAGGTCAATCCTGACTTTGTACTTGCAGGGATCTGCCACCCAAAGGACAGCATGGAATAACAAGAGGGTCTGGAGTTATCATATGATCAAAGAGGAAACTTTAAAATGAAATTACAAGCTGTTGTTCTAGGAATTCTAATAAAACAGCTTCACGTAGATATCAAAGTTATTGTCAAGACATGCCAAACTAAACTACAAAAATCTTTCGAATAGTGAGGCAATGATTAATGGTTTGGATTTGGTCAGATAAACTTGAGAGTTTGGTGTAAGTAACTGTTGGGTTCTGTGGAGTATAGATGTCCATCCTGCCCTTGATGGGACAATGAAGAGATGGAAAGCCAGGTGTGAGGATCCATTACAAAGTCTAATTGGGTTTCCAGAGGCACAGGCAGTGTCCAACAGATATGTTGTGTCGGAAAGGTCTCTACTTTTGGCATCCCTCACTTCTGGAAATGGCACGTGGGCTGTAGCTGTTGGCCCTGGTTTTTATCAAGCATATCTCTGCATGACAGGAGGCTCCTCTAATCCTCAGCTTGCATGAAGGAGCTGTCTGTGTGGATAGCGATGCTGAGCTGCCTTCCGTGTTCACATCAGCACTCAAGTTTGCATAGTTTGTAATAGTTTCATGGGTCTCTCTGCACACAGTCCATATAAAAGCAGCATAAAATGGGTACAGCCCTTTGCTCAGCAATGTATTATTCATCGAGTGGATGACAGATTCATAGGAAACTGCAATTCACCGTTATATGAACTTTTGTAAAATCCTCTGTCAGCTCCTAGGCAAATACTGAGGGGCCAGGAGGCCAATGTGGATGTCAGGAAAGACGTCCTCCTCAAGGTGCCTCAGGAGCTATCAGATGGAAGATATGTCAGAATGAACAACTCAGAAAGGAGCATATGGTAGGGAAATATTTAAATCAATGCGATGATGGGATAAATTATTCTTTACTGCCCAGAAGTAGAAATAGTTTCCAACAAAGTTACCTTAAGTAAATTGTACAATGATAGACATCCTCTTGCAGCCACACACAAGGAACTACGGGGAAAGGGGTAATTACAAAACCACAGCAGAGAGAGAAGTCTCCTTCATTTGGCAGAGTTCAGTAATTGAGAGCAGATTGCAGAGAAGCCAGGCTCATGGCTTGCTTGTTTTATTTTAGGTCAGGACACTGCAAGTTCTGCCCAGCATAAACAGAATATGAAGTCAGGTTGCTTTTGAATGAGCTTTTTTTTTTTTTTTTTTTTTTTTTTGTGAATCTCAACTTTTTTAATAAATTTTTTATTAATTACACTTTATTCATTTTGTATCCCCCCATAAGCCCCTCCCACCTCCCCTCCCGATCCCACCCTCCCTCCCCTTTCTGCATGCATGCCCCTCCCCAAGTCCACTGATAGGGGAGGTTCTCCTCTCCTTTCTGATCTTAGTCTATCAGTTCTCATCAAAAGTGGCTGCATTGTCCTCTACCATGGCCTGGTAAGGCTGCTCTCCCCTCAGGGGGAGGTGATCAACGAGCAGGCCAATCAGATTATGTCAGAGGCAGTCCCTCTTCCCATTACTATGTAACCCACTTGGACACTGAACTGCCATGGGCTACACCTGTGCAGGGGTTCCAGGTCATCTCCACGAATAGTCCTTGGTTGGAGTATGACTCTCTGGGAAGTTCCCTGTGTTCAAATTATCTTGTTCTGTTGCTCTCCTTGTGGAGTTCCCATCCCCTCCAGTTCTTACTATTTCCCACTTCTTACATAAAATTCCATTCACTCTGCCCATCAGTTGGCCATCAGGCTCAGCATCTGCTTTGACAGTCTATACTGCAGAAGCTTTCAGAGGCCCTCTGTGGCAGGTTTCAAGGTTGTTTCCTGTTTTCTTCTGGCTTTCAGAGGCCCTCTGTAGCAGGTTCCTAGGTTGTTTCCTATTTTCTTTTTCTTCTGATGTCCATCCTCTTTGCCTTTCAGGATGGGGATTGAACATTTTAGTTAGGGTCCTCTCTTTTGCTTAGTTTGTTTAGATGTACAGATTTTAGTGGGTTTATTCTATGTTGTATGTTTATATGAGTGAGTATATACCATGCGTGTCTTTTTGCTTCTGGGACAACTCACTCAGGATGTTCCAGGTCCCACCATTTACCTGCAAATTTCATGATTTCCTTATTTTTCATTGCTGAGTAATACTCCATTGTATAGATGTACCACAGTTTCTGCATCCATTCTTCAGTTGAGGGGCAAAAGTGAATTATTTCTGCCTTACAGAGTTAGATAAAGGGCATTTTTCTGAATTTATCCCTGTGCTGACCGTAGCATTCAGGGCTCAGAGGCTTAGGGAAACCACAAGACTCACCATCACCGCTTGGCCAAAGTGAGCTATCTCTTTAGCAAGTTTGTGTTGATAGCTGGAAAATGTTTTAAAGAATAAGTGAAAAACAAAAGACTGAAGTTGAAATTCTCTACGAGCTACAGCTTTCCTTTAAGAAATCACGTTTGGCAGGGTAGGGAGATGGCTAAGTTGGCAATGTGCTTACCACGCAAGCATGAGGACCTTAGTGTGGCTCCCCAACACTCACACAAGGTACTGCTCAGGGACGTGCATGTGTAACTCCAGAGCTGGGGGTGGGAGGGTGGAGGTGGCCCTCACTGTAGCTCGCAGTATAGCCAAAGATGTGAGTTCCAGGTTCAGTGAACTAATATCAATCTCTGGCTTCCAGCCTCCCAAATACACACATGCACACACGCCCATAAACAAACACACAAGCATGCGCACATGCCTACACACACTGAAACATGAAAATTAAACTAAATAAAAGCAAATTAAATTATATTAAAAAAGGAAATCACAGCTGTAAAATGTTCCCTAAGCTCCATGCAGGAGTTTTGTTCGAAGGACTTTGCACATCTCTGCCTACCTCGAGGCAAGGCTGCCCGTGAACCAGGGATGAAATGCAGTTCTCACCGATTTCCCAAAAGAATCTACCTGGCCCATGTAGAGTGTTACTGTGGTCACTCCACAAAGCATGGAGTGCCTTTGGGGTTTATCGTCATGTGCTGAGGAAGGCATACTGGCTCTACATTCAATATAATAATCTGTTCACAGATCCAGATACTTACCTACCTTAGTAAGTGGACACACTGCTGCCAAAGGCTATTATTATGTCTTCTGTGTGGTTAGAAAGGTCATCTAGTATGTCGTTCAGAGTTCATTTAAATACCTTGGTTCTGGTCTGGGATTGATCAGCCCTTGCCAAAGAGGTATCTCAGGTCATACCATTTTCCTTTTCTGGGGCTCAAGTTTTTGAGGGGGTGTGTTTAACTTTGTAATCATTTACAGAACCTGTCAATTAATTCCCTGTTTGATGTATAGCTGGCAAAGATAGGTTTTCCTATTCTCTCAGCTGTCTTTCTACTTTTGTGATTTCTCTCTGCAAACCAGACAGTGTTTTCTGAGGTTAAACAATTACTTTCTGAAATTACCACATCGCACATAATCTCTTCCTAAACCATAGCTATGCATGCTTGGCATGGGAAAGAACTAGAAATTTGCCTGTTTTTTTAAAATTTTTTATTTTGTTTATTTAATTTTTTTTTACCCTGTTTACCTGCAGAAAGTAAGCTGAATCAACAATAGCTTTTCTTCCACTCTTTTGTCTTTCCTTGCCATTTTCTCAAAAATGGTGGTGGGGATAATGAACACCAACTAAATGGGTCTACACATGCAAGGATAGACGCCCTTTGGGATGTTCTGATTCTGTTTGTTAGCAGGCATGCCACTCAAGTGGGACTGAAGTCTTTACAATTAGGAAGTGTATTTAGTTAAAATGTGGAAAATGAAGACGTTTCTTATTGTCCTCGTGTGCAACTTGTGAGTTGTAACCATTATCTCAATGGGTCCTTGTGACGTGTGTTACATCATCACGGTGGACATTTACTTATAAATTGCAGCATGTCATTAAGTAGAAGCACAGTTACTATATCTCTTTCTTCTTTGTTGTTGTTTTGTGATATGAGTTCTGTAAAATTCAAGAATTTTGTCTGAATTGATGTCACTGGAAAAAACTCATCTCTGTGTCTGTTCAACACAGATACTCTGTCCTCATGTTGATCTATGATGGTCCATAAAAATTTTGATCCTGATGATCTAACATTCATATCACTGAGTGTTACAGTTTTCAAATTAGTAATCTAAAGAAATGAAACTTCCAAGTAAGAAGAAATTTTATACACATAGTTGAAAAAGCATATTAAACATTTATAATTTTAATAACTATTTCTGATATTCTCATTTTCACCAGAAGAGGCCACTATGACCTAATGTATCCATATTTAGTATGAATCTGAGTAATTCCATTCAGTTTTGAAAACTGACTTGTACTTCAAAAGGCAATGATCAGTAACGGTTGTTTACTTTTTCTTTCTTCCCCTTTTAAAATAGCTGGCATCTCTCCTATCAGACAGTTGGCACTTTTCTTCTGGGTTCTGTGGAAAAAGCCAAGGTTTCAGGGACAGACAACCATGGATTCACAGCTGTTTCTGACACTGAGACAAACTGCTTATTTTTTTAACTTTTATAAAATAATAAAAAAAAACAACAGAATCAATTCCCTCACTTGATTAAAAAAAAGTTCTATTTTTGTCGACATACTTAATAATCTTAACCATGTCCAGAAGGCTATAAACAATTACTATCTCCTTTGCCCCAGGAAGTTTAGACACATAACTTGTCTAAACTCACCCCTCTGTTAGTAAATATGATTTAAGATGCCAAAAATGGTTTATGTTCAAGTACCAGGAGGTGGAAAGGTGGATGGGAAGGCAGTCTCAAGAAAGTTTACAAGGTTGAAAAAGCAAAGAGTGGTTACTGATCCTTAGAGTAGAATTATGGATTCATTAATGTTATGTTTAAGTTATTGATTTCTCAAGTGATGAGCATACATCAATTTTCAAACAGAAAATATAAGCACAAATAAAAAACACATACTCATTTTGCTCTAGATATCATTGCTACTGCTATGTAATAATTTTCAAACAATGTATGCAGAAGTACAAACTAAAATCCAGCAGGAGAGGGCTTTCTTGTAGCCTGCCAATATGGACCCAAGCCTTCTTTTTGGGTTGAGGTATTAAACTTTTAATTCGTAAGAAAATGTTAATTTATTCAAATACAGTGGCAGAATCACTAAGGACACAAAACATCAGATGGAGGACACTTGTGGTTAAAGAGTCCGATCTGAGCATTACGGTGATAAGTGTGACAGACTTACTATAATGACTTTTCTCTTTTTTTGCGTGTGTGTGTGTGTGTGTGTGTGTGTGTGTGTGTGCCTGTGTGTGTGCGCATTCCTGCACATGTCTGTATGCATGCGCACACACGTGCGTCCACATGTGTTTGTACACATGCATGTGGAGGTCATTGGAGAGCCTCAGACATCTTCCTCAGAAACTATCCTCCTCCCCCTTTGAGACAGAGTCTCCCACAGACTTGAAGCTCAGCAGCTAGGCTCAGCTACATGTCAAGGGAGCCCTAAGGATCCTCCTGCCTCTGCTTACTCAGCTCTAAGATTGCAAGTGTTCTCCATCATGATGAGCAGCAACCGTGTAGGGGTCCTGAAGATGACACTCGGGTCTCATGTTTGTTCAGCATGCACTTTGCTGACATAACATCTCCTCTGCCCTCTGATGACTTTGCTAGAGTTTGTTACTCTCCACAGTACCTTACCGATAACTCCAGCATGATAAAAATAGAACTATAGTTACTAAAGCATCATTTAAATGATTCCTAGACAGAGATGTGACAGCTGCAGATGTTACAGCAAGTAGAACTGGATCAAAGTGTGGCCCCAGTAGATTTAAAAATATAACTCATTTCTCATTTTGCATTAATAAATGTTATACATACCATGCTTGCATATCATGTATGCTTCTAGGTTCAGTGTATGAGATAAAACATTCAGTTTGTCTTCCTGTGGAAGAAGAATGGAATACACAGGAATATTTTAGTGTCCAGAGGCTTTGGCCTTTGTCACATTGGCCTCACATTCATTTAAATCATTCATTTAAATAATGAGTGCTAAAAATGGAGAAGCCACAATACATTTCATGTCACACATTACTTTCATAAGTTTAGTAGGAGATGTCATATCCATAGCATCTGCGTTTCACACAACATGTAGACATGGCTCTGCCTCCTCTCTTGCATCATCTATAACCTCCTGGTTGAGGATCCAGACATCTGTGTTTATCCCTTCATTATTTCTCTTCCCAAAGCAAAACATGTAGCATTTCAGTTCCATGCCATGCAAATAATTGGTACTCTCAAATAATTCTTTAAGGTCAATGTTTAGTATTGTTCTATGTAATCACACAAATAATATTGGTTACAAATAATCCGAAATCAAGAGCTGGGATTTTTAACATAAAGAGGATGTTCATGTCTGGATCTAAGATGTGGTCAGAACTGAAGGACGGGAAAATGTTGGCCCAAGAAGAGAATCAGTTCATGTGATTTTTCTATATGATCACATCATCAAACTGCCTTCTACATAATTATGCTTATACTCACATATGTGTGCTTCTTTGAACTTGGTTAGATATTATATATATAATCTGTATATTATAAATAATATAAATTGTTCCTACGCTGGAAGTTAATAAAAGTAACTTAGAAATAATGACTTGTCTATAAAAAGCTTGATAGTGTGTAGAAAAGTTCTTGCACATAATGTGAAAATTAATAAAAAAATGTGGTCTTATGATTGTTTTAAAACTGATATCTAGTTTTGTTCTCAGTGATTCCTCCTGAAGGAAATTTTCTTTGATGAAATTGGGTGCTGAAGGACTTAAAGAGAGTCTGTCAACATGTTGCATTTCTACATGCCAACGTTTTACGGCTCTGACCTCAGGTGACACCAAGATGTCTGCCTGTTCGGAAGCCTGCCCTTGCCCAGTTTACCACCACCTGCAAGCTGGAAGTTTGTGAGACCGTTTAAAAATCACTACCTGTAAGACATCTTGTTTGTTGGATGCTTCTGTACTCTGTGACAAGTCATCATAGGTTCTGGTAGAAAAGGTGTAAAAGTTTGACTTATAGAAAGAATTGCTGTGAAATTACTGCTGGTTGTCAGTCAACTTGTATATGGTTTTTGCCTGTGTAGGATTCAGGGTTGAATATCTCTCCTGTGGCAGCATCTTGCAGTGAAGATCCTTTCCTTACACACTTCAATCATAAGATAAATATAAAAGCTCCATACAAAAAAGACAAATGAGGTGGTTACAGTAAAGATTAAAATCATACATTGAGCGTTCTCAATCTTAATTCTATAGCTCTGAAATTTGAGTTAAGCCTTCAGGTATTTCAGGGTGGTATTAAACATTATACAGACCTGATCTGTAATGATTGCCTCCATTGTAATGCTGTACTATGGGCATTTTATTTCTCAAAAAATGTGTGTGTGTGACACACATGTGTTTGCTAGGCTAGCTGTACTGCAAGTGTCTGGGCTTTCTGTATCCATCTCCCATTTCACCTTAGGAATTCTGGAATTGCAGAGGTATATTTTAAAGAGCTTGTAGGGACCAGAACTCAGGGATTTATAATTACATAACAAACACTTCACTCATTGAACTGTCTCTCCAGGCCACCAATAGGCATATTCTTCATGCGAATTAGAAACGGGACAGAGAGGTCAAAGCTTTGCTTGAGTGTTTGAGTTTATATTCCCTTCCTGCCACCCAGTGACTTCCTGCTCTTTTGAGAGATTAATGCTGTGCTTAAATTGGATATTCTTTTCACTGTTTCTCATTCCTGCTAATGAACTAAGTTGGTGAGTCTCTTGAGGCTGAGGGTTGGGGGTCATTTAGACATGGCTCCTACTGAGCAAAGTTTATCTCATCCAACAGATGGCGCTATGTTGTCAGCTAGTAACACACTTTAAACTCACATTTTAAAAAGCATACACCAAAATCAAAACTGCTATCTTTTTTTTTTTTCTCCCTCAAGCAGAGTTTATGAAACATTAATCAATTCAGAGAAGCTAATAAAATGCCTGGAAAATGGATCCCAATGTTACTTAAATTATGGCCGTTTATCAGTAAACAGAAGGAATTTATGGGCCAGGTATTGGAGTATACCCAAAACGAAGCTGGTTAAAATAGACTTGTTTCCTGATAATGTCTGGAGACATTTTAATACATACTAGGTTTTAATTTGTCACTGAATTGGGGAAAAATTTGATTTTTTTTTTCTTTTAATGAGTCTAGTTTGACAATCTTTATGTTGAAATCAAAGTCTATGCAACAAATTCATTGATAAATGATGGACTGGTCTCTTCAATCTGGTCAGTAAAATAACAACAGCAACAACAACAAAAAACAGAAGTCTATTTCTACCACAGTGAACTAATATTTATTTTGTCCTAAGTTAGAAAAACATTGTAGCACCTGGGCCCCTCATTTACTTACTTACTTAATCACTTTACTGCCTGATCTCCAGCCCCTCCCCTCCTCTATGCCTTCCTCTTCTCTCTTCCTTCTTCTCCTTCATCCCAGAGAAGGGGAGTCCCCCCCCCCCGGGACACCACCCGACCCTGGCACATCAAGTCACAGAGATGATAGGCACATCCTCCCCCACAGAGGCCTGACAAGGCAGCCCAGCCAGGGAAAAGGGATCCAAAGGCAGGCAACAGAGTCAGAGAGAGCACCCTGCTCCAATCTTTAGGAGAGTAAGCTGTATATTTGCTACATGTGCGCAGGGTGCCCGGGAAGAGTTCATGCATGTTCCTTGGCTGGTGGTTCAGACTCCTTGAGACCCCCAAAAGCCTATGTTGGTCTGTTCTGTAGGTTTTCTTTTGGTGACCTTGACCCCTCTGGCTTCCTCAATCCTTTCTCCCACTCTTCCATAAAACTCCCTGAGCCTGGCCTATTGTTTGACTGTGGGTCTGTGCCTCTGTTTCCATCAACAGTTTGATGGAGCCTCTCAGAAGAGCACCTGGGTTTTATCCAACCGTGATGAAGACATAGAAGAGACTTAGGCTTAGAGAATTCCAGAAGATGATATCTACCATGTATTCTGAAAGGAACTACGTGGTAGGCTGATTAGATAGGCTGAAGACCATAAAACTATTTCCTGGCCACTCATATGTCAGGTAGAATAAGTTGTTCTACATTTCACAAAACACTCGAAGTTACTCAATGTGAGATGAGCAGTACTGCAAGTAAGAAAGTTGGATATGGGGACCACTAATTCGATACAAGGAGATACACTTAAGAGAGTATGAGGGACAGTAGAGACAAACATCCCCATGGTTAAGGGCACTGATTGTTCTTTTAGAGGATCTGGGTTTAATTCCCAGTGCCCACTTCGTGGCTCGCAACAGTCTGTAACTCCAGTATTGAAGAATAATATGCCTTCTTCTGACTTCCAAGGGCACGGCACACATGTGGTATGCAGACATACATGCAGGCAAAACACCCACATCTACAAAAAATGAAATGGAAAAAAAAAGGATGAAATTTAGGAGACATGTAGGGAGAGAAGCCTTGGGAAAATTGGAGGGGAGAATGAAGCATATAATCATAATACGTTGTATCCAGGTATGGATATTCTCAAAGAGAAAATAAAATACATTTGAAAGAAGAGACCAGGATCCATCAGTGATAACTTGGAGAAAGCAGTTGTATTTGGAGACTATTTGTTGAACAGCAACTAAAGTGCTACTATTTGGATGAGATGTAATTTCATTTTTGCTAATCCTCCGGCTACATTCGCACTCTCCAGCTCCTTTGGAGGAAGGACAGTGAAGTCTTTATTATGTTTTTATTTATTTAGGAGCTTAAGAAAACTTCTGCCTGAACAGGGACTTGAACCCTGGACCCTCAGATTAAAAGTCTGATGCTCTACCAACTGAGCTATCCAGGCTCTTTTGAAAACAGATGTTTTTTTAAGGCTTAACATTTTTCAGTGTGAGATGACAGGAATTTATGAATAAAATATAGATTTAATGTTTATCTGGTACTTTTAAAGCCTCTTAGACATCAAGTCTGATTTCCCAAAATACAGTGTGATACAGCATGCAAGACACCAAGCTAGGAGTTAGGACACGCAGGTTTAGTTCCTTCTTTTCTCCAGACCCATGTTTGTCTAGTGTATACAAAAGTAAAGTAGAAACGAATATTCCAAAGTCCCCAATAGCACTAAAAGTCTATTATTATTTCCTTTCCCTAATGCTGAGCATAATAGATGTCATAAAATTTAATGACCTCATTAACAGAAGTGGTAAATTATATTTTACTATAAAAAGCCGAGTTATACTATTCAGTAAGTTTGTAAAAAGAGTAGTGGATTGCAAGTGTTTTTCTGACATCATCAGAGTTTGGGGAAATAAATTTGAACTGGGAAGAAAGATTCAGCTTCATTTGTGGGGAGTTTGGCTTCTTCCACTTTGTTCCTCCTCCATAGATATTTATGGTAGTTTCCTGGTGCTTGGCATGTCACAGACTTACTGATAGAGTGGGCAAAAGTCCCACTGCTACACTGCCTCTTGATGTTTAGAACATAAAAAATAAGTGGATTAAGAAGCAGCAAGAACGTGGAGAGATACACATTCAGTGAACTACTGACAGGCATTCGGAAATCACACTGTGTTCTTCAACCTATTCCATCTTACCTTTTCCAGGAGGCTTAGAGTTGGCTTCATCATGTTCTTAAAGTCCCTCCCATCAAATGGAGCATCTGTTCACAGGGCTTGCATTTGTTTCCCAGAATTGCTGTCATAAAATGCCACCCTCATTGCTCTCCCATAGAGAAACATGGTTATAAACTTGTCTTCTCTCTTCAGATGGCCTTCTCTCTATGTCTTTGTGGTATCTTTCTGGCAAGTCTTTTTACTCAGGACCCTTACTCAGCATAAAAGACCCCGCCTCAATTGATTATATAAACAATCGTTCTATTTCCAAACCAAAGTCAAATCCAAATGGTTTATTGGTCGTCACGAACATTTAGAAGTTACTGTTCAAACAAATATATTTTTCTAAAAACAAGTGGCCTGGGAAAACAGTATACGAGAAGAAAGAATGTAGGAAGAGATTTTGATAATAAAATTTATATGTGTTTGGATAATCATCCACATGTTATATGTTTGCTAAAAGAAATTATATAATTGTATGTGTATGCATTTGCAGTGATGTTTCTATCTGATGATTTATTGTATGCAGCCAATTCATAGATAGTTGTATTATGGGATGATCACGCGTACTCAGAACCCTGGAAGTACCTAGATTTCATATGCACTTTCCTAAGTCTGCTATGTCAGGACAAAGTGTCCTTTTCAGCCTCTTGTTAATCTTTCAGAAACAACACCGAAATTGTCAAGGGAGAAAAGTCACAGGAAAAGAAGACACATAGTTGGAGTATTCTTGGAACAAAATAATTAGCCTTAGAATTACTACAAATATGAAGAATTCTTGACAACATAATGGCTCCACTAAATTCCTTCCCATTTTTCCTCAATTCAAAATCAATTTCATATTTGCTTATCTTGCCATTAGGAATGACATGTTTAATATGAGAGTTTTAAACAATGACAGCATGAAATCCTTTTATGATAGATGTGCTGTTAAGCCCTCAAAACACAAATCAAACTTTTAAAGACAAGATTTATGTTCATTCTATTTATTCGGTCCTTGTTGAATTTTCATTGAGAGAGATTTTGCTTTTGCAAAATGTGAAGAAATTTGGTATTCTAAAATCTTAGGCATTTGCTATTCACAGATAAGAGTCCAACTGTGAATTTTTAACTGAATATGTTCTCTCTCACATAGCTGAAATTTCCTTTCTTCCTTCTCTTGATTCATCTCCTGTATCTTCCCTCCTCAGTCCTTTCTCTGATGTTCCCTTCCTTCCTCATGTTCATTCTGACTTGTGTTATACCTCTCACCTCTGTCTCCCCCTGTCTCATCTCTCTTTCTTTGCCTCTGTCTCTATCTCTTTCCCTCCCTTTGAATTTGTCCTCCTTCCTTTTATTCCTTCCCTCTCCCACTACTGGTCTAGAAATAGTCTAAAGTGAAGGCTCAGGAATTGTTAGTATTTTATTTGTAAAACTGTTCTTAAAAACGACAGTAGACAGAATCCAAACTTTTCATCAAAAATAAACCTCCATCTAAAAGTTACTTGCTTAAAGTGCTTGCATAAAATGGAGTTTTAAAATGAAAGGGTAGAAGATGAAATCGAGGCTAAAACCAGATTTTTCTGGATTCACTCAATCTGTTTAGCAAATATGGGACAGTAGAGCCAAGGCCAGTACTGGCCTTGGCACACTATGGGAACATTATTAATTCCTCTGTGTGAGAAGTCAGGAAACAATGACAGCTCTGCACAGGGGAATGTTACAGAAATAGCAATTGCTTACTAACCCTTATTAGTAATCGCCGAATGGATGCTTACCTCACAGGTGTCTGGAACTCATCTTATATCAACCATAATCTTAGGCACAGAGAGGCCTTGGATCCTCAGTGAGTATGATTAGATATCTTCGAGGCTTGGATTCCATCTCCTCTCCATCTGATATAAGATCTTTAAAAAAGTTACACAGAAAAACAGAGGTTAATTTCCTGTGTCACTTCTTGTGGCTTTTTCCTGTGTTATTGGGGTTCTACCCTGAAATTTCTTGCCCATAGCTATGACCTGAAGTGTTCTTTTCTAACTTTCCCTTTGGTGGTTTCAATGTCTCCAAGTATTAGATTAAGGTCTCTGATCCAGTTTAAATTAATTTTTGTACAGAGTGAGAAATGTAGATATAATTTGATTCTTTGCAGGCAGATATCCAGTTTTATAAGTATGTTTTGTTGAAAAGACTGCCATTTTGTCCAGCGCATTTTTTGACACCTTTGTCAAAAGTTTAGGTATCTATGTCTGTGTGGCTTTATCTCTGTATCTTCTGTTAAGTTCTCTTGGTTTGTGTTTTTACTTTGTGCTGCTCAGCACCAGGTTGTCTGCTATACAGTTTGAGATCAGAGAATGTGAAGCCTCTAGTTGTATTCTTTTTGCATGGAATTGCTTCAACTCTCCATGGTATTCATTTTTCCATACAACTTTTAAGATTGCTATTTTCTATTTCTGTGAAGAACATTAAACTCTTTACATGGATTTCATTGAAATTGCAGATTGTGTGATTGATTTTGCCAATACAAGAGCTTGGAAGCCCTTTCCAAACTTTGGTGCCTTTTGTAATTTATTTTTCAGTGTTTTAAAGTTGTTTTGTTGTGAAATATTGTCTTCTGGATGTGATGGAACCATTGCACCCATGAACTCACAACAGCAGTAGCTGCGTGCATGATGGCTACAAAAACTGGCCCTTCAATACTCTATCACAGAGGGAGGAGTGGCTCATTAGACCTCATGTCTCCCTGAGATCTTCTGACAGTTAATGGCTGCTGGGTGAAGGCAGTCGTATTTGTCAGTGGTATAGCCACTGCTAAGTTATCCTTACTTGAGTAAATTGTCTCCACCCCCATGCTCATGTGACTAACACTAATTAAACGAAGTGGGCTGTGAATAATAATAATAAAAAAAGCCAGGAAGTAAAAGGGAAACTTGTTAGAAGGAGGAAGGTATTTATTGGGAAAAGGGAGCGGAAACAAACGGACATAACACAAAGAGTATTATGCTTATTGCACGTGTTTATATGTGTGTGTAGGAAAACTGTGAAAGAATAAATAAAAAACCCCAAAGTTCTAAGTTTACTATGTAGGAAGAAGAAAGGAATAGCAGTAACTAAGGCCACAAGAGGAGCGTCATGGAACATGTTCATTTCTAAGTTGACTATGGAGATTCTGGCTGAGCAGATATTTGCAATCTACTCCTTTCCCAAGGAGAAGAGCAGAAGCCAAAATACAGTTGAATGAGGACTTAGTTCTAGTCTTCTGCAGCATGGTAGGGTAACTATACTCAGCAATAGGTTATTATGTATTTAAAAAGAACTAAGGAATAATAGGTAAAAGGTTCCAACGCATAGAATGGCTGTGGGAGATGAAGACAGGATAATTACTTTGATTTGATCATTACACAATATACACATACAATGTATACATTAAACAATGCACACATACAGTGAATATCATGCTATCGCAGCCTGCAAAGAAATAGCATTGTTTGTGTTGTATGGGGATTAATTTCAAAAGGGATCCAAGGTAGTGTCATTTCCAAGTGTGTGGAAACGCATTTGTAACTAGACTATGGTGCACCAATACTTTTGAATACTCACTGTGGTCTGTCTGATGCTATCTCATTGTTTTTCCTCATGGAAAGTTTATGAAGCAAATATTATGTCCATCTCATAGATGACAGACAGCATTGGGCCTATGAGGTGTGCAGTAACTTGCCCTAGAGAAACCTTGCTAGCTGTATAAAAGCTAAGCACCCCTGAAGCTCTTGGCATCCATCTGTCCTTAGGACCCTCCACCAGACCCATGGTAGTAAAATCTTCTCTCATAGGAGCCCATGTCCAGAGTTTATGCATGTAACTTCACATGAGAGGTTTGTTCCAGCCAATATTTATCAAATGCCAACAGCATACGTGCCATTTAATCTCCTTTGCCTCTCCAAGCACCAATATCACACAGATATTGCCTGCTTCTCTTTTGTTTATCTGTTCTCTGAATGTGATGCATTAACGGTCTCCCGAGAACTGACTTTAGAACAATAAAAATAAGCTCAGAATTCGAGAGTGTGCAATTTACTTTTGCTTTCCTTCTTTCTTTCTTTCTTTCTTTCTTTCTTTCTTTCTTTCTTTCTTTCTTTCTTTCTTTCTT
>NW_026585644.1:21883109-21899097 GCF_907164565.1 Psammomys obesus
CTTCCTTCCTTCCTTCCTTCCTTCCTTCCTTCCTTCCTTCCTTCCTTTCTTTCTTTCTTTCTTTCTTTCTTTCTTTCTTTCTTTCTTTCTTCTTTTTTAACAAAAGTAAGAGGAAGTTGATGTTATTAAGACCACAGACTTTAAAACTTAGTTACTGCAATTTACTCCGTACTACCCATTATAAGGACTAATAATTGGCATCAAGCTAATGGATTCATTGTTTGCACATATAGTTAGAATTATTAAGCAATGGAATCCCATATAAACATGGGCTCAAAACCACGAATTTCAAAAAAGAAATGCTCTGGGCAGTGAGTGTGAACAGGCAATTCAGAGTGCTCAAAAGTGTCCAGTTTGTTATCTGTGTGAAAGAGAAAGCATTCACGGTGGTATGACCAGATAATTGGTTGTAGCTTTAAGGACATGGGGAAACATACCTGCCTACTCGTTAATAACGAGCTTCATCCCACATGGTACCCACAGCACACTGACAGACACCGGGCAACAAGTTCTGTAAGGAACACTTAATGTCTTGTACATCACAAATGCACCAAAAAAAGGTTGTAGGATGCATAGTCTATGTGAGGTGTAAGTAATCTTGATTTGAGCTGGTCGAAATTGGATCTGGGTTAAATGCATCGCTCAAACTGTAAACTATTTCTCCTTGTAAGGCTTATCACCACTGGTTTTAAACATTATTCCCCAGACAAAGAAGATGTTTTGCAACAATGCACTTCTAAAACTCTTTGCTAGTAGGACAGACATATGAGTGAATACACCTGACTAAGGTACATGTATACACAAACACACAATACACATCACAGACATGCTAAAACCTACATATGCCATCAAACATGTACTCTACTCACGTGGACAGATACACCCCACACCACACACCAAATGCATGTACACCAGACACACAGCACGCACACCAAGCACACACATACTGCCAGACATACACTAAACACACACACCAAACACACAGGCACCACACACCATACACATGTATACCACAAAAACACAAAGATACATTCATTCTCATTGTAACAATTTAAAGAATATGTTTACTTTTTCTTCTTTAAAATATGGTATATCTTTGTTCCCAGAACAATTTGAAAGATGGTCAAAACCTAAACAGAAAAAAAAAATAATTATTTTTATGGTCTCACTGGTTTTAACTGTATATTTCTTTTTTTTAAAGAGAAAAACAATGGGAGATTAAAAGTAAAGCTCTTATAGTGGCTTATAATTATATATAAATTTATTACATTTCAATTTGTCAAAAGGTCACACTTGTGTCCTATGATATTGAAAGATACTTTTACAGCACTTAAATTAACTGTTCATTGAGTGGTAAATAGTACTAGTTATAAAGATATGAAGACTTTGGTGTGCAGATCTCTCCACTTGAGAATAAAATCCTATGAGAGATAAGCTTTTTTTTTTCTTCTGACCTCTGTTCTCTGTGAAATACCACAGGACCTATTATAAAGCCAACATCTTTTATCTTTTCAAATTAAGTCCCCCTGTATCAAGTCTGATAAAGATGATCTAAGTAGCTGGAAAAAAAGCACAATTTTATCTTCTCCGAGTTACATTTATTGAAATGAATGTTCTTTCTCTTCATGTTTTCTTTTCATTTAAATAACTATGGTTTAAAGTTGATTAACCTCCATGATGATTAAATAAAAGGGCACACAAATTAGAATAGATTTTCTCATAAGAAAAATAATTTTAATCTTCAAAGAAAAGAACTACCAGATCTCTCTCTCTCATATATTTATATAAGAGATTGTGGAAGGTTTCCTTTCTGGATTCAAGCAGACAAGTGCACAAATCTTCAACAGGGAAAAAAGATGGTTGTAAATAAAGAACTCTGGGAAAAATGAGGGAATTCAGAGTTTAGAAAGCCATGTCAGAGTCATTTGTTAGTATTTTCCAGAAAGACTCTTGTCATTTGAAAGATTCACAGCATGGGTTTGGAGAGATGGAGGGGGGAAGAGTACTTTCTGAGCAAGCTTGAAGATCTGAATTTGAATCTCAGTCCTTGTGTAAAATAGCAGGCATGACCATGCACATCTCCAACTCCAATGGTGTTAGGGTGGAGGCAGGACAATTACCAGGGTTTCTGGCTGCCAACATGTCTGAAAAACCCAGTTCAATTTCAAGGAGAGAGCCTGATTCAAAAGAATATGACAGAGTGATAAAAGAGGATATCCAATCCTGCCCTCTAGCACCTGCAGGTGAGCAAGCAAAGAAAGTGGCACAAAAAGTACATATGCACCATATACATATGCTATATGCATGCAAATAGATACCACCACATTCATAGGAATATGCACGTGCATGTTCAGATCTGCAATAAATGGTGAGATCTAGTTGATGAATTTTCCTTAAATACATGGCATTGCTGTCTGTTCTAGTTTTATTCTGCTTCTGTGACAAATACCATGACCAAAAGCAACTGGGGGGAAGGAAAGAATTCATTTGGCTTACAGATTACAGTCCGTCTTTGGGGGAAGAGATGTAGGGATTCAAGTAAGAACCCAAAGCAGAAATCATGGAGGAATGCTGTATGCTATCTTGCTAATGGACTCATGGTTAAGTGGCTTTCTTATATAGCCCCAAACCACATGCATGGAGAACGGTGTCCTGAAATAGAGATTTCTGGACTCAGTTTTGTCATGTGATATTTTGCTGCAAGCTGGAAATGTGATGTTTTGCCTAGGTTTGTTTGTGGGGCACATGATATTTTGCTGTTCCATCTGAGGGGTATGACTTTGGCTAGCTGAGAACATCCATGGACGGACTTTGAAAAGAGGACATATATAGAGGTCCAGGCAGAGTAAGGCACTGCTTTTTGGATTAACATTGCCACATTGATCTTCATGCTTTGACACTTCATATAGAAAAACATCCCAGAGAGCTTCTCTGGGCAATCCAACTGGGTCTTGAGGCTTTTGCCGACTTTATGCTGCTAAATCTTATTGGTCTTTGGACTGGACTGCTGGTGTCCTCATGACTGAGTCTGGTTATTCTCTAATGATCCATTGATCCATTGACTCTAATTAGAAAGAAGTAGATAAAAGAAGACGACAGCCCTTTACCCTACTAATCTACCTAAGGTGAGGAGGGGGGTGCTGTTGGAAGGGAGGTAAAGGTGCTTAAAAACCCTAAATAAAGTGGATTTGGTGGAAAATCTAAGCCTACAGTGCCCTGCAGAGTGGGGTGGTCCTCCTTCCTAAAATAATAATCAAGAAAATCCGCCACATACATGCCCGTGAGCCAATCTGATCTTGTCAATTCTTTAGTTGAGACTCCCTTCTCGGGTGACTCTAGTTTGTGTCAAGTTAGCAGTTAAGCTAACATTTATAATACATAACTGAGATCTTAGAGAAAACATACACTCACTGGCTAAACCTCAGTGCAGGAATTTTGTCGACATGTGAAAAGATGAGGCAGTCTGTGCACTGTGGAAAATATGCATGTTCTATGTGAAGAGTGCATGTGGAATTCTTTTGTGGACATTCCACAGCCCAAGCTCTGGCTTTGAAGAAACTGAGACAGAACCTGTCTCATTTAGCACTGTAGAGAGATATTAGCCCTTAAAAATTTCTTGATCAGAATCTCATCCTAATTTCATAGGTTGGCATGGCTATTGTAGTCTTTCCCTGAAAGAGGTTCATCATCCTGTTTATAGTTTAGAGAAAGTAGATAACAATGAAAGCAGGAGTCATTTTCTATATTCAGGATAGCATAATTCTGTAGGACCAGATATCAAATACCAGGATACAGGGTAAGATGTCCAGGGAATGATGTACAGTCTGTGGTGACATCATCTGCCCAAGTCCTCCGATCCTATCCATCGTGGCAAAGTAGGTAACAATTGAGACAGTCTGCTTAAGCTCACAGTTCCATAGCAGAAGGGGTGAAATGATTACAAAACCTTTGAGGCAAGTTCAGATTCTCTGTAAAAACTTCCATGTGGAGAAATTCTGAAGAAGTAGAGATCCTTCTTTATTATTGGCCTGTGCTTTGAAGCTGGTCATGGTGTGCTCAGCTATTGTCCTGATGCCATCAAAATTCTCCCTGAGCACCCCAGATTCACAGTATTGGGACTGAACATTGACAATTTGGTGTGATTATTCCAAATGTAAACCTAGAGGCCACATGAACTAGATATCATTTTTGTCCTGATGCAGTCCTATTTGTCCACCTCTTTGTGATTTGGATCATGTTTTTATATTCCTTTTGTGGTATTTATGACATCAAAACTCTCAGAAGGACATCTTCACTACAGATTTCATTTTTTAATAGTAGAATCAGAAAACTAAAGAAAGAGATTCTGAAAGTTTCCTCCACAAGACAATGAATGTTTCTAGAAGGAAAAGAAGTATAAGAAAGAAATAGGAAGTGCCAATGAGGAGGAAACTTCCTGTTTCCTTATGCAAGCATTTCAAGTGAGGGCCAATGGACTGATTAGCATAGAGTGTGGGTTTATGTTCCTGCAACATAACCTAGTCTATTCTGCAGTTCATTAATTTTCTGGCTTTAAGATGGGATCATGTCTGGTCATTCCACAATTGTATTTCTATCATTCTTTTTATATATTCAGATTTGAAAGAATAATTTTTAAAGGGAGACAGATAAATATTATGGAAATTGCGACTTCTACTTATTTCTTACAATTTGTCCAGTGCCTCATAATTTTAAGATAATTTCAGTTTATTATTCAGCTAAATATCGATGAACTATTAACTGCAATCTAAATGTATCAGAAACCAATTCTTTTAGTTGGCAACACACTCAAATGTACAAGATTAATAGCCTTTTGCTTCCCAGGAATCTATAGTACATTAACAACGACAAATGTGTTTATGCAAGATATTGTCTGAAGGTATTGGAAGATTGTCCCAGTGAGCATGATTGTAATTATAATTATAAAACAAAAAGTAATAACGTCTCCAGGGAGTCCAAAAGTATTTCTTAAGAATATTTTGCGATTTTGATGAGCTTCAAAATATTTTTATCTAGGACTGAAGAGAAGAGAAAGAGCAGTTTATCAAAAATAAATGACAAAATAAATACATTATAACCCATCCCCCAAAACCCCTCAGAGTTTAGAAATCAGATGTGCAATCACCAATAGAGAAATTTAGAGGAAAGGGGGCTCTCTGTGTTCACTTATTCGGTTTAAAGACACAGATTATAAAAAGGAATTTGAAATTATGGATGAACTGATAGACCAAAACCCCCTTGTCAGTCACATGCTTAGCTACTCCATTATTTCCTGTGCTTAACTAAGGCACTGTCTGAGAAACAAAAGTAAGAATCTTGCTGCTGTGGAGGTTACTAGAGCCAAGAACAAGTAGAGTTTTATTGCCAAAGTCCTTAATTAAATGTTCAGCTATGTGGACATCAGATAATTGCTACAAGAAGGTTGAAGAGAGACAGCTGGAAGAACCAAAGACAAGAGAGAGGGAGTTTTCAGAGTGTTATCTATATGACTGTAATAATGAAACACTTCACCCACTTCTTCACATTTTGTGATTCTGAAGAATATGCTGTAGCCAGGAGCCTGTCTCCAGCCCCAGTCTCCTGCCAAGCCTAAGGCAGAGGCTGCAAACAGCACTGAGTTCCACATAAGTTCACAGTTATTCATGCACATGTAACAAATGTGCATTGGCAGTAGTTTTTTTATGTCTATTTTATGTTTCTTATGTCTCTTTCTCTCTTCTCCACCCCAGTCCCTTCTAACACCCCAACACCAGGTAGAAGAGAAAGGAGGTTAGTGGGGAGAAGGGACAGAATTCTCTTTGGCTGCTTCCTGCTGGTTAGGGTTGTCAGGTTCCTTTAGGCAAGTCCAATCGTTTCAGGGTATCTCCAACTTCTCATCCACCTGCATGAACAGCAACCAGGAGCAGCAAGGGTAGACACCAGCAACCTTTTTCTCAGAGCCCTCTTCTCTTTCTGAGCTCTGGCATTCTCTCTGAGTCCTCAGGTTTAAACTATTTGCAGATGGCAAAGAGCCCCTCTTAGAGCCTGCAGCAGGCAAATAGTCAGCTGCTGTGGACAGTCTGAACAGATTTCATATCCTACACCTGGGATGAAAACAAAAACCTGTTTACATCCACAACAGTTGTGTATAAGTCACATAGCATCAGTCTATTTGTTACAACTTTTACAGACGACTCGATAGGGAAATGGAATTCAAGTAGTTTAAGAGGGCAACTCTATATGTACCAGATCTCCATGTCTACTGATGGTTTTAGAAATTCTTCTTGTCACTGTGCTGGAGCTGAGTATAGCGTATTGTCAGAATCCGCCTTTTCGAGCATGTCACACATTTGGAATCACACAGCAGCAGCGCTTCTTTCTTAGCAATACTAGCTGAGGAGTTATTCGTGACTTCTCGTACCCTGGTAGCTTATATCTTTTTACTGTGTGCTAAGTTTTGTATGATGGGACATGTCAGATCACCAGGGTAGTTGTAACTGTTTTAAGAGAATATGATCAGGATGGAAAGTGAATACATAAATAAATTAATAAAAATTAAAATAAAAGAATATGAAACTGAGTAGCTGTAAACAAGATATTTATTCTCTTTTAAAGTCTGTAGGCTGATCTTGGAGTTAGGATCTCTGTAAAGTTGGTTCCTCCAAAGAAGGATCAGCTTTCAGTGGAATGGCCATTGTATATATCAGTGCCCTTTGATTCATAGGACATTATTCTGAGTGTCACCTCTGTCATGCTCTAACACTCTCTCCTGTGTCTTTTCACTCCTCACTTTAAATACATAAGTCATATTGAATGAAGGTGCTGTTTTAAGGAAGCATGATCTCAGTTTAGCTCTTTGTATCTACAACAACCATCATCTCACACATGGATTCTAGGAAGGACATGGAATTTGGGGAAGTTACTTTTCAATGCAGGAGAGTTATAGTGGAGAGTTTTGCCTTATATCATAAAGCAGCATGCTTATTCAACACACAGATCAGATTTATTAGGACTCTGTTGGTCACACAGGAATCTTCCTCAGAAGGGAAGTGTTGGAAATTCTAGGTCTGATTCTCTGAGAGTACATTTGTGTTAAGTCATTTGGACAAAATTACGTTACTGTTTATTGTTTTTCATTGTTTAATTTATTGGGTATATCATTTCATAATTATATATCTTTCAGTCACTAAATTTCTTTTAAAATTTTCATTTTCTCATGGAATGCTAATATCTGCTTCTATATGTAGATGAAACTAGCATGATAAGTTCTAAAACAGCAAACCAAAACAAAATGGAAAGAAGGAAAGAAGGAAGGAAGGAAGGAAGGAAGGAAGGAAGGAAGGAAGGAAAGATAGGAGGTAGGTAGAAAAGAAGGGAATGGAATAAAACAAAATTACAAGATGATAACTGCTTTATTTTGGGGGGGGGAAGAGCAGCTATGCTCATCTGACTACAGATGTTAAAGGATGCTCAGCTCCTGACCCACAGAGACTCACTCCTTGGATGACTCATATATAACTTGCTTCTAGTTGTTTGGGTAGTTGACTGTAGTTAGCTAACAGCTCAGTTCACTTAGGCTACTACAACAGAGTACCATGGATTAGGTATATGCATAAAACAAAGACATTTTATCTTTCTGCCACTCTAAAAGCTTTGAGCTCAAGGTTAGAGTTTCAGCCTGGTGGGGTCTGTAAAGGGGTGTTTTCTAAGTTATATAAAGATGGGCACTTTCCCAGAGTAGCTTTGTGTGTGTGTGTGTGTGTGTGTGTGTGTGTGCGCGCGCGCGAGCGCATGCGTGTGAGTTTAGGAGACAACTTCCTGAATGGTACACCAACAGCCCAGGCTCTAAGATCAACAATTAATAAATGGGACCTCACGAAACTGAAAAGTTTCTGAAAAGCAAAGAACACCATCAATAGGACAAAACGGCAGTCTTCAGAATGGGAAAAGATCTTCAACAACTGTACAACTGACATTGGGTTAATATCCAGAATATATAAAGAACTCAATAAATTAAATACCAACAAATCAAATAATCCAATTAAAATGGGTACAAAGCTAAATAAAGAATTCTTAACAGAGAAGTATCAAGTGGCTGATAAACACTTAAATGTCCTTAGTCATCAGGGAAATGCAAATCAAAATGAGATTTACATCTGAGATTCCATCTTCCACCCATCAAAATGGGTAAGATCAAAAACTCAAGTGACAACACATGCTGGAGAGGATATGGAGAAAGGGGAACCCTGCTCCATTGCTGGTGGGAGTGTAAATGAGTACAACACTTTGAAAATCAATCTGGTACTTTCTCAGAAAACTAATAACAGCTCTACCTCAAGACCCAGCTATACCACTGTTGGGCATATACCCAAAAGATGTTCCACCACACAAGGGCACTTATTCAACTATGTTCATAGCACCTCCCTCCCCACAAACTGGAAATAGCCCAGATGTCTCTCAACCAAAGAATAGGTAAAGAAACTGTGATACTTCAACACAACAGAATACTATTCAGCTATTAAAATCAAGGACAACACGGGATTTACAGGAAAATGGAAAGACAGGGAAAAAAAGATCATCCTAAGTGAAGCAACCTGGACCCAGAAATACAAGCATGGTATATATTTAAATATAAATGGACATTAGCCATATAATACAGGATAACTATACTACAATCCACAGACCTAAAGAACCTAAGTAGCAAGGAGCACCCTAGGAAGGATGCTTAATTCTCATTCAGAAGGGCAAATAGAATGGATACAAGAAGTGGTTGAAGAGAGGGAACAGTATGGGAGTCTACCATAGTTATCCTCTAAAAGACTCCACCTGGCAGGGGTCTGAAGCAGATGCTGAGACTCACATCAAAACTTTGGGCAGAGCACTGGGAGTCTTATGGAAGAATGGGAGTGGGGAATAGAAGGACCCAGAGGGGTCAGAAGCTCCTCATGAAGACCAACAGAACAAACAAATCTAGACCCAAGTGTGCCTGTGGGAACTGATGCATCAACCAAGGACCGTGCACAGAGAGGACCTAAGCCTCCTGCTCATATGTAGCCAATTTGCTGCTCAGTTTCCATGTGGGTTTCCTAGTAAGGGGAGCAGTGGTTGTCTCTGACATGAACTTTGTTGCCTGCTTCTCCATCACCTTTTGGGGTGTTCTTGCTGGGTCACAGAGAAAAGGAATGCAGTCAGTCCTAATGAGACTTGATAGGCTGGAGTCAGTTGGTAAGAAAGGAGGGCTACCTCTTTCTGAGGACTAGGGGAGGAGGATAGAGGAGAAGAGGGAGTGAGGGTGTGATGGGGAGATAAAAGGGAAGGGGCTACGATGGGGATGTAAAGTGAATAAATTGAAATATTTTACAGAAAGAAAGAAGAAAAGAAAGAAGAAAGAAAGATCTTTAAAAGCTAATTCTCTTCAAGAGTTTGTTTAGTGATAAAGTTTGTGTGGAGTTCCAGCTTCAGACTTTTCATTGGACGAGCCTTTCATACATCACACACATGATAAGGTTCATGTGAGGCTTAAATAAAATAATGGGTGGAAAGCACTGAAACTTTTATGACTCACAGAAAACAGTAAGCTTGGGAATTTCTATTTCTTAAACTAGCCCTTTCTAGCTAAGTGCAGAAAAAAATGACTCTGTTCATGTTGCTCAAAGTTGCAGTTAGGAAAAAAAAATCATTATTAAAACCACTGTTTTCTGAGCTGCAGAATTTCTGCCTCCCCTGCTACCTCCTGTGAGAATGAAATCACTGAATTTGCTCTTTTGAGGAAGGAGGGGAAGTAGCTTCTAGTGTGTGCTGAGATTAAAATAAATTTGTCCTTCTGTCCCCTTCTCAGTACATTCTGGATGAGACCATAGTCTTTGTTGTACTTTTGCACGTCCCTCCTGATTACAAGAATGTTAGATTGTTTTGCAATAAATGATGATCATTACCTTTGCACACACCACATGCCACACACACATTCATGCACACACACACATGCACATACACAGAGAGAGACACACATACACACTAGTGTCAGTTTCTCAAGTTAGGCATTTTACATGAAAAAATATATAATAGATAGATGGTAGGTAGATAGAATAACTTAATAAGAAATTTGCCATCAAGGTGAGTATTTATATGCTCATTCATATAACATGGATTTACTGAACCTCATGATCTGCCTGAAATACTGCAACTCTGACTATTTAATGTTAACATTTCATCAGAAAGAAGCAGGCAGATGGAAACCACACAAGCCAAGGTCGCTAACACATCTAAATGGAATGCTATTTTGATCCTGGAATATACAGTTGAGTGTTAATAAACAATACAATCTCCCTCGAAACCCTTGGGATCCTGTGAGGGACTGTCTCATTAATCATGATCTATTCTTTGTGACTCACACAGGGAGCTAACGTGCAAAGGAACATTTTCTGTTTTTCCCCATTGGCCCAGCAAATGGAAAGGTCATTAGGTGTTCATATGGAACAGTGTGTGGCGCTGGGGATGTGGGCTCCGCCAAGGGAGGGAACCCAATTACTTTCTGTAGCAAGACGAGGTTTCTCTTGGCATTTTTGCTCTCAAACACAAAGTTTCATGCTCTGTTTGGGATTCTTCTTAACCTCCAGGCAAAATGTACTCTATTCTCTGATAAAGTTGCTACTAAACAAATATATGTGTGTAAAAATATATATGTGTGTACAAATAAAAATAACATACATATATTCCAGTTGAGAGGAAATTAGAATAAATATGTAGTTCATTATTGATGTGACCATAACGAATATACATTTTCTTTCTTTAGACCTATCAGCCTGGAGTCTGGGAGTGGAGCTTTGAATCTTATACAGAGTTTGCATTGACTATGACCCAAGAATTCATTAGGAACAATGATTCCTAATGACAGACAAGGCTTTAATACTGAAAGTATTAAAGCTAAAACTGCTTAATTACTTCATGTTGAAGTATAAATTTGCTTAATTCTTCCTATTTTATGCTACATACACTTAGCTTAAAATGGCGGTTGTCACAGATTTGGGAAAGAGAAGCAGTGTTTGTTTGTGTGTGTGTGTGTGTGTGTGTGTGTGTGTGTGTATTCAAGAAAGGGTTTCATTATGTAGGCCAAGTTGGCCAGAAACAAAGTTTGTGGTCCAGGCTAGCCTTGAACACATGATGGTTCTGCTTTGTTCCTTTGAGTGTTAGGTTCACAGATGTGTGCCACCAACCTACTCACATGTATGTATATTAATGAGTTCATATTAATATATGAATAGTATTATTTCCAGGCAATGGATTTCATGATGAAATTTTTATGTACACAATGTATTTAATAATTTCCTCATCATAATTCTTATCCCTCTTTGCCTTTCTCTTTGCCTTCCATACCCCTAATACATTTTATTTTATTTTTTTTGTTGTTTTTTTGAAAATCCAACAAATCCTGTATATGAGAGAAATCATGAGTGCATTCCTCGGTTTTGTTTATTTTGCTTTGCATGATGAAAACCAGTTCCATTCATTTTTCTGCAAACGACATAACTGTAGTCATTTACATGGCTGACAACAGTCCCACCTGTGTGTATGTGCTTAGCATTTTTCTTATTCACATATTCTATGATGGACAGACATCTAGGTTTGTTCTATAACTTGGCTACTGCAAATATTACAGCGAGAAATATGGACCTCAGTATATTCATGTTTAACTGACTTGGAGTTCTTGTGTATATGCCTACAAAAACTATAGTGGAATCATAGTATAAGTAGCCTTGTTTTAAATTATTTAAGAAACTTCTGAATTGACAGACTTACATTCCAAGAAAGTCCTGCAGGCTGGACCTTTCCTGCACATCCTTGCTACTACTTTGTGTTTTTGTGGAGATAGCAAATTAGTTAGACTGAGATAGAATCTCAATGCATTTTTTTCTTTTTTGTTAAATTTTTAAGTTTATAATAGAATTACAACCTTTATCGCTTTCCTTTCCTCCCTCCAAGCCCTGTCATATTACCCTTCCCCACTCTCCTTCACACTCCTGACCTCTTTTTTTTTCACTAATTAGTACTGCATCCATGTATGCATATGCGTGTGAACTTATATTCCTAAATATAGCCCGTTCTGTCCAGATAATGTTACTTGTCTGAATGTTTATCAGAATTGACTATTTAGCAACGGACAACCAATTAATGTCCTCTTCCCTGGGGTGGACCACTTTTTCCGCTCCCAGTTTTCTTCAGTTACGCTTGCTTCTTCTGTGTAGGGTTGAGGCCTCATGGGCTTTGACCCGTTCAGTTTGATATGTTCGTTGGTAGCATCCTTTTCAGCTCACATTTAGGTAGTCATGTTTGTGAGACTTTAATGGTGTAGCTTCTGATGCTGCTGGGAGACACAGTTCTACAGTGCAGTCCCCTATCCTCTGGCTCTTACAATCTTTCTGTCCCTCTTCCACAATGTTTACTGAGCTTTAGGTGTATGAGGGTTTTGTAGTGGTGTCCACTGTGCCTGGGTGCCACAGCGCTGCCTTTTGATTGGTTGTGATTTTTCTGTGGTGCTCTCCTTTTATTGCAAAGAGATGTTTCTTTGATGAGGGGTGAAGACTATACTTATCTGTGAGTATAAGGACAAATGTTGATAGGTTGTTACAATCTTAATGAACTTTTTTTCATCTGGCAAAGATGATGTTCCATCCAAGAGCAAAAGAGCACCTAACAAAAACCCTAATGTCAGACATGAGACACCCTCTTTTGAGTCACTGGCCAGGGTTGTCCAGGATGCCTCCAAAAACATTAAGCCTGTTGCTTTTGCTCTTGGTTATCCCCTGGGAAGTGGAAGGCAAGTCTCTCTTGTTTAAGGCACCTCAGAAAGAGAGCCTGTATACCCCTGAGTTGGAAGAGACCTGAATGCTCACTCCCTGAGACTGGATTTCATGACATTAGCAGACACCATGCAAGATTCCAAAAGAGAGAAGCAACCAACAGTCCCATGATTCTTGTGAACCATATCAAAGCCAGCACAGCACAATAACCCAAAGGGCACACATAAAACTTGGCAGTAACCAACAGATCTCCAACTGGACTTCAAAATTGCTCAACAAGAGGAAAACCATGACTGCTACCGGAAGCTTAGCTAACTAATGAGTGTCAGTGAAATAATGGTTATACATTTTTATTTATAAAGTGGGTGTTATTTTAATTTGCCTACCTAGTTAGCAGATTATCAATTCAGTTTTTTCTTCTCTCTTTTTCTTTCTATTTCTTTTCTTTTTTTTTTTTTTAAAGAGAGTGATTTCTGTGTAGCTCTGGCTGTCGTGGAACTCACTCTGTAGACCAGGGTGGCCTCAGATTCAGAGATCCATTTGCCCCTGTCTCACAAGTGCTGGAATTAAAGGTATGCACCAGTACTATCCAACATTTTCTTAAATTTTGCATATAGTTGGCTTATTAATCTCTTGTTAAATAAATAAATGGCACATACTTACTACTGCTCTATTTTTACTACATATAAAATTTATTATTATTTGACAATTACATATAAAGATTTTCTTCTATTCTCTAGGCTGTCTTTTCTCTATACAGTCTCTGAAACACAGGGTTCACTTTCAAAGCTCTACACAATGGCCTCCCAGAGCTTTCTTCTCTCAGTGACTTCAGGTCTACCAGATATTTCCTGGCCTTAGCAGCTTTCTGACACCTAGGAGAAATAATCTAGGATCCCCTCAGTCTCACATCTTTCATATTTCCCAGGCCAGTATCAAATGATGACAACTGCCCACTTCAACTGCAGCCTTGGGATGAACTTTTGCACCTTGGATCACAGTAGTGGCAGCTTTTGTGTATGGAAGTAACTGCATTCTAGAATTAAACAACACCTTTGGTCTTCTCCCTTCATAAGTTGGAAAGAGGTTTAGCTGGGTACACTATTGCTCTGGAGATCAGGAACTCAAAGGTATCAATTCCATTAAAGACATTTCTCATTCAGACTATCACAGCTTGGCTTAGGAGAAAGCAGTTACATAATAGCAATATGCAACACCAACAAAAAGGCAACATCAGAGATGTATATAGATCTTAGTCTCTTAGTCCTTTTTATCTCATACCCACAGGATTTAGTGGAAAAAAATCTAGTGAGAATTCTAGGGCAATGCCACAGTGTGAGAGTGCTATTCTGTCTATTTTGTTCGTTATCATTCATTGGAAGAATGTTTCCATGTTCAAGGTTGCTTCTTGGTCTCCTGAGACCAAGTTAAATGATACTCCAGCTGTTGCGTCCACATTCAGAAGCTAAAAATAATGAAGGAGAAAAGGATGGAAAACATGTACCTTTCTGTATCTTTTATTAAAACAAAATTTCCCTGGGCTCTCTGCACTTAACTCTCATTGGTTGGAATTAAGTCACAAGACGACTAGCTGCAGGCCCTGTTGAGCAATGTTGGCTTCTAACAGAACATATTTCTGTCTTGAATGTAACTTGGATACAGACCAGAGAAGAGCTCAGCAAGAGCTCAATAAGACACGAGCACTCTCTAACTAACCTAGCCAGAGAGGCACGAGATAGAAGGTGGTATTTGGTGGGTAGTGGAGACTATGGTGCCAATATTTTGGCTGCGGATATGTGACAGGGACTCTAAGAGCTACTGCTAACATGTATGTCTAGCTTTCTTAGATGCATCAGGAAATGCCATTGCACACTTTTTGTTAGAATGAGGTATTCCCCTGCAATTTTTGTGAAATGCATCATGGTAAATAGAGAAATGAACTACATCTATGCTGTATATGAAACTGTCTCTCTACAGTGAACTAATAGCGTTTCCACAGTGTTTCCAAGTCCGGGGAGACTGTGGGAAGGGCTGACACCAACGTTGGTGGACTCCACTTTGGAACTTTAAGCAGCACTATGATCACAACATTTCCTGGCCATCCATGGGCTTGTAAAAGCCTATGGAAGAGAATAGCAAGTCTAACATTCAAGTGCTTATCTCTTAAAAATTTGCACTCTTTGTTGATCCTGGTTCAAATGTACAAGGCAGAAAAAAAATAATATTTTGCTAAGATCAAAAGTTTAAGAAAGCGTCTAATAAATCTTGTCATTAACACTTCACCCTGACATTCTGATGGTCCCTGAAGTATTAAATTGTTATGAAGAGCACTTGAGTGTGATTCAAAATTATTTCAAAATACCAGATTATATACAGAATAACATTCATATCAAAAGGGGTTTCATTGGGAGAGGGAGGGAGATAAGACAGGGCTACAGGGAAAAATTACTAGAATTTATTACATATATGTATGAAACTGTCAGTGGATAGAAAAAAAAAACAATTACAGAAATGCCTACAAGTAATGCCAGAACTCTATGATACATAGCTTGAACTTATATCTTAAAACATTTACTAAGTCTCTATGTCTCAGGGGTAACTTCTCAATTATAGCCTACATTTGGAATCTTTTAAAACTGATTAATGCTTCAGCAGAAAGAAGACAATTATAACTCTTTGGAAAGAGACATTGAAACATTATTCCTCTGAGAGCACATCAATTTACTGTTTTTATTTATTTATACTTTTTGTGAATGGGTGTTTTTGCCTGCATATATGTGTGTGCATTATGCGTATGCCTGGTACCAAAGAAGATCAGAAGAGGAACCTGGGTCCTCTTGGACTGGAGTTACAGATATTTGTGAGTTGTTGTGTAGGTATGGGGTCAAACCAGAGTCCTCTAGAAGAGCAGTAAGAGCTCTAACCATTGAAGTATCTCTCCAGTCCCACATTTAGTGTTTAGATTTTCCTTCCTTCTTCCCTCCTTCTCTCCCTCCCTCCCTCCCTCTTTTCCTCCCTCCCTCTCTCCCACCTTTTCCTCCCTTCCTCTCTCCCTCTCTTCTCCTCCCTCCCTCTCTCCCTCTCTCTCTCCTTTTCCTCCCTCCCTCTCTCCCTCCCTTCCTCCCTTCCTTCCTTCCTTCCTTCCTTCCTTCCTTCCTTCCTTCCTTCCTTCCTTCCTTCCTTCCTTCCTTCCT
>NW_026585644.1:21899107-21901741 GCF_907164565.1 Psammomys obesus
CCTTCCTTCCTTCCTTCCTTCCTTCCTTCCTTCCTTCCTTCCTTCCTCCTTTCAATCCTTCCTCTCACTTAGCTTATGGAGCTAACATTGGAGCCTTGAATAAAGCGGCAAGTTGATGTATTTCACACAGGAGTTGGGCAGGGCTTGGGGCTCTTCCGTGTAACCCCAGGGCTATGGGCTGAAAATAAGTGATAGACAATGGAAACAAATTCTTACCACTTCAGTGAAACGGCTTATCCACTTTCGTGTGTCATTTGTGGAAAAGAATCATGATAAATATGATGTGATTAATATAGTAAAATGTTTCACCTCACATGCTTAGATATGCTTATAAAATTATTGTGCTTAATTTTCCTAGGTGATAAGTTTACACATGCTAAAATTCCCACACCTTACTTTAATGACAACATTTCTCAAGTTTTCTGTGTTAATGCTGGCATGATTTGAATATTCTGACTGTGTCAAGTTGATGGACTTTTTCTAAATTTATCCCAACAAAATAATAATGCTTTGATAATAACTCCCCTATAAGTACCATGACACGTATTGTTTACATGTTGTGGGCTTGATTCTTAGTAGTGGGCTTGTGGCATCAAGGGAAAGTTTATATTGATGGATATTGCTAGACTATTATCTAATGCCTCTGTAACAATTAGAATTTCTGTCACATCTCTTCTTTTTGTCTTTTAGCCATTTCCCCTTGGTGTTATCTCTATTCGGGGTTTGTAAATTATTTTTCTATATTTCATATATTAATCTTTTGTGTTATGTTTCTACAAAGATGGTCTCTTGACTTTTGATCTGTTTAATCGGGATATAAACCATTAAAATGTTTTCAAGTTTTATGAAATAAAATAAATAGTTATTCACTTTCTTCTCAATCATTTGAGCTCATTATTTGGATAAATATTTTATTGTTGTTCAAGATGAAATGTATAGTCCAAGTTTTGAAAGGCATGTAACCTTGTAAAATTCCCCCATCCACATTTGTCCATCAACAAGTGTGATTATGTAGCTCTTGTTTACACAACCATATTCTGTAGATTATTTTATATTCTACCTATGAGTGCTAGGATTGTGTGGTACTTATCTTTTTGTACTTAGCATTTTAAAAGCATAACATCCTCCAGCACCATGGTAGCTGTCACAGATGCCAGAACTATATATTAAAATAAATATATATATACATATATAAATTTGATATATATACATATCAAAATTTTCATACCTATTTGTTTGTTGATAGACATTAACATCACTAATCCTCACTATTGCTAGTCCTTGAATAATATGAGAATGTCACTATTTTTTCTGACATGGTGATTTCATTACCGTTGGGTTAATCCCAGTGCTGAAACTATTAAATTGTAAAGTGAGTTATATCTTTTAGCTTCTTAAGGACATATCATGGCACAGGGCACCATGGACGTACTAATTTGTATTACTACAAACAATGCATATGGGTCACCCTTTTTCTATACCTAACCCCCTACTTATATTTCAACTTTCTGACTACAGTCCTCCCTGAGGTTAGGTGATATCTCATTGTGGTTTTCCTTTATTCTTGCCTCATTCTTGATAATGCTGAGCATTTTTTTTTTCACGTATCTGTTGGCCTTTGGTACACTGACTTCTGAGACATGACAATTCAGGTTTTTAAAGTATTGTATTTTTGTAATTGCATTTATTAAATTTATTTTTAAATACTGAAAGCTGGAGTGGAATGTTATCTTCCTATGGAATGGGAGCATGTTATTTTTACTACATTTTCCACTGGCATAAGAATCATACCTTTGCTGCATTATGTTCTCATAAATATTGAGGTTTAACTTTCAATTATCTATTTTCCCTTTGTGAGTTTTACATGCACCCTGACATAATCAGTGATGTGACCTCAGTATTATTAAAAACATTCCACTTCTTGCTGAATCAATTCTTCTCTCTTTAATAGTCCCTATCAACAATATCTTGTCTATTTTGAAGCAGTCATTTCTTTTAGGTAAAAATTCACAGTAAGATGCTGAGTTGAAAGTACTTATTAGTTCTGAATTGAATTTATATACTGTTCATGTCAAAGCTGACATTTCATTTAGTTAAATCATAACTAGAAGAACATCACATCTTTTCTTTCATAGACGGCTTATTTTATATCCATGAAAATACTCTGATGTGATGGTTCATTCGGGATATTGTGGTTAATTTGTGGCTAGCATATAATTTTGGTTTCTATAGGATAAAGTATCTTCTTCACTTCTCTAACCATATGATTAGAAAGCATGTATTCATGTGTGTGTGTGTGTGTGTGTGTGTGAATGAAGGTTCCTGCTCGGAGGTCACAGGACAAGCTTGGGTGTCTCTCTTCACCTTCTTTCTTGTTTGAAACAGTCTCCCATAGATCATCACTGTGTGTCCCGGGGCAGCGGTCTGAATTTGCAGGGCTTATCCCAGTTGACCTGTAGGACTTCTATTCTGCCAATCACACCCACAAATGCTTCTAGTTTTCTGTGGGCTCTGGAGATCTCAGGTGCCCATGACCTTAAAGCTTTGCCCACTTAGCCTTGTTCCCTGGCCAATGGTATCTGTTTATTATCTATCTATCTATCTATCTATCTATCTATCTATCTATCTATCTAT
>NW_026585644.1:21901751-21908809 GCF_907164565.1 Psammomys obesus
TATCTATCTATCTATCTATCTATCTATCTATCTATCTATCTATCTATCTATCTATCTATGTGGGGTTTGGAACATGCATGTGGAAACCACAAGGCAGTTTATGGGAGTTGCTTTGCTCTTAGTCTCCCAGTGCTGTTAATACAAGGTATCAGAGAGCAATTAACAATAAAGAAACATGTAAATAAAGAAACAGTTCTGGAGGCTGGAAAGTGCAAGAACAAGGGGCTGGCATCTCGAAATGAGATTTGTACTCTGTCATCTTCTGTTAGAAAATGGAAAGGCAAGACTGAAATAACAGAAAAAGGCTGAACTTACCTCCATGCTGCAGTGATGATGTGAGTCAATTCATGAAGGTGATTTCACCATTATTTTCACTCCTCCTATTAGGTCAAACATCTCCAAATCACCAAGTAAAATGTCATACATCCAATCCATGGTTTTGGGGCACACATGAAACACCATTTTTTAAAATCTCTTTGTCGTTTCATGACAAAACATAGAAACGCCATAAGTGGTAGATAGAGAAAAAGAGGTGAAAATAAAATGTGAAGTTAAAAAAAAATCTTTCCTTTTGAACCATAGAGTTAAATCTTATGAGAAAGAAAATTTAGAAGTAGTTGTGAGGTTGAAATCTTTATTGAATTTACAGTGTCTTAATTTCCAAAATAAGACCTGTACTTATAACTTGAAAGTATGTGGGAGGCCTGAGGGATGTATTGAAAATACCAATAGGAAGGAGCAGAAGTTATAGAATGTGTCTCAAAAATAGCAGTTTGATAAAATAAACAATGCATTTATATGAATTTTTAAATTAATTTTGTCTCATCACTATACAAATAAACTAACACTTTAAGAGTAATGAATAACTATATGGTGGCATTTATGTTCTGACTGTTAGAAAAGCAATTTAAGCCAAGTATTAAAATGTGATGTTTCAGGGTACTAAGTTCCTGCTTTCATTATTTTTTGCTATTGTTATTAATTTATTGTTAGAATGGACTCTAGAAGCTAACATGGAGTCCTTCCTGCACTCCAATGCTTCTAGAACCTTCCAAATTTTGGGCAGCTATTTAAACTATTTAGATGCCGTTGCAAGAACTTGAGAAAGACAAAACAACAATAACAACAACAACAAAAACCTAACGATTACTTGACCTTCCATGGATCTGTCATCTGTTACCTTGCACTTCATCATGGTTGACTCAACCTGGAACTACCCTACACCCAACCTGGGGTGAGTCTACACTGTTGTTCTCACTTTTCCTTTCCTGGAATTGATCCTTAAAGTCTGGCTGGGCTCAGTTCCTGATCTGTAAAGTTTAAGCGAGGCTTGACTGACAGCAGATATAATTGAACTTCGATTATCATCACCACCACCAAAGCTCCTCAGATCTACTAATCTTTGATGGGGATTTGACAAGAGATTGGCCTAAAGTATGACTAATATTTCTTTGACAAGAGATTGGCCTAAAGTATGACTAATTTTTCTAAGTGTCCTAAAGTGAAACTAGTGGGGGTAAGAAAAGTAAAACTGCATCAATTATTAGACATCTGTAAAAGAAACTTAACAGTGATGGCCAGGCCAGAGAGTGGATAGAGGAGGCAGGTATGACCTTTAACCCTAAGCTCAGATTTATCTGGACACCACTGTCACACTGGCCTCTGCTTTGTGGGAAGTATTGCCTCCTCCCTTTTCTTTGTTACACTGTCCCTGCCTGGTTTTATGTCCTCAGGTTGACTGTGGTTTACAGTGGCTCATCACCTGAGTGAAAGAATATTTCAGTCAAGGCCAGGGATTTGTGAGGCATCATTAATGAATGAAGCCCTGAGCACATGTGTGAGAAGTCCTTTCAGATGAAATGCTCTTGCCAGGTGTGAGGGTACATACTGGTTGTCACCTTGAAGGGTTCTAGACTCGCTGAACAGATAAGCCCCTGGGCATGTCTAAAAGGGATTATCTTTTAGACTAGATCACTGAGGGGGGAAGATCCACTCTAACCACCGGTTGGTCATTGTATAGGCTGCAGTCCCTGACTGAATAAAAGTGAAAAGCAAGCTTAGCACAGGAATGCATTGCTTTCTTCTTCCTGACTGTAGGTCCTATGCGACCTACAGCCTTCTGTTCTTGCTGACATGCCTTACACACCACAGTGGAATACCACCACAGAAATACAAGGCGGAACAAGTCATTCCTTTGAAAATTTCTTCTTGTCAAGTAGTTTCTCCTATGTTGGATCTTGAGTAATGAGTCAAGCAGACAAGTCAAATGGAAAAGGGAAGACACCTTTTCAGGTATTGTAGGGGACTACTGAACCACGACCACCAGCATCTCTGTCCTCAAACCTGAATGTCCTTGTCTGGAAAGTCTTACAGTCTTTGTGAACTTGGTAACTAGCTTGTGGTTTTAAAAACTCAAATACATTACCATCCACAAAGCTACAGTAAAAGCATTACTGATAGCAGTCCATATGTGTTCCGTCCTCTGCTGATGTGCGATGGACTCTACTGATGTGTTCTGGCCTCTGAAGATGTGTGCTGGGCACTGATGATGCTTGCTGGATTTTGATGTGTTCTGGCGTTTAATAATGTATTCTGAGCTCTGATGATGTGTGCCGTTTTCTGAAGGTCTGTTCTGGGATCTGGTGTTGTGTGCTGGATTCTGCTGATGTGTTTTGGACTTTGATAATGTACAGAGTGAGAAGCTTGATTGTACACTTAAAATTTCTGGGTTTCTCATAGATGATGAAAGAAAATCACTAAAATAAATAAAAAACAAAGTCAGATGTGATGGTGGTACACCTCTGTAATCTAAGCATTTGGGGGCCTGAAGCAGGGAAATTGCAGCGAGTGTGAGACAGTCTGAGCTAGATAGTGAGTACAAAGCCAGCCGGGTTATATAGCAACAGCCTGCCCCTTCCAAATGAAGTAAAATGTATGATCTGTTTACCTATTTAATAAGAAGAGTGTGTAAGCCTGTAAATATCTCTATTTTTAAGCTATGAGGCACACAAAAGAGATGATTATTTACACAAAACAAGTTAATTATCTCACACTTCTAGAAATAGGAAAATGGATGAACATGGTACTTGCCAGAATCTCTAGCTGCTCAAGTAGTGGAAGAGGAAAGGAAAAAAAAATCTATGCATGGAGGACACAAACTAAAAGGAGTCCACACCTCAGAGCAACTCACTCCTTCAGTAGCTAGTCAGTCCTGTGATGGAAACTGGGAATCATTCTGCATGACCTTCTGTGTGAATGTCTCAGCTGATATGTGGTCCTTCTTACACAGAACCGGTGATGCTGGATTAAGGACACGATGGACTCCATCCTAATTTGTCACCTCTAATTTGTCACTGTTTCTGTGTAAGGTCACACTAAGTACTGAGAACAGGTTAGATTGCCAAATAACTTTTGAGCAGACATAGCCAACCCACAGGAGTGATAATAGGAAAGCAATATCTTAGTGGTTAATTCTAGGTGAGTCTAGATTCCCTCACATTTGTAAAATTCTGTTACCCTGAAATTTAAGATATTTGAAGCATCTTTATAGTTTGAGGTTGTTTTCACTGAAGAAAAGGGAAAAATACTGATATACAGGCTGACAGACAGACAGATAGACAGACAGACACATACACACCAGGGTTCACTGTTCACTGAGTACAGGGTAAAACATGCATTGCATCCATGAGAAAAGGAAGGAGCATGCTTTAGTATATATGAAGTCCACAATATACTGCCAGAGGCTCATGTTTCCAAGGTCAGCCGCTGAGTAGTTTATAGCAGTTTTGTTTACACAGAGATTAATTTAGAGATTAACCAGGAGACTTTGCAAAATCCCCGAAGAAGGTTTTTCATGAACGCTCATAAAGCATGATGTTGGGTCGCTGTTAATGTTTATGAGTGTGTACAGGCATATGTGTGCACACAGAAGAGGGAGGGAGAAGGGAGAGGGAAAGAAAGGGGGGTGGGTGGAAAAGAGAGAGCCAGCTCTGCAGGAACAGCTTTACATTTCTTCCTTCTTAGATTTCACAGTCTACATCATTTAGTACAAATACAAATAAAATAAAATAAAGTATGTACATTGAGGGGTGCAGCTAGCTGTTTATTGATTGACGCCTAACTGACAATGGCAGTTTATTTAAAATTCTTCATGTGACTGAACCAAAAGGGGAACAGATCTCATGTGTATTCAGAACACCAATGAAAGAAAAGGGTTTACAATAGGGATTTCACTCCAATTATTATGCTCCCTCCGCCAACCCCAAAGCAAATGTTAGGAGGCTGAAAGAAAGAAGAGAGGCAGCTCACATACTCTGGTACTTATGAGATGCAGGGGACCACACTGGCATCCTTGGGTACTTTCAAGGGACATGGATTTTGTATTCCTCATCCTATCTGAGCCTTATTGTTTCTACTTTATGAGAAGAATTAATCAATAGTGCTGAATTGAGGTCCTTTGCCTCTAGGTATAAAAGTGATAGGAAGTGCAATGAATCAAGGATTTGGATTGAGATCAACAGACTCAAAATCTTGAGCATTTTTCTCTGCTTTAGTGTGCAGTGTGTGTGTGTGTGTGTGTGTGTGTGTGTGTGTGTGTGTGTAAAGAGAGGGAGAGATTAGATCTTTTAGATTGTTTGAAAGCATGACTTTGTTAAACCAGATAAACACTTAAACACTGCCTTGGTAATAGGTTAGTAAGAAGGCTCTAGGCATTTGTATTAGAGCTCTATAGAGAAGCAACTTTTGTGGACTAACTCTAAATAGAGCAGTGGAGGTACAGTTCTTTTTAGGAATTGTCAGTTACATTTATGGACTCAAGTACATTCTAGTATCTTTAGGTTAGGTCAGCAAGATGGAAAACTGTGATGTCTGGAAGTGTGCCAAGGACTAGAATGCTGGCGATACAATTCCAGTTCAAGAACGAGCAGGCTCAGGGAATTACCTTCCCTCAGGAAAGGATGAATCGTTGCATTCTTGAGGCTCAGACTGAGTAGATGGGGCTCATCTACACAAACAGGGAAAATTGACATAGCTCACTCTACCACTTTATGTGCTAGACTCACACAGAAACATTCCCAAAGAAACAACAAGAATAGTGTCTGACCAAATACCTGGGCACTTCATGACTCAACAAAGTTGACAAAGGCGACAGTCTGAATAGTTATGACCAAGAAATCTCATTACTGAAATAGCAACTCTCAATGTTTTGATATTAAGAATATTACATAGTGATGGGAAGAGGGACTGCCTCTGACATAATCTGATTGGCCTGCTCTTTGATCACCTCCGCCTGAGGAGAGAGCAGCCTTACCAGGCCACAGAAGAAGACAATGCAGCCACTCCTGATGAGATCTGATAGACTAAGATCAGAAGGAAGGAGAGGAGGACCTCCCCTATCAGTGGATGTGGGGAGTGGCATACATGCAGAAAGGGGAGGTAGGGTGGGATCGGCAGGGGAGGAGGGAGGGGCTTATGGGGGGATACAAAATGAATAAAGTATAATTAATAATAATAATGATAAAAAAAGAAAAAAAGAATATTATAATACTAAGAGATAAAAGCTTCCAGGGAAGTTATAGATTCAATGGTTCTCATTTACCATTCATTTCTACTGTGTGAAGACATAGTTAACAAGCACTATCTATCAAAAATTGAACCCTGATTAGACACAGAGTTTTTCTGAACCATGATCTTGGACTTTCTAACCTCCATGAAAAGCTTATCTTGTGATTTATAAGCTACAAGACCTAACAAATTTTCCATGATGCCAGAGCAGCAGAAGAAAGCTAATCATCCCGGTACTGGAAAACCCTTTCCTTTGGAAAAAAGAAAACAATCAAAAAACAAACAAATAAACAACAATGTAAAACCCCAAGGTTCTCCTATTAAGATTTAAAGATGAAAAGATACAACTTGAAAAATTAAAGGGAGGGGAACCCCACGCTATTTCTGCAACAAATTTCTCTTTCCTCCCCCATATCTAATTAGAGTCCTTGAAACTGCCACAACATCATATCCCACTGCCTCTTCCCACACACACAATATGCTAAAAATGCCAGTACACTCTATTCCCTGAAATCCCCCATGCAGCCATGGACTCGTTTACCCGGAGATCTTGATTTCTCTGTATTCTGAATACTTGTCTGGCCTCCATCATTCATATGAAAGAAGCGCAACTGTGGTGGTTTAAATGAGAAAAGTTCCTCACAGACTCATGTATTTGGACTCTCCATTCTCACCTGATGGTACTTTTTGGGAGAGATTGTGGAACTTTTTGGAAGTAGAGCCCCGCTAAAGAAAGTATGACACTGAGGGTAGGATGTGAGGGTGTATAACCTCCTCCTACTTCCTGCTCACTCTTCGTGCTTCCTGTGTGTACATGAGATGTGATCTCTCAGCTTGCCTCTCCAGACTCAACCTGTCATGCCTCCTTTGCCACTATAAACTTTGTCTCTGAAGCCACAGGACAAATACATTCTTCCTTCCATAATTTGCTTTTGCTTATGGTATTCAACACAGCAATGAAAAGGCAAATAATATACCACACAATTTTTAAAATTTATTATCATTATTTACTATAATTTATTCACTTTTTATCCCTGCTGTAGTCTCCTCCCTTATCCCCTTCTGGTTCCACCCTCCCTCCCTTGTCCTTCCCTATGTCCCTCCCTCTGTCCACTGATAGGAGAGGCCCTTCTCTCCTACTGTCTGACCCTAGCTTATCAGGTCTCATCAGGACTGCCTGGATCCTCTTTGTCTGTGGCCTAACTAGGCCACAAATCTCTACTCAAAGACAACTGGGTCAGGGAGGAAATAAAGAAATTAAGGACTTCCTAGAATTCAATGAAAATGAAGGTAAACTATATCCAAACTTATGGGACACAATGAAAGCAGTTCTAAGGGGAAAGGTCATAGCACTAAGTTCCTTCATAAAGAAATTCGAGGCAGCTCATACACGCAACTTAATGGCTCACATGAAAGCTCTAGAAAAAAAGAAGAAGAAGAAGAAGAAGAAGAAGAAGAAGAAGAAGAAGAAGAAGAAGAAGAAGAAGAAGAAG
>NW_026585644.1:21908819-21911605 GCF_907164565.1 Psammomys obesus
AGAAGAAGAAGAAGAAGAAGAAGAAGAAGAAGAAGAAGAAGAAGAAGGAGACACACCCAATAGGAATAGACAGCTGGAAACAATCAAACTCACGGTTGAAATCAATAAATTAGAAACAAAGAGAACAATTCAAAGAATCAACAAAAAACCAAGAGCTGGTTCTTTGAGAAAATCAACAAGATAGACAAACCCTTAGCCAAACTAACTAAAAGGCAGAGAGACACCATCCAAATCAAAAAATCAGAAACATAATGACAGATACTGAGGAAATCCAAAGAATTATTAGGTCCTACTTCAAAAGCCTATATGCTACAAAATTTGAAAATCTAAATGAAATGGACAATTTCCTTGATAGATTCCATTTATCAAAGCTGAATCAAGATCAGGTAAATAAATTAAGTAGTCCTATATCTCCTAAGGAAATAGAAGCAGTCGCCACACAATTCTTTTTTTTTTTTTACTATTAATTACACTTTATTCATTTTGTATCCCCCCATAAGCCCCTCCCTCCTCTCCTGCTGATCCCACCCTCCCTCCCCTTTCTTCATGCATGCCCCTTTCCAAGTCTACTGATAGGGGAGGTCCTCTTCTCCTTCCTTCTGCTCTTAGTCTATGAGATCACATCAGAAGTGGCTGCATTGTCATCTTCTGTGGCCTGGTAAGGCTGCTCCCCCTTCAGGGGGAGGTGATCAAAGAGCAGGCCAATCAGTTCATGTCAGAGACAGTTCCTCTTCCCATTACTATGGAACCCACTTGGACACTGAACTGTCATGGGCTACATCTGTGGCCACACAATTCTTAAGGACCAATATATGAGACATTTACTCTCCTAACACTCTGCTGTGTCAACTTATTGATACTGACTGGTCCCTTCAGAGACTGTTTCCTTCAGCACAGCCAATCCTAACTCTTGTGGCCATGTGTATGGTCTATGGCAGCCATCCTTAGGATTCTATTTCATTTATAAACAAAATATTCATTTCCCAATTTTTTGGGGGGAGGCCTTAATATTACTTTTGGTCCACAATTTCCCACTGCCAGTTTTTTCTTTTTCTTTCAAGTTCATTTGACTTAGTGTTTGTCCCTGCTGATGACCTTGGCTTTGAGGATATCCAGAGAGCTCTCATGTTCTCTATTGTTGAATTATTCTAGGTGAATTATTATTAGCCGAGGCCCTCGTAAAGTGCCATTTTCCTGGAAAGGAACCTGGTTCCTCTTGTGTGTTTTGACTCAAACACAGCAGGCTCATCAGCCTGATTCACTCTGTGTAATTTCTCTCTTGTTGATGGTAATTGCTTTGTGTGTGTGTGTGTGTGTGTGTGTGTGTGTGTGTGTGTGTGTAGAAATGGCATCTTATTCATCTCTCTGACTCTGGAGATTTCCATCTGCCCATAATGAATTATATGCCTAATTAACAAGTATGGGATGAATAAAACTAAATGCATTTTTATCTTAAGTAGCCTCTATGCTCCTCTTACCTTCTAAATACAGAGAGCTAATTCTACTCCTCCTGTGTTAGCTCTACTGGAGCTCACAGAGTTACTGTAGTTGTATACTCAGTCTGCCTCTGTGTTGAATCAAGAAGCTCCAGGGACAATTTTGCTTATTTTATACTGATGATTAAGAAGCTTTACTGATGACTAAGAAGATGCATGTGTGAAGTCTTAAGTTTGTGCTGAAAAACTTGTTACAACTTGCTACTTTTATTTCTTTTAAAATGATAGTATAATTATGCCAATCACCTACATCTTTCCTCCCTACAAGTCCGACCATGTACCACTCTTTGATCTTTTTCAAACACATGGCTTCTTTTTCACTAAGTGTTCTTATATACTCACCTAATATTTACATATAATTTAGATTATCACATACGAATGTTGTCACGCATATTTTATGATATTAACATGGGATCTGAGGGGTTCAACAACCACAAAAAGGTTACGGTTTAACAGTAATGTGGTTGTGTGTCAAGTTGAGAAGGAAAGGGTTGTCCTAATTAGTTTGTATTGTCAACTTGACACAACTTAGAGTTACCTGGAAAGAGGAAACCTAAGTTTTTCCCTTTTCTATGTGAAGACATATAAAGGTACTGCTCTCTGCAGACATGCAACAGGTACTTAGATACCAAATCAACTGGGCCTTTGACTTTCCAACCTCTGTGGAGATATATTCCTTTCTTTCCTATTCCATCTCTCTCTTCCTCTCCTCTGCCTCTCTCTCCCCTCCACTCTCCTTCTCTCTACTCCACTCCTGTCTCCTCCCCTCCCCTTCACTCTCCTCTCTCCTCTTCTCTCCTCTTTTCTTTTTTTCACTTTCTCCTCTTCTTCACCCCTCCTTTCTTTGTTTAAAAGTCATATAAAACTAGTAGTCTCAAATATACCATAATCCCAGTATAGCTTCCTTCCTCTCCCTACCATTATGTTGAATTTGACCGTAGAATCTGACTGGCATCTTAAGATCAGTTCCATTGATCTTCTATGTACACTTAGCCTTCCAGAAAAAGCAAGAACACAAACTGTGGTCACGTGAGTGATGTGGGAAGGTTCTGCTGCTGTAACAGCCTTGATCTCTCACTCTCCCTTAGAGCTTCACTGTTATGAATAAAAGTTTGCTGGAGAGGGGGATTGTAGAGCAAGTGGCATTTCCATAGCTTGTAAACAAGTGAATAATTATCTGCAGTGGCTTTCTTCCAAGGAGTGATGGAGACCTGCAGACGTCTTTTTGCATACAATGTCCTTATTCTTTCTTTCTTTCTTTCTTTCTTTCTTTCTTTCTTTCTTTCTTTC
>NW_026585644.1:21911615-21938293 GCF_907164565.1 Psammomys obesus
TTCTTTCTTTCTTTCTTTCTTTCTTTCTTTCTTTCTTTCTTTCTTTCTTTCTTTCTCTCTCTCTCTCTCTCTCTCTCTCTCTCTCTCTCTCTCTCTCCCTCCCTCCCTCCCTCTCTTTCTTTCTTTCTCTCTTTCTTTCTTTCTTTCTTTCTGTGGCGTACTCATTTTTACATTTTATTTATTTATTATATTTTTTCTTGTGTATCCCAGCTGTAGCCCCCTCCCTCATCTCCTCCTATGCCCCTTCCCAAGTCCGGTGATAAGGAAGGTCCTTCTCCCCTTCCATTTGACCATAGCCTATCAGGTCTCATCAGGACCGTCTGCACTGTCTTCCTCTGTGGCCTGGTAAGTTCATGTCAGAGACAGCCCCTGTTCCCTTTACTTGGGAACCTACTTGGAGACTGAGCTGCCATGGGATATGTCTGAGCAGGGGTTCTAGGTTATTGCCATGTATGGTCTGTGGTTGGAGTATCAGTCTCAGAAAAGATCACTAGGCCCAGATTTTTTTGGTTCTGTTGCTCTCCTGTGGAGCTCCAATCCCCTCCAGGTATTTCTATCTTCCACTTCTTTCATAAGATTCCCTGCACTATGCCCAAAGTTTGGCTATGAGTCTCAGCATCTGCTTTGATACCTTGCTAGGTAGAGTCTTTCAGCGGCCCTCTGTGGGTAGGCTCCTATCTTGTTCCTTGTTTTCACCCTCTTTTAATGTCTATTCCATTTGCCTTTTTGGATGAGGATTGAGCATCTTACCCAGGGTCCTCCTTCTTGCTTAGCTTCTTTAGATGCACAGATTTTAGTATGATTATCCTATATTGTATATCTAATATCCACTTATAAGTGAGTATATGCCATGTGTGTTTTTCTGCTTCTGGGATACCTCACTCAGGATGATATTTTCTAGTTCCCACCATTTGCCTGCAAATTTCATGATTTCCTTGTTTTTAATTGCTGAGTAGTATTCCATTGTGTAAATGTACCACAATTTCTGTATCCATTCTTCACTTGAGGGGCATCTGAAGATGTTGTTTCCAGATTCTGGCTATTACGAATAAAGTTGCTACGAACATGGTTGAGTAAATGTCCTTGTTGTATACTTGAGCATCTTTTGGATATATGCCTAGGAGTGGTTTAACTGGATCTTGAGGTAGCACTATTCCTAACTGTCTAAGAAAGCACCAGACTGATTTCCAAAGTGGTTGTATAAGTTTATATTCTCACTAGCAATGGAGGAGTGTTCCCCTTTCTCCACAATCTCTCCAGCATGTGTTGTCACTTGAGTTTTTGATCTTTACTATTCTGATGGTTGTAAGGTGAAATCTCAGGGTTGTTTTGATTTGTATTTCCCTGATGACTAAAGACGCTGAACATTTCTTTAAGTGTTTCTCTGCCACTCAATATTCCTCTGTTGAGAATTTTTTGTTTAGCTCTGTACCTCATTTTTAATTGGATTACTTGATTTGTTGCTGTTTAGCTTTTTTAGTTCTTTATTGTTTTTGTGATATGCTGTTGGTCTGACATTGACAATGCGCTGATGGCATATGTTTCAATACTCTCAGAACAGTTTCATCCAGCCATCACCTCTATCCTTCTCTTCCATCATCTAAACTGATCATTTGTCTAGGAAATGAGTTATTCCGCATTTTAGATATCAGAAATTGTCCACTATTAGCCAACTCCAATAATGAACACAAAGAAGCAAGCTCAGAGTCTCAGTTGTTAAGAGTTAGAACAGTGAGAGTTTCTGAGAAAATAACAAGTGCAATAAAAGGCAAGAGACTGATTAAGGATTAGCTTATGAATCTCACATTTTCTGATTTGTTTTAAAATATCTCCTAAAAGTGAGATGATAAACCAAATAAAATTATAGAATGAAAACTTCAGAATATGAGAGCTACAACATTCCTGTGCATTGGTTTAGAACATATGCCATAAATACATAAGGAATAAAATTAAATCATATGAACTCACACCTAAAAACTGTTAGTCTTTATTTTTAGAGAATATCTTATTACCCCTGCTGGTCACAATTAGGGACAATTACTGGTTATGGTGAGAGGGCAGACACATACTCAGATGGTGTGAACAGTGAGTCATTACAGGCTGTGGAAAGAATGCAGCATACAAACCAAGTAAGGATAACTTGCTGTGCCTACCCCAGGGGATTCTGAGAGAATTTCCTGCACAGAGAATTGAATGGACTTCACTGTCTGTCTACAATATTATAGTATTGAAGGTATCAGCATTTGTGCAACTGTCCAGCATCCCTGTTGGTAGAATTTTCGAGGGTTAAAGATGGTGTTCAGCCCTGCCTTGTTTCCTAGTGGTGGTTCTGATGGATTTCCTGGCCTCTCTAGAATGAAAAATGAATTAAGAGAGCCCAATGGCAGAAATTATAAATAGAAAGAATAAATTGGATGCCTCATTTAAGGTGGGAAAAGGATAAAGATGTACATCTTGATGTTCATGAAATCAAAACACACAAGACACAGTGAGATCCTAGACATTGACAGAAAAGGTTTCTAATATTGGGGAGTGATCATTCAGAAGTTCCCAATGTGATAGACAGACCTAAAATTATTATTTTTTTTTGAATTTTATTTTTTTCTTATCAGTTACATTTTATTAACTCTGTATCCCAGCCGTGTCCCGATCCCTCATTCCCTCCCAGTCCCTCCCTCCCTCATCTCCACCGTGCCCCTTGCCAAGTCCACTGATAGGGGGAACCTCCTCCCCATTCATCCGATCCTGTTTTATCAGGTATCTTCAGGACTGGCTGCAAAGCTCTCCTCTGTGGCCTAACAGGACTGCTCCTCCCTTGGGGAGTGGGGAGGCCAAAGAGCCAGTCATTGAGTTCCTGTTAGAAATAGTCCTTGTTCCCCTCACTATGGGAAACCAATTGGTTACTGAGCTACCACAGGCTACATCTGAGCACAGGTTCTAGGTTATATCCATACATGATCCTTGGTTGAATGTCAGTCTCAGAAAAGACCCTGTGCCCAGATATATTTGGTCCTTGTGGAGCTCCTATCCTTTCCCCATCAGACTAACTCCCCTTCTTTCTTATGACTCCCTGTACTCTGCCAAAGGTTTGGTCATGAGTCTTTGCTTTGAAAACACTGCTAGTTAGAGTCTTTCAAATGCACTCAGTAGACTCCTGTCAATGTTCAATGCGCATCCCATCTGTCTTTCTAAACGAGGATTGATCTTACCCCATGTCCGCTCTCTTGATTATCTTTTTTAGGTGTATAGATTTCATTATGTTTATCATCTCTTATAGGTCTATATAAGTGAGTATATACCGTGTTTGTCTTTCTCCTTCTGGGATATTTCACTCAGGATGATCTTTTCTAGATCCCACCATTTGCCTGCAAATTTCATGATTTCCTACTTTTTGATTGCTGAGTAGTATTCTATTGTGTAAAAATACCACAATTTCTGTACCCATTCCTCCGTTGATGGACATCTGGGTTATTTCCAGGTTCTGGCTATTACAAATAAAGCTGCTATAAACATGGTTGAGCAAATATCCCTTTTGTGTACTTGAGCAACCTTTGGGTATATACCTAGCAGTGGTATAGCTGGGTCTTGAGGAAGCACTATTCCTAATTGTCTTAGAAAGCGCCAGATAGATTTCCAGAGTGGTTGTACCAGTTTACATTCCCACCAGCAGTGGAGGAGGGTTCCCCTTTCTCCACATCCTCTCCAGCATGTGTTGTCACTTGAGTTTTTCATTTTGGCCATTCTGATGGGTGTAAGGTGATATCTCAGGGTCATTTTGATTTGCATTTCCCTGATGGCTAATGAGGATGAGCATTTCTTTAAGTCAGACCTAAAATTATATTCCATGTCATTTAATCATCAAATTTAATCAATTTGCAGTTTTTTTGTGTCTTGTGACAGTTTTTTTTTTCTGTTATAGTTCTAGCTGTCCTGGAACTCACTCTATAGTACAAGCTGGCTCTGAACTCACAGAAATATTCCTGTTCCTGCTTCCCGAGTGCTGGGATTAAAGGCATGCACCACTACATCCCATCTGTGCCCAGATTTAACTTAATCCGTTAAATTTGCAGTTTCAACTTCTTAAGAAGAACTGAGAGGAAGGGTATTTGGAGCAGGTAGAAATGGTGTTTCTCAGAAGAAATACTAGTAACTAATACACAGTAACCACTCTAGGAAGCGTTCAGCATCTTGAGGGACTGGGGAAATACATCTCAAAGCTTTGCAACCCTTTCTCCTTTGAGTCAGAATGGCCCTGAATCAAGAAAATGTGTGACAACAACTGCTGGATGCTAGAGAAAAAGCAATCTTACCCACTGCTCATGGCAGGGTCAGTTGATGCAGCCACTGTGGAAATCAGTGTATAAGTTTTTCAAAAGCTATGTAGAACCATAACATGACTCAGCGTTATCACTCCCGGGCATGTGCCCAGTGGAAAAAGTAAGAATGGGAATGCAGAGTTTCCCAGAATATGTGAGGTCAGGATCTGGAGCAGAGCGCATGGTGTAAGTCCCGGGAGATCGACAGTTTGTCTGGTGTATAGCAGAATCTTCTGGGAGTCACATTGAAGCCTGAAGCCTCCCAGCATGAACCTGAGCAGAATGTCAAGCTGTAAAGCAACAAAGAATGTTCATCGCACCTACCCTGGTGTTTCCCAACATTGATTTAATGATTTAATGGCTTTCCTCTTGGTTGGGGGTCTTAGGCTTTTCTCCCTGCCTAAAATATACCCATTAAAGAAAAGTAAACAAATAAATTTTAAAAATAAGTGAAGCTGAGTGGTAGTGGGTAAGCAAAAGCCTTAAGCATTTTAACTTACAATCCTCTTCCTCCAGTCTTTAAATTTTCTCTGTAATGTTTGGGCTACGTTCATATCAAGAAAGTAAATCTAATGCCTTGAATATCAATAACCTAGAACAGAATAATAAGCATTCCTCTGGGTCATAATTTCCTTTTGCATTTTATTACATTTTCATTTGCTTGCTAGCTGTTCGCCGTCACTGCAAATCTCTCTTTCATCCAAGTCCTTGTACTCTTTGTCTGTGTTATATTACCATGTTATTCAGAGACATTGCTTTAAGTGTTTATTAAAGATTTAAAAACATACAGATTGCTGTAATTTAAATGAAAAGATGTTGGCATTTCTCTTTAAAGTGAGTGAACTCCTTCCAAGGATTTGTCTTCTTAAATTGCCTTGGGAGATGGGGAGAAAGCATTTCTGTTTTCCTTGCAATGTTATAATTTAAAGTCAGACCAGTGTAGGTGTGATCAAGTTTGTAATAATCTGTCATGACTAGCAGAAGAGGAAATTAAAGGAACCAATTTATTTCGAAAGATGAAATATGAAACTTCTCCTCCCTCCATAGAAATAAAATAAATTTTTAGAGATTCTTTAATGACATTTTCATGATTCTTCTACAGTGGTGGGAACATGCTGGCTGGGACAGACTTTATTTGATCATAATATCCACAGTAAAAATACAATTGTGGGGGTGGGGACATGGCCTATGTGGTATAGAGTTTGTCACGCAAGGATGAACAGACATCTACGTATAAAACCTGTGGTATGACTGCAATTCCAGCACTGGTTGCAGATTCAAGAGAATTGCTGACCAGCCAGCCTAGCTAAATTGGAAGAGGATTCAGGGTCAGTATAAGGCTGTCTCAAAAAGAAGTTGGAGGAAACTGACATGGATCTCTTTTCTCCACACATATATGCACAAATTCACATACACAGCATGTACTGCACAAAACAACATAAATCAACAAAAATACCCTCAGGATGGAATACTTTATAAATCCATAATTCACTGTTCTGGGATTTGTGGATAGGACATTGTTAAATTTTTAATTTGAGTCTAAGACCATAGGTTGTTTCAAGTCTCTTTGGGTCACTTACCTTCTGGGTAACAGTGAGGCTGTCCCCTCTCACATTCTACCAACAAAATTAGAAGACAGAGGCACAGCTCCATTTCATAAATAAATACAAATAGGTCTCAGACCAAAACAAACAAGCAAACAAACAACTGGAAAAAAAAAGAAACCAAAACTCCAGAACACTGAGACTCATAACCAAACCCTCGGCAGAGTGCAGGGAATCATATGAAAGAAGGGAAGTTAGTATGATATGGAAAGGATAGGAGCTCTACAAGGACCAAATATATCTGGGCACAGGGTTTTTTCTGAGACTGACACTCAACCAAGGACCATCTATGGATATAACCTAGAACTTCTGCTCGGATGTGGCCTGTGGTAGCTCAGTAACCAAGTAGTTTTCCAAAGTAAGGGGAACACGGACTATTTCTAACAGGATCTCAAGGGCAGGCTGTTTGACACCTCCCCCCCCCCAGGGGAGGAGCAGTCTGTTAGGCCACAGAGGAGGACTTTGCAGCCAGCCCTGAAGATACCTGATAAAACAGGGTCAGATGAAAGGGGAGGAGGTCCTCCCCTATCAGTGGACTTGGAAAGGGGCAGGGAGGAGACCAGGGAGGGAGTGTGGGGTTGGGGAGGGAATGAGGGAGCGGGATACAGCTGGGACACAGAGTTAACAAAATGTAACTAAAAAGAAAAATAAAATAAAATAAAAAAAAAAAACCAAAACTCCAAACCAAAAAAACAAAACAAACCATCTTTTTTGAGCTTGAAGTTAAAGGTTTAAAGAGAGAAATTCAGGAAGCCTTATGTTATTCACAATGGACTGTTAATGGATGATAGAAAAGAAAGGTGTAGCTCACTGCCTAGTTCCCCCTCCTTCCCCCCAGAATTAACTGCTTACTTATGTCCATTTAAACTCTAAGCTTGAGATAATTGGGAGATATGCTGATACTTCTTTCCAGTCTCTTTCCATAAACATCTTACGTAGCTGCTGAAGGATGTGGTAAATTTGTCTGTTACTTTCTGCCTTATATAAATAAAGAGAAATATGTTCATGAATGTAGTCTGAAGGACAGATAAATTAGGGTCAAATTCAACCTTAAAAATTAATATTTCTGTCTGCTGCACAGGTCTTGCCAGTGTATAGTACACATTTATTTATAGATTTCACTGTCAAAGACCATCTGCACTATTTTTTTGATGCAATATATTCTGGTTTAATAATGTCAATTCTTACCTAACTCAGCTTTTTGTAAAATAAACATCTAATCCAACCCCAAGAAGCCTTTCCAAAGCATTTGCACATTGCTCCTGAAATGGTTGTGGATGAACTAGATTTTTATAGAAAACCAAGCTGCTGAGCATAGCTGGTAGACACTAGATCTTCTAGCACTGTGTAGGTGGAGGAGAGTCCTGAGGACAAAGTCAACTTGAGCTACATAAGATTCTGTCATAAAATACCAAGGAATGACAATGTCACTCCACAGCAGAATACTTGCTTTGCCTTATGGTTTGGAAGTGAAATGTGTTCTACCAGTTCACATGTTTAAACCCCTGATCCCCAGGAGGTAGTGTTGCTTTTGGTAGAACCTATTAGTGGAACCTATTGGAAGTTGGTAGACAGACTTGTGAATAGCAGCATTTGAGTGTTATAGCACATGTCTGATTCTGGCTTAGCTCTCTCCCTCTGGTTCCAGATCCTCAAAAGTCTAAGCTGCTTTCACTGCAGCCACTACGCCTTCCTTGCCATCTTGTACTTCTTTAATTTGCTTCAGTCTAGTGTTTGGTCACAATGTAAAGAAAATTAGCTAATACCCTCAGCATGCACAAGGTTCTGAATTCTGTTGCAGAACAGCAGAAATAAATAAATGAGTGACATCAGCTTCCACAATAAGACAACCTTATAATCAGTAACAAAGTCAGTAGAATGGAGACTCACTTCATAGCAGCACAAAAAAGAACCTGGCATCAGACCCTATAGTACATGGTAATTACATGCATGACTGATTTTACACATTAGAAATGGCATCACAAGCCAAGCATGGACTATTAAAAAAATGATGATGGCATGTATGATTGTATATTAGATAATATAAGGCTACACCTCAACTTTAGTTCATGTCCTGAAATTGTTAGGCCCAGCATGAGCCTAATTTTCAGAAAGGATGAAGAGAACTCAGGAGAGCAGATATCATCTGCAAGAGGTTTATTTTAACCATTGCGCAATGGGGTCACCCCTGCTGGGCAGCAAAGAGTGGCACTAGGAGACAAAGGCCTTGGGCTTTGAAAAGACTAAGCGTGGGAATTTTGAAGTTGTAGTCTTGGCAATTTGAGATTGGATGAGAAAGCTATAAAGTAAGATAATTAGTTAGTCTTAGGTGCTCAAGCTTGGCCAGTCCTGCCAAGTGTGGATGCAGTTGCAATTAAAGGTGGGGGTGGTTAGCTCATCCTTGAAGATCAGGGCTGTGGGCTTTTGGCTGGAGGTCAGGAGCTACTCAGAAGAAGGATTGAGGCCATCTGGGTTGGTTGCTAAGAAACACTATCTCAAAGACAAGGGTCTGGTCATTCTTTTTGCTGAGTGAATGTCATTGCTTGCTCATTTTTTTTATATCTGTCCTCACCGATAGGGTCACATTCCTCCGTTCTCTGGAAAGGTACTAAGAGGCTTTAGTTTAACCTGGACCTAAAACTCAAAACTATAGGCTTTAGAAGACATACAGGTTACAAAGTTAGTCTGATCCTTTCAAAATGAAATCTTATAATTAATATGAAATAATGAAATCTTATAACAAACAAATCTTTACAGCTCTAAAGGAAAATAAGTTATTTTCTTATACTTGGTATAAAACTGAATGTACTGAAAACCAATGATGGTACTTGCATAAGACAGGTGCACCAAGTCCATTCTTAAAAGAACTTAACACCTACCCTGAGTATAAGGCTCTAAAAACTGCTAGGGAAATATAAATATTGAAATACTTTGAAAACATATGTAGCTAATGAGAATGAAACAGTCAATGGTCAGGAAACAAATTAAGTAATTAAGTGGTGTTCAACTTCATGGTTGCCAGAGAAGAGCAATGGAAAAATAAAAAAAAAAAAAAAAAAACTCACTAGTGCATGTGATTTCACAACCCTTGCCTTTGTAATGATAAAGAATTGTGGAAGTAATCAAGGTCATGCGAATGAGAAAAATTACCCAACTATTTTTGGAAAGTAACTTTTGGTTAATCACATTGAGCGTAGTTTTCTAAAATGTTGCAAAGTTAAGTATGAACAGAGACTACCAGTAAATCATGTGACTTTTAGATAGCTAATTCACTGATTGGCTGGTTAATTAAACACATGTATTTTAAAGTTCTGTTACATGTGGGATATATAAAAAGGATGCAAAATTGAAGACTTTGTGGGATGAAGAAAAATTCTAGTGGAGCAGACAACATTCAAAATAAATAATCTTGCACAATGTAAGTCAGTTATAGTGAAAGTGCCAAGAACCTAAATTAAAACAGAGCAAAGGAATCAGAACTTAAAGAAGGTGCTATGAAATGGGTGATTTCAGAGGATTGACATTTGAATAGACACATCAATAGGTTTAGGGAAAGACAGGTTAAAACCCTGGAGGAGATGGGAGCAATTGAACAAGAACTTAGATACTGTGGTTAGAATAGAGTTGAATGAAAGCAAGAACAAAAGGAAACCTAGAGAGATTTGCCCCAGGGGTTTAGCTCAACTGTGGCATGCTTGCCTAGATCACTGATGGCTCTGGGTTTGACCATCTGTCACAGGATGATGAAAGCCTTCCAATCCACAACAAACAGTTTGCTCTACAGTTTGCTTAGCTATGGAAGGGTTTTTAAAAAGGATGAGTTTATGTAGGGCAGAACTAAAGTTCTACCTCTGGTAAGAGGTGGTATCTATAAGAGATCCAGGGCTTCACCCATGGAAGAGGAGAAACTGTCAATACATTTGAAGTTCCACAAGAGCAGTGGGATGATTAGAAATGAATTCTCTAAAGCTAGGCTAACCTGGAAACCGATGTGAACAATACAGTTACTTCCCAGCTAAACTTGAGTGAGGTATGTCGTAGATTTCACACTGAAGCATGTTGGTTCCTACTCTGTAGATAAGCAGGCATGGAAAAGAAATGCTGGCCATTTGTGAGATGGAAGTTGCCTAGAGCTCTAGCACCTTCTGGTTTGCGGGACTGGCCTGATGGAGGAAGGGCCAGCCTGACTCCCACTGATGTCTAGCAGCCCTCCAGAAGGAGCAAGATCGCAGGAACCTGAGAGCCAACAGATGCTGAAAGTTGGAAACAGAATGCATTGCCTGATGCTTTCTCCTGTAAAATGTTCTGTTTAATTACCAACTGGAATTAAAAATTCAAGATGATTGAAGTTGTATTAAGTCTTATGTTAATTTCTAGATACTGATCGTTTTCCTTAGAGGAGGTTTTATTTTTTTAATTGAATAATTTGGCTAAAATTTCTCTTTACTAATCATTCTGGGTTTGTTTTTTCCCCAAGCAAAAAAAAAAAAAAAATGTTCTCTTATATTGATGTAAGACATTTTTATTATTTCAGAAACATGTTCTTAGATCATATCCTTAAGTGAATATCTAATTGTTGCATTTATTATTTTACTGTGTATGTTAGTAGTTCATCTCTAGCTCATTACTCTTTTACAATATCTTTTCATTCTGGGATATGTTTCTCCTTTCCTTTTTTTGTATCTCTAAGTCAAGTTTTATATCCGCATACTTAGTACACACATCTCTTTAGTTCCCACAGTTGTCAAGCACACATTTTGTATTTTAACTCCCTTTACAGCTTTTATTATTATTACATTATTCTTATTTAGTTATTCACTTTACATCTCAATCATAACTCCTCCCTCCCCTCCTCCCTCCTCTCCATCCCACCCACATACCCCTATCTCCCCATGCTCCTCAGAAAAGGGAGACCTTCCTCCCCAAAACTGCCCCAGGTTTAAATGTAAAGATACTCTTTTTGGGTCAGGGTGCACATCTGCTTTGTTTACATAAACTGTTTAAAGGTAATAGTTCACAATCTGCTTCCACCCAGTGCTTAGCCCTTAATGTATCATTTTATTAGTGAATACTTATTGATCAGAGGCACTATGAAAATCATTTATTATTGCTGTTGATGCTGGGACAATTTGAAAATGATCTGTGAAGTCACAGCCCACAGCTGAAGCCCTTCTGAGCAGAACTGTTTGCAGAAATTCTTTCATATGTTAATACAAAAATTTAATTAGCACTTTGAAGAAACTGTACATTAGGCAGGGAGGACGGTGCACCAATCACAGCTCTTGTTGAATAAGTGGTCTACAGACTCAGAGAGGATTTTCTGGCTGCACAATTTAGATGAATATCATACATTAGTCAGGTTGTTTCCAATTTGGCTGTGGGATGATTTTCTATTGAATAGTGAACTGTTTTAACTTTCTGCAGCTAAGAACTGTTGCGACAGAAGATAGTCTTAAACAGTTGGATTTTGTGCTAAAGTGTGGAGGATGAGAAAAATGTGAAATCAGCTCTTTTTTAATCTATCCTTTTCTTTTTCTCTTTCCAATATGAGTGAATGTCAGTAAGTCTTTCGAGTTCTCAGAAGATAGTTATTACAGAAATTGCTCAGTTAAGCAGCCATATGTATACAATTTTTATTTTGCAAAGGGTGAGGTTTTGAGTTTAAATCCAAGAAAGTTGTGATTTCTTTTCCATTTAAAATTAATTAATTAAAAACAGGGTCTGTTGTATCCTAGGCTGCCTTCAAGCTCTCTAAGTTGCTAACTGAACAAAGAGCAATACAAAGAATCAATGAAACCAAGAATTAGTTCTTTGAGAAAATAAACAAGATAGGCAAACCCCTAGCCAAACTAACTAAAAGACAGAGAGACAGATCCCAAATTAACAAAATCAGAAATGAAAAGAGGGACATAACAACAGTCACTGAGAAAATCCAAAGACTCATTTTCCTGCCTCCACCTCTTTCCCAAGTCCTGGGAATACAGGTATATCATACAAAGTCCAGTATATGGGGTGTTGGGATCGAACTCAGGGCTTCCTGCATGCTAGGCAAGCACTCTACTGACTGAGCTACACCTCATTGTAAAGAGGTACACCTCAGCTATAATAATTCTTTTTATTTTATGTTACCTTGAGCCTCTCATACTTCAGTGTATAGGAACTTTCTGGTCCACAGTATTTCTCATAAATGTGGCGCAAAGTATAGACAGAAAAGAAACATGGTGGGTGGGACAGTCTCTGCAACAAGCTGCAGACTTAAATTGAAAGAGGCCTCTGGGAGGATATGAGGGGGACTCTAACTAAGAATTCTAGTAGCAGGGGCCATGGAGACTGAAGAAACCAGTGAATGGATATCACCAACCCACCCACAAAATCCTCAGTCCAAAACTTACCTGACCTACAAGACCTGCAGGAACAAAGATAGAAAAGCTAGAGCAGAGATTGAGGGACTGGCCAACTAATGCCTGGCCCAACCTATGACCCACCCCATGGAAGAAAGCCAACCCCTAATGATTCTTGCAGACAGGAGTCTACTAGAGTTACCCTCTTAGATGCTTCGCTCAGCAACTGTTCAAAACAGATACTGAGACTCACAGTCAAACATTAGGCAAAGCATATGGAGTCTACTGGAAAAGAGGGGGCAAGAATAAATAGGCCTAGAGGTAATAAATCTCCACAAGGAGATCATCAGAGCCAACCAAGCATGGCCCTGGGGCCTATGGAGTCTGAAACACCATCCAAGGACAATGCATGGACCGGACCTAGGTCCTCTACTTATAAGTAGCTGACTGACATCTTAGTTTCATGTGAGCCTACTGATTAGGAGAGCAGGAGATATCCCTGATATGGACTATGTTGCCTGCTTTTTTTTTTTTTTTTTTACTTACCCCAGATGGGATTGCCCTACCAGGCCACAGGGGAGGAAAATGAACTCAGTCCTCATGTGAATAGATGAGCTGGGTGTCTGGGGGTGGGGGCTCCCCTATTCTGAGGAATAGGGGAAGAAGAATGTGGGAGGGAGGGTGGAACAGGGAAGAAAGGAGACAGGAGCCTGTGATGAAGATGTAAACTGAATTAATTTACATTATCAATTTATTTTAAATTAAGTAATGAAATATGACTCTTGCTTTCAATTAATTTATTTTTTCTTAATTACAGTTTATTCACTTTGTATTGCAACTGTAGCCCCCTCCCTCATCCCCTCCCTATCCTACCCTCCCTCTCTCCTCTCCACCCATGCCCTTTCCCCAGGCCACTGATAGGGGAAGTCTATGAACATGGTTGAGCAAATGTCCTTGTTGTATAGGATAGCTGTAATGAGTGTAGAAAACTGTTTGAGAACCTTCTTATTTTTATCCAGTGTCTTCCTTCCTATTTTAGTTAGATTTCTTTTTGAATAATAATTTTATTTGTTCTTTGAAAATTCACACATTAATGCATTTTAATCATAACTACCCTTTACTATCTTCCTCCAACTCTCCCTGGGTCCCCTAACTTGTCTCCCTTTTGGCTTCATGTCACTGTCTATTGTTATTACTGTTACTATTATCATCATCATCGTCATCATCATCATCTTTGATTATCAACCTGAGTTTCTAACCAACATTGTCTTATAACTGGTCTGGTTTTAGTGACAAAAACTCACCTATATTCTTCCTCCTCTAGACTGAACTGAAATAAAGCATCATGTTACCCATTTTACTTTATAATATTTCTCTGTATGTGTCTAAAGATCGACCCTGAGAGAATAAGTTAAAAATACATCTGTTTCACATCAATTATGATCATGCTTCTTTGATACCATAAAATATCCCAGAATTGTTCTTTCTTTTATTTTGTCTCCTACTGTATTTACTGTTGAGTTTTTGTCAAAAACCTAGACTTACCTAGAAAGAGGGAATCTCAATTTAAGAATTACTTTCAGGGAGTAGCTGGAAGTAATTCTTAAATTGAGATTCCTTGCCAGGCCACAGAGGAAGAGGGTCCAAGCAGTCCTGAATAGACTTGATAAGCTATGGACAGATGACAGAGGAGGAGAACTCTGCCTTTCTATGGAGTAGGGGAAAGGGGGATGGGGGAAGAGGGAGGGAGGGTGGGACTGGGAAGAGTTGAGAGAGGGGGCTTTAATCAGGATATATATTGAATATATTTGAAAAATAAAGAAATCCATTTTTTTACTCAAGGAGTCTCACAGTGTGGATTTTAATGATTATGTCTGTATAGAGTGCTTTATCACATATTCTTCTTGTATTTCTTTTCAGTTTGAACTTACACGTGGTCACTCAGTAAAGGTGAGCTTAAGTTTTCTGTCTTTACTACTTCACACCTGGTGTGCTTCCATGTGAATATGTGTATTATTTGATCAACTTGGTACTCTATGATGCTGACTAACCATCAGTGAATACGATCTTCACCAATTATTAAGCAGAAGCTGTAGTACATTAATATTAGCATTGCATCATTATTCATTTGTATTTTTACATGCAATGTATCTACAAAGAAAAACTACTAGTTGTAAACTACTTGGTTATTCTAAGACACAGTTTCACTAGGAAAACAGGATAGATGCTGGATTGAAAAAAAAAGAGATCTTTTGTTTGTTATAAATAGGAACTCATTCCTCTGCATTTGCTGTGGGTTTGCGTTCGTGTGTGTGTGTATGTGTGCTTGTGTCCATCAGATTATTTTCATAGACTAAAAGTTAATGTTGGGGTGTCTTTCTCTGTTGTCCTCTACTGTATTTTTTGAGGCAAGGTCTCTCTCTGAAATATGAGCTTACCCATTAGGTATATGTGTTTTCCATTAAGTCTGTCTCTGCCATCCCTAGTATTGTTGTTAAACATATCTACCACATTGCTGGCTTGTACATGCATACTGGGGATTTGAACTCATGTTTTCAGGCTTGAGCAAAAAGCACTTTATCTATTGAGCCATCTTCCACATCCTCTTGGGAGCATTTTACTAGTGTGTTTTTTAAATATATATTTTACACCCTAAGTTAAAGTTTTACTTGCAACTATATTTATAGAAATTGCCATATTCATAGAAAACCAATGGATATCTAAGTACACATTTCTACCTGCTTTTTTTTCATGGGGTTTCTAAAAACACCCACATTTTATATCTATATACTTCTACCTTATATTGAACATTCAGACTACAGCTCTTTTGCTATTTTAGATAGTATTCCAATAAATAGTTTTGTGCATACATCTTTTTCATAGACATGACAGCTGTCTCTATGATATCTAGTTCTGCCAGCAACATTGTTGGATTACAGAAGAAATGCATATCTAATCTTTCTAAATGTGGCCAAGTCCCCCTCCTTCAGGCTTATAGCCTTTGGCAAAGCTAGGGGCAATGTGAGAGAAATCTGCTTCCCTGTAGTTTTGCCAAAAGGGTATGCGGACAAGCTTGAATTTTTAACAATGAAAGGGTACAGAAAGAAATCATATTTCAATGTCATCTTTCATTGCTCCTAAGGCTCTTTTCTTATTTCTAACATTTCTGTACAATTAAATTAGTTTTCCTTCTTCAAAAGGTGAATTAGGTTTTAGTATTTCTTCCATGTGTGTTTCTATGCGCAGTCAGGTGCATATGTAAGCATGTGTACATGCATGTCTGCACTTATGTGTGTGAAGGCTAAAGCTCGAGGTGTCTTTGTCAGCTGGGGTCGCTCTTTATAGTTAATTTGTTTTAAAAATGCCTCTTTCCTATGATTTTTGCTCTAGGTATAATCTTTGGCATTATTCATTTGCTTTCATGATCCCTGTTGTCAACATGATTTCTGAAACAATTTTACTGAAACAAGGTCTCGTGTAGCCTGGGCCATCTTCAAAGTCATTATGAAATCAAAGCTATTTTAAAATCCCAATCTCCTGCCTCCACCTCCCAAGTGCTTGAGTAACTATCATAGACTCCCACAACAGCTTGTTCTTTCTTTAGTTTTATAACAAGCTATTTTTCATATCTTTATGTTATCTAATCTCAATTTTATGTTTTATATTTGTGGTTTGTACACTACATTATTGGGGGGAGGATGGGGATGTTATTTTATCATACACAATAATTCAGTGTGGTTAAGTAATCTTTTAAATTCAGACTGTGATGAGTGTGTAGCCTACATGTATCTGGAGACTACATCAGCAATACTATCAGATTTTTTAAAATTGTATAATCTCTTTTTTCTTTTTTATTATTTTTTATTTTTATTAATTACAGTTTATTCTCTTTGTATCCCCCCTGTAGCTCTATTCCTCTTCTCCTCCCAATCCCACCCTCCTTCCCCCTTCTCCACCCATGTCCCTCCCCAAGTCCACTGATAGGGGAAGTCCTCCTCCCCTTCTTTCTGATTCTAGTCTATCAGGTCTCATCAGGAGTGGCTGCATTGTCTTCCTCTGTGGCCTGGTAAGGCTGCTCCCCCATCAGGGGGAGGTGATCAAAGAGCAGGCCAATCAGTTCATGTCAGAGACAGCCCCTGTTCCCATTACTATGGAACCCACTTGGACACTGAAGTGCCATGGGCTACATCTGTGCAGAGGTTCTAGAATATCTCCATGACTGCTCCTTGGTTGGAGTATGAGTCTCAGGAAAGAACCCTGTGCCCAGATTTTTTGATTTTGTTGCTCTCCTTGTGGAGCTCCTGTCCTCTCCAGGTCTTACTATCACCACTATCTTTCATAAGTTACCCTGAACTATGCCCAAAGTTTGGCTATAAATCTCAGCATCTGCTCTGATACCCTTCAAAGTAGAGCCTTTCAGAGGCCCTCTGTGGTAGGCTTCTGTCCTGATCCCTGTTTTTGCCTTCTTCTGATCTTCATCTTCTTTGCCTTTCTGAATGGGGATTGAGCAACTTAACCAGAGTCATCCTTCTTGATTAATTTCTTTAGGTGTACAGATTTCAGATTTTTAATCCAGTATTCATTCAGCTCATTCTCTCTTTCTCTCTTCTTATACTAATCCTTCCTTTCTTTCCTCCCTCCCTCTCTTCTTTGATTGTTCATTCTTTCTTTTGTACATTTCTTTCTTTTCTTCATGTTTATTTTTGAGGCAGGGTCTTGTTATTTAGCCAAGTCTGGCCTCAAGCATGCTAAATAGACCAGACTAGGCTTGAATTCATGATAATTCATTGAACTCTTGCTTCAGACTCTCTGAGATGGGTGTGTTAGTTACTTTTTTTTTTTTTTTTTTTTTTTTTTACAGAGAAAAAATACCAGACCAAAACTGACTTATTTAAGAAAATATTAATTTAATTTAGAGTTCTAGAGGGAAAGTCCACAATGAAAGAGGAACCATGGCAGCAGGAAGTCAGGACAGGAAACTGAGAGATCACATCTTCAACTGTAAACACTATGCAAACAGAGTGTAAACTAAGAGTGGGGTAAGGCTCTAAACTCTCAGACAAAACTGAGCATGTTGAGGGTAGTATGGCCTTAGAAAAGTCTCTAAACTTGCAAACAACACCCACGGTGATGTACTCTCTCCAGCAAGACAGCAATTATACACTTTCTAAAAGCTACAATCCAGCACCGTCATCAGGGAACAAGTGTTTAGATATGCGAGCCTATGGAGTAGATTGTATTTCCCATTCCAACACCACGTAGGCTTTGCAGGAATGAGTCACCACACCCAGCGACACTATTCTTTCTCCGACATACTCGTGCTTTTCTTCTAATGAAGAAAATAATAATCTCAAAATATACTACACACTAAGTACTGTTTTTATAATTCCCTCTGGGCAGCTTTTGAGGTTTACCCGCACATTTTCTGAAAACAAAGTAATTAATGAAGGTCTTATTTATTTTATTACTTTTTTGAGTACCTCTTAACAAACTGTTTTCCATGTTATGTCTACATCTGGTCCTTCCTTTCACAGATGTTTCTAGAAATAAAAATAGCTGAAGAGGATATCTGTAAGATCAGCAAGAATCAGATTAAAAATCTACTTTGTAATTTATTTTCTATTTATAGGTTCCTTATTTAACAACAGGTAACATAAAAATATTTATGGAATTTTATGTAAGAAGTAGGAAATAGTAAGAGCTGGAGAGGACAGGGTCTCCACAAGGAGAGCAACAGAACAAGAAAATTTGAACACAGGGAACTTCCCAGAGACTCATACTCCAACCAAGGACTATTCATGGAGATAACCTAGAACCCCTGCACAGATGTAGCCCATGGCAGTTCAGTGTCCAAGTGGGTTACCTAGTAATGGGAAGAGGGACTGCCTCTGACATAATCTGATTGGCCTGCTCTTTGATCACCTCCCCTTGAGGGGGGAGCAGCCTTACCAGGCCACAGTAGAGGACAATGCAGCCACTTTTGATGAGAACTGATAGACTAAGATCAGAAAGGAAAGGAGAACCTCCCCTATCAGTGGACTTGAGGAGTGGCATGCATGCAGAAAAGGGAGGGAGGGTGGAAATGGGAGGGGAGAAGGGAGGGGCTTATGGGGGGGATACAAAATGAATAAAGTGTAATTAATAAAAAGTTAAAAAAAAGAAACCAAAAAAAAAAAAAAAGCAGAATAAAGGAGATTTGCTTGTTGGTAAAAAAAAAAAAAAAAGTATTTTTTTCCAAGAATCTGGAAAGATTTTTCCAAATGTTCTGCACAGCTCTTTCTGAAACTAGAATCCCATGTGCGCTGGGCAATACAAGTGCTGTTCAGGGAGCAACAACTGAAATTCACATGCTCATGGCAAAAGTGTTCATTCACTTTTGCTGCCTCTGTCATTCACTCACAGAAGCTGCTGCATCCATTTCCTGTGGCATTTGCAAAACCAAATCATCACTAAGGCTTTGGATGAAATCAACACAAAGGTATCATTTATGTCCTGTAGGAGTAGGACTTGGGTCTTCCTGCATTATGATTAAGGTCTTCATGGAACTTCCCCTTCTGCTGAAGCTTTTATGAGAGGGTGTGTTTATCTTTGCTTTTGTCTTTCCGTTTTACCTATCCTGCAGAGCTAATGCTGTTTCATGGTGGACTGTCCTTCAGGATCCTTGTGTTAGACTGTTAATGCAGCCATCAGAGGTGGTAGAAGCCTACCTGGGCCCTAGCAGAAGGAAGGAAAATCATTAGAAGTGTGCCCTAAAAGAAGACATAGGTCCTATAGTCTGAGCTCCACAGGTGAAGGATGACTAGCATGTTAAAGATAAAGGTAGCCTTGATCACTGCAGGCATGTGGCCTGCCCATTCTGCCTAAATAAGTTATTTTCTTATCAGCCTGTATTTACTTGAATTGTCCCTTTCTTGGCTTCTGAGTAAGCCACACAATCTGTTCATCAGCACTCTACAGCAATGTATAGTGAGGCAGGCCTATAATCTCAGCGCTGGGGAAGTAGAGACAGGAAGTTTACAAAATCCAAGGTCAAATGAGCAAAATTAAAGAAATAAAGTTAGTAAAACTTGAATATTTGACTGACTAAATCCTTAACTACAGGGCTGGTTTTTACTTTATATTCAACATATTTTGAATATCTCCTATGTATGCCAAACATGATGAAAATTATTTTACTCTCTATGGACTTATAGTTTCTTTGGTATTGGAAAAGAGATATCAAAAAAGTTTAGTACAATAACATATATAGTATATCAAATCAAATAATTTACAAAACGTTCAAAGGAAGAGATACAAAAGAAAAGAACATTCTGTGGATGTTTGGAAGCTTAGTGTACAGGAGGCTGTGGAAATTTTGAACATCAAGTCAAAGCTTTCTTTCTTTATATTTGACAAAAATGATCATATTTTACAAAATTCTTAGTGTTGAAGAAGTCACCCATGTGGATATCAGGAAGGAATGCCTGTTATGAGAAGGATAGTTCTGGAATTGACTTGGCCAACTTTGGTGGGCTCAGTATCACATACAGAACTTTGCATACCCAGTGCCTGATCTGGACATTGGGATTCAGGAGATAAAAGAGGTCTAGTCTGAACTCAAAGGAGAAAAAGTATTCAGAGATCTGAGGAAACAGTAGAGGCCTAGTGAGACCAAAGAGCAGCCCAGGCAATGAAAGGAAGGCGATGAAGACAGCCATTCAGAATAGCCTGGTACCTGCATGCTATGGCTGGGGGTATGGGCAGCTTGTCAGGCACACCAGACAGAACTCACACAGAAGGCCCACACCCATTTCCCGCTACACCTCAGTGAAAACTTGTGTTTACCCATGCCTTATGTATCAGCTCTTGTCATCCTTTCTGGTCTGTTAACAAATCTTTCTCCTTAAAAACTGATGAGTTTTGTTGTCATTTTTGTGTTGTTGTTTTCTTCTAACACTTCAATTCACACCTCTTACATAGTGTGTTAGAAAATGCAACTTGTTCAACATGGCTCTCTGAAGTGAGTACTATTAACTCTTTAATCTTGAATTATTCTTCCTTCAGAATGGAAAAAAATGGACTTCTCACATCTCCATTGATATTTCTGTGCACTTTACAATCACATTGGTGGACAACTGGGCTTCCTGCTTGTCTGGGCTAGAGTCCTCCCATTTTTTCTGTCTGTCAAAACACTTTGCTTTTTCAAATCCAATTAGAGATGAAGCCTTTGGAATTCATATCTTATAGGTTGATATAAGTGAGTATACACCATGAGTGTTTTTCTCCTTCTGGGATACCTCATTCAGAATGATCTTTTTTAGATCCCACCATTTACCTGCAAATTTCATGATTTCCTCATTTTTGTTTGCTGAGTAGTATTCCACTGTGTAAAAATACCACAATTTCTGTATCCATTCCTCAGTTGAGGGACATCTGGGTTGTTTCCAGGTTCTGGCTATTACAAATAAAGCTGCTATAAACATGGTTGAGCAAATGTCCTTGTTGTGTACTTGAGCAACGTTTGGGTATATGCGTAGGAGTGGTATAGCTGGGTCTTTTTTTTATGGTTTATTATTTTATTTTATTATTTTTTATAGATCATGATAGTTTTTTTAATTTTATTTTTTTTCTTATCAGTTACATTTTATTAACTCTGTATCCCAGCTGTATCCCGCTCCCTCATTTCCTCTCAATCCCACCCTCTCTCCCTCATCTCCACCGTGCCCCTTCTTGAGGAAGCGCTATTCCTAATTGTCTGAGAAAGTGCCAGATTGATTTCCAAAGTGGTTGTACCAGTTTACATTGCCATCTGTGGAGACTTTTTAAACCATGAGAATTCCTGGTAAATGGGCAGCGCAAATCAGTGGTTTGGTGTGATGGAATTCTGTTAAATGATGTTGTATTTGTTCCAATGTTGTCATTGGGTTGACTTGTATAAATGGGAACATTTTGTAATATTTCACAGCCATCTAACATGCACCTGTGAACTGGGAATTCTTTATCCAATAGTTTTATGACTTATTAGGAATGACAAATGAAAGAAAATAAAGACATTGTTTTTGAAGAAAAAAAAAAGAAAGAAAAAAATAGTACCTTTCAAAGTACTATTCATTGCTGTTGTAAAACCATCACTAGCTGTGTCTAGTTTATCTGTTTGGTTACTTTTAACACAAGGGGGTTCATTGTTTATTATTTATGCCTTTATCTGTTGCAATTGAAAAATAGTTGAGACTGGACAACAACAACAACAAAAAATGGAGTTGTCTTTAAAATATGTTTAAAGGCTGGGAAGTGCAAGAACACGAAGCTAGAATCTGGTGAGGGCCCACAGAGCAAGCTTGCCAGCTCTTTCACATCACAAAGCCCTCCCAATAAGCTATTAACTATTAATTAATGGGTAACATTAATTCGGGGATAGATTTTTATATCTATAAGGACAATGTTCATTTGACTCAATGATCTCCCAAGGTCCCACATTCAAATAGCACTCACATATGAATTTGAGGAGACACATTTAAATCATAGTTATTCAAAACAAAATTTAATATAATGCAACAAAATTTAGATAAGTAATATACTACTGGCTGATTTAATTTACATTGAATTTATCTCAAAGTTTCCAAAGTCACATATGAACACAGATTTATAAAGAACCAGTTTGAAATATTTTAAAATTGGGGTTCTTGTTGGACTTGTGGAAGAACAGAGTACCCAAGAGGAGAGATGGCCTGACCCAGCTCCATGAGTTTGCCATTTGGCTGCAGGGCTCAGAGCCAGTAGTCCACTCTCCGCGACTCATGGCTCATTTTCCCCCAAAGGTACTGCCAGAAAGGACTGATTTTCTCAAAGCTGCCTTAATCCCTAGGGGCAGTAGTTAATCCCCTAAGAATTTTAAATAACCAGAGTGCAGGCCCCTTGCTGACTTACAAATCTTTCCTAAGCATGAAATCTCACACCAGTTCTTTACTAGCATCCAATTTTAGGGATTTGTGTTCCTTGCTTCTGCCTTCAAAGTCCAAATAATAAATTCATTTAAACTTTTAGTTATTTATAGTCATTAATTTCCCTCTTCTATGCATGAATTGCTAAGCTTATTTTTTTCCTGGTACTTTTTTTTAACTGCGAGTATTGTTGTGAATGCTTGTTTTTCTCTCATTTTATTCTGCTTGTATTATTGATTAATGTTACGCTTCTGTTCTATAAAATTTACAAAATTTCCCCTAAAATATCTTTTCCGTGCGCTATTCATGATGGTGTCCTTTCTCAATTTCATATGTCTTCAGTATTCTTGAATGGTAACACATTCAATGAAAGCTTTGAGGATGAACACCCTTAGTTTTCTTCCTGGATATGGGCTTGTGCATGAGAGCTTGTTAATCATTTCATTGTATTTTATTTCTCTCACAGTTAAAATGTAGGGAGTATTGGCCTTACAATTTATTTTTAATTTTTATAATTTATTCACTTTATATACTGATTGTAGCCCCTTCCCTTGTCTCCTTCAGGTTACACCCTCCCTTCCTTTTTCCCCTTCCATTCCCTGAGTCCACAGAAAGGGGGAGACCCCTTCCAGTTGACCCTAGCCTGTCAAGTGTCATTAGGACTGCCTTTATCCTCTCTCTCTGGCAAGGCCACTCTGCAAGAGGAAAGTGATCAAAGAGCGGGCAACACAGTCCATGTCAGAGACAGCTCCTGCTCCCCTTACTAAGAAACCCACATGGAGACTGAGCTTCCTGTTGGCTACATCTGAGTAGGGGTTCTAGGTCCTCTTCATGCATGGTCCTTGGTTGATGCATCAGTCTTTGCAGGCCTTCCTGAGCCCAGAATTTGTTGGTTTTGTTAACCTTCTTCTAAATCTCTAGTTAATAATGAGAAGTTTACATATGTGATACACAGGATATCTGGCATTTTTAAAATTCAGTAATTTATAGTGGGGTTCTTATTGATATAATACAACATTGCTTTCCAAAATTATTACTCTTACCAAAATTTTTACAGAAAAAATATTTAATCATGTATAAAATAAGTTGAGTCCATGCATGCAAAGAATATGGGAAACTCTAGCACGTAGTTCAAATGAGCTAACTCATGCACCCGTCAATGCAGCATCAAAGTTCTTACAACAGACAGATGAAGAAATAACTGTGTTCACATACTTGATAACAGGCAGCATAGCCCTGTGATTTTTGATATAATGGGACTGCTAAGTGGAGGACCATGTTGGCCCAGGTTATCTAATTGGAGATTCCGGCTTCCATGGCACAGGGAAGTTGACTCCAAGGGAAGGGAGTGCCAGACAGGTTGATAAGCAGGAAACTTGAGAGGCAGGGGGATTCAAAGTGTTAGAAGTTAGAGAATCTGTGCTAGGGTAAGTCAAAATCTCTGATACTTATGAAGTGTAGAGGGGAGTCCAGGCTGGAGAGTGAGACTTGTATGTCTTTGGGACTTTGATTGTGCATGGATTGCTTGAAGCTACACTAAGCCATTGTCAGATGTAGGGTCAAATGATAAGCAGAACAAAAATATGCAACAGTGGTAGACTTAAAGTGATCACTTAGGGAGCTTCAGCCATTAAGTTGGGAAACCACCATGGCTATGGGTTATGAATAAGCACTGTGCTGTGTAGTTAGTGACACATCTTAGGACTAAGGAGAAATGAAGTAGGCCCATCATGGGATTGCCAAACAAACCCGCTAATACCAAAAACATATGTCAGTAATGCAACTACCATGAAGCTAAAGCTCAGCCTTGTATCAGGCAGATGCTTCAGTATACCCTACCTGAGATGTACAAAACCAAGACAAAGGCAGCAAGGAAAACACATCCTGAGATAAAGCTGATGTTATAGGCAGTCAACAGAGGCATAAACAATGATGGATCATTATGAAGAAAAACAGAGACCCTTCTTGGAGAAAATTATAAAAATAAGGACCTACTGGGAGTTCTAGCAATGAGAAGGAAACTACATGAAATGATAAATCAAATCCACACAAGTGGAGACAATGGATAAGCTTAACAGTGATGTGGGGAGAAATCTGAAACATAATGACCTTATATAAAGTAAACAGGCAGCAAACAAACAAAAAGTATTAAAAAGAATTAAATCAAGTGATCCGAGTGGCAAATGATCTAATTTTCACCTGATTATTGTCTCAAAAGGAACAGAAAGAATGAGGCAGATAAAGTATCTGAAACTACAGTGGGCAAGTTCTTCCAGTACAGCAAACATGAAGGTTAGCTGGGGAAGCTAAAATAAGGATGGAGTTAAGTACCCCTTGTGGGCAAGAACCCCGTCTGTGGAATGTAAAGGTCCCACAGAAGGTCTTACATGAAGCAGATCCACAGAATGGACATCAGGTGACAGTGACAGGCAGACCTCTTTAAGAGCGCTCAGAACCTCTAAATGGGAGCTAAGCCCTGGTGTGGGATTTCTGGGTCCTTCACACATCAAAGGAAGTATCTAGATTCTGGGTTGGCAGGGAAGAGCTCTCTGTGTCTATTGATCCTAGTCCATGATATGGAAGGCTTAGAAAAAGCTCGAACACAAAGACAAGTATTGTTCCTTGTTTCCCATCAATGCCTCATGTCTGGATGTTTGCATGCAGCTCTGCCAGGTGTGTGTTTACCCCTTCTGTTGTAACGGAAGTCTCTCTTAGACAGCTTCACCTCACAGAGCACAAAGCTTCATTTTCAGCTCCATAATTGTTAAGCTTTTTGTCCATTCAATATATGAAGAAAAACAAAGTGGCCAATGAGTTTCTTTACATTCTATATATTTACTTTTCTTTTAAGATTTTGGCACCAAATTGTGAAAATAGCCATGGTGTGAAGTTCCCCTTCAGTTCTTTTTTGTACCTGAACTGAGGAGACCTAATATTATCAGTAGGTCTACGATCTTGTTAGTGAATTGTCTCCTGTGTTCCCAGGTAGAACAAATGCTGTCATTTCCTGGCTCTGTTTTTCCAATTTACAACATTCCTTGATATTAACAAGACATGGCAGTGCTTGGCTTTGCTTGATAAACCAAGGTGATTCACCATCATCCTCACTATGGTTTGTGACATGGTGATGATTGGGAATCAAGCCTAATCAGATATGAAGACTTACACCTTCAATTCTGTACCAGTTAATTGTAGGTGTCAACTTCACTGGGCCCAGGAATGCTCAGGTTGCTGATGTCAAAATATTTTTTTTTTTTTTTTTTTTTTGGTGGGTGCTATCTTTGGGAAGATTTTAGCAGATAGGAGTATGAAAAGAATTATTCGTGTTGATGTGCCAAGAATTGTCCAACTAGAGAGCAGAGAGACTGGAAAGAGAAAGAAGGTTGCTTTCTCAGACTGACTACTCATGTTCTTCTACCCTCAGACCTTCTCTTGGTCACTAGGTCCTTCAGAAAAAAAACCAAAAACACTTGCTATTAAGCATAGCTTGGTTGTATTTTCTCTTTCTTCCACTCAAACTCTTTCACAAAATGAAAAAGGTGAAGAGGTTATTTTCTTATTAAACATTTTGGGTATGCAAACTTTTCATGTCACTTTTCTAAGCTTCTGTATGGTTTCAAGTCTGGATTTGATCTCAGGTCTATGTACTGGTTAGTTTTTGCCAAGTGAATACAAATCTAGACAGGCCTAGGAGGAGGGAAGCTCTATAGAGTAACTCCTTCCAACAGATTAGCCTCTGGGCACATCTGTGGGGATTTTTCTGTGAGGGAAAGCTTTTGGAAGGGCCAGCACATTGTAAGTAGTGCTCCACCTGGGCAGGGGGCCCTGAGTTATATAAGAAAATAAGCTGAGCAAGCTATTAAGCAGTATTTCTCCGTGGTCTCTGCTTAACTTTCCACCTTCAGGTTCTGCCTTGGCTTCCCTTGATGATGGGCTGTAAACTTTCAGTCAGATAAACCTTTCTTATCCTTAGCTTGCTTTTTGTCAGTGTTCTATTATGGCAACAGAAACCTAACAATTTCAGTTTGATCAGCTAACCTATTGCTATTATGAGTGATCTTCCGGACAAGATTAAAGGAGCATAGGTATGTTTCTATTCGTACATGCACTCCATTTAATTCTTCCACAGCTGCTGTCTCATTTCCACCTCCTCCTGACTGGAATGTGTTCATTTGAAGGAAACTATATTCCATAAATTAAGTTAGTTGATGTATATTGCACCTCATCATTCCAATGTTTATAAATATTTACGTATGTATATTAGTCTATACTGAAGGTCTGAGGAATCATTTTCTTGTGTGCTTTGGGGAGCAGAGAATTTTGAATACTCGAGTACATGCAAGTGAATAAACATAAGAGACAAAATCAGTCATGGAATTAAAGTGAAATATCAAGTATGGCCCCTGCTTAAATGAACTTAAGCTGCCATATGTGTGTGTATGTATGTATGTATGTATATATATATATATATATATATATATATATATATATATATAT
>NW_026585644.1:21938303-21942006 GCF_907164565.1 Psammomys obesus
TATATATATATATATATATATATATATATATATATATATATATGTGGCAGGTCAAGGTCTCAGTAACTTTTTTTAGATGTTGCTCTGATAGGTTGATTTCATTACCTGAGTGTCAGCCTAGATAATATCTCTGAACGGCAGAGTGTACTCCAAACTGGCACTATGATAAGAGACAGGAGAGAGGATCATTGAACCATGATGCTACAGCACTTCATCTGTTTTTTTTTTCTTGGACAATTTAATTTAGTTCCAGAGGCAGAACAGTTCTAAGAACCAGAAGGTTCAAATAATATTTCAGAGAAAAAAATATATATTTTATATGATAATTCCAGTTAATTCATAAAATGGAATGTTTCCGGACCACTTTTGTATGCATCTGTGGTTTTCATTCACCAACACCCTCCCATCCCCATCTCCATCTTAATGGATTTTTCTATGCCTTTTTTTGTCTAATGCTGCACTGGGATGGTTAAAAATCTGGGCATCAAATGAGAATTTTTGTGTCTCTTTCTGAACTTGGTATATATTGTAATACATTGAATTGATCCTAGCTAAAGAATCATCTCTAAAATTGCTAGAATTTTAAGATTCACATTAACCTGGAAACAACTCTAGAATATGATAACCTTTGGGACTTTTTTTTGCCCATTTTATAGGTGGCAAAATAAGTAAGCAATGGATGTGTAAAACTGAGTAATTATATCACAATACAGTTTTAATGAAAAAATTCTTATATGTGAATGTTAATATCTATCTTTCTTCAGGTTAACTGTAAATTTGATGAGTTATGAACTTGATAATAAGATTAACAATTTATTTCCTCTGTAAGATCTAAACATTTACTGCTTAAAGATAAAATTTTATTTCAAGTATAATTTGCAATAAAAATGGTTTTATTTACTTTAGATTTAATTTGGTATTTTTTATAATTGTTTCCCAAGGCAGAAGCTTAGTTTGTTTTATGAAACATTCATTGTGGTGTAAAATAAACTTTTGGTTTTGTTTAAGATAGCTCTACTGTTTTTCTTCTATCATGCTTTTTGAAATGTTTCTTTAAATAACGGTATTTTCTGATTTCTTGTATGATGCTTTTTTGGTTTATTTAAAACTGTGACTCTTAATTTCCAACTGTTAGAAAATTTTCTAGACACCTCACACATTTTTATTTTGTGTTTATTTCAATTCTGGTTATATTTTATGATTATTGTGGCTTGATTCATAACACAGAATAGAGTATATCATAGTGAATCTACAAGGAAGTTCAAAGCTGTGGTTTTCTCTCTCTGAAACATCAGTTAGTTCAATGGGTTTGTGTTTCAGTGGGGTTGCAATGGTAGAGATTTTCTGATGGTTTAGTCTGTCACTCACTAACAGAAACAGTTCACTCACCAGCTTCCACTGTAGATTTGTCTCCAATCATTGCAGTTCTTTCTGTTTCAGTTCTGTTTATAATTGAGGACACTGTGTACAAATAAGACTTATGTAAATCCAGTTACCTGATCACTTTATCTTTTTAAAATTTTTTAAATTAATTAATTTGATTGATTACAGTTTATTCACTTTGTATCCCAGCTATAGCCCCTTCTTTCATCCCTCCCAACTCCACTCACCTCCCTCATCTCCTCCCATGCCCCTCACCAAGTCCACTGATAGGGGAGATCCTCCAATACATGCTGGAGAGGTTGTGGAGAAAGGGGAACCCTCCTCCATTGCTGGTGGGAATGTAAACTTGTACAACCACTTTGGAAATCAATCTGGTGCTTTCTCAGACAATTTAGGAATAGTGCTTCTTCAAGATCCAGCTACACTACTCCTAGGCATACATCCAAAATATGCTCAACTATACAACAAGGGCATTTGCTCAACCATGTTTTTAGCAGCTTTATTCGTAATAGCCAGAACCTGGAAATAACCCAGATGTCCATCAGCAGAGGAATGAATACAGAAATTGTGGCATATTTACATAATGGAATACTACTCAGCAACGAAAAACAAGGAAATCATGATAATTGCAGGTCACTGGTGGGATCTAGAAAAGATCATCCTGAATGAGGTATCTCAGAAGCAGAAAGACATACATGCAATATACTTATTTATAAGTGTATATTAGATATATAATACAGGATAAACATACTAAAATATGTACACCTACAGAAGTTAAGCAAGAAAGAGGACCCTGGGTGAGATGATCAATCCTCACTCAGAAAGACAAGGACATAAAAAAGGGAGAAAACTGGAAACAGAACAGGAGCCTATCACAGAGGGCCTCTGAAAGACTCTACCCAGCAGGATATCAAAACAGATGCTGAGACTCACAGCCAAGCTTTGGGCAGAGTGCAGGGAAGCTTATGAAAGAAGGGGGAGAAAGAAATATCTGTAGGGAACAGGAACTCCACAAGGATAGCAACAGAACCAAAAAATTTGGGCCCAGGGGTCTTTTCTGAGACTGATACTCCAAATAAGGACCATGCATGGAGGTAACCTAGAACCCCTGCACAGGTGTAGCCCATGGCAGCTCAGTGTCCAAATGGGTTCCCTAGTAATAGGAATAGGGACTGTCTCTAACATGAACTCAGTGGCTGGTTGTTTGATCACCCCATCTGAGTTGGGAGCAGCCTTGCCAGACCACAGAGGAAGACAATACAGCCAGTCCTGATGTGACCTGCTATGCTATGATTAATTTATCTTTATAAAATGTCTCCTTTTATTCTTGGCTATATGCCTTGCTATAAAGTATACATCTGATGTCAGAAAGTTTTCCCATGTTTCTTTCAATTGGTATGTAAAAAGACTTTAAATGTCTTTACTGTGTAAAAAGATATTTTGTAGACAGTGCAGAGATGCTATTGAGTACCGAATGAAACTACCTTGGCAATGCGTAAGACCCCAGCACTTATTTTTTGAGACAGTTTCTTACTGAACACAGTAACTGAACATCAGTGTGTTAGACTAGGTGGCCACAAGTCTCAAGGCATCTGTATCTTCTCTTTCATGATTCTTTGGTTATGTAGATATGTGTGGCTATATCCCAACTCTCTCTCTCTTTTTTACTAAGGTGCTGTGGATTCAAAGGAGAATGTTCATGTTTGTATAGAAGGGACTCATGGGGGGGCAAGATGGCGGCACCAGGAGAACACCGTGTCTGAGAAGCGGGACAGCACTCTCCATGCAGCTACCAGGAGACTGAACTCTGGGCCCTAAAACTACAGCGATCGTGTTTCCCAGGGGAGGGGAGGCTCCCACAGGGTGGGAATCAGTCGGGTCCACTCTCCAGTGGCCCAGACAGATCCCAGAAGAGATTCCGGGTAACGCGGGCTTTGGGTCTCCAGGCTGGAGCGGCAAGCCTGCTTGTCCCGATCACTTTCCCAGGCTGATCGGTGGGCACAAGGGTGCCTGAGACTGGGAGTCCCAGTTGCAAGAAAACCTCATGGGGAAGAAAAGTTGCGAGTCTGATCATGGGTCACCCAGTCTTTCCCTGGAAGGTCTCTGACTGCGGGTACCCGCCACCATCACAACTGAGCTCCCACCACGCGCTGGAGCAGCTCCACGCCCAGCTCAAACCCCCTACTCCCTCTTCGGAGGAGGCAGGAGGCATCCAGCAGAATCTGTCACAGACCACATTGTACCCCAACCCGAGATCGGGGCTAAGAAAACCCAATGAAACAATATTAAAGCTTAAATCACACATTGATCCTAAAACCCT
>NW_026585644.1:21952006-21978052 GCF_907164565.1 Psammomys obesus
AGGGTTTTAGGATCAATGTGTGATTTAAGCTTTAATATTGTTTCATTTACTAATGTAGGTGCTCTTGTATTTGGGCATAGATATTCAAAATTGTGATGTCCTCTTGGTGGATTTTTCCTTTGATGAGAATATAGTGGCTGTCCTTATCTTTTTTGATTAACTTGGGTTGAAAGTCTATTTTATTAGATATTAGGATGGCTACTCCAGCTTGTTTTCTGGGACCATTTGCTTGAAAGACATTTTTCCAGCCCTTTACTCTGAGGTAGTGTTTATCTTTGTTGCATAGGTGTGTTTCTTGGATGCAACAGAATGTTGGATCCTGTTTCCGCAACCGTTCTGTTAGTCTGTGTCTTTTAATTGGGGAGTTGAGTCCGTTGATGTTGATAGAAACTAGTGACCAACAATTGTTACTTACTTTAGATGTGGTGTTGGTGGTGTCACTGAGTTTCATTGCTTGTATTCTTTTTTTTTTTTTTTTGTTGTTGTGTAGTTATCTATTTCCTCTGTTTCCTTCGATGTAGTTGTTTTCTTTGGTTTGGAGTTTCCCTTCTAGTAATTTCTGTAGAGCTGGGTTACTATGTAGATATTGTTTAAATTTGGTTTTGTGATGGAATATTTGAATTCTCCGTCTATGTTGATTGAAAGTTTTGCTGGGTATAGTAGTCTGGGTTGGAATCTGTGGTCCCTTAAGGACTGTATGATTTCTGTCCAGGCCCTTCTGGCTTTCATAGTTTCTGTTGTGTGATTCTGATAGGTCTACCTTCATATGTTACTTGGCCTTTTTCCCTTGCTGTTTTTAGAATTTTTTCTTTGTTTTGTAGGTTCAGTGTTTTGACTATGATGTGATGTGAAGAATTTCTTTTCTGGTCTAGTCTACTTGGTGTTCTGTAAGCCTCTTGTATGTTTATGGCCATCTCCTTCTTTAAGTTGGGAAAGTTTTCTTCTATAATTTTCTTGAAAATATTTTCCGGACCTTTGAGCCTGATGTCTTCTTTTTCTTCTACTCCTATTATTCTTAGGTTTTGTCTTTTCATGGTGTCCTTGATTTCTTGGATGTTTTGTGTTTGGAACTTTTCTGATTTTATTTTTTCTTTGAGAGACGTGTCAATTTCCGCAAGTGTATCTTTGGCTCCTGAGATTCTTTCTTCCATCTCTTGTATTCTGTTGGTGATGCTTACCTTTGTAGTTCCTGATCTTTTCTCTATGATCTCCAGCTTCTGGTTTTTCTCTATTTGTGTTTTCTTTATTGATTCTAATTCTGTTTTCATGTCTTGCACCATTTCCTTCATCTGTTTGAATGTGGAGTCCTGCTTTTCAATGACAGCTTCTATTTTTTTGTCTGTTTCCTCTCTATGTATCACTAATTGTGCCTCTACTTCTTTGGGTATAATTCCCTGTATTTCTATGAGAGCTTTGTTTATTTCTTCTTTATTTGCCTTCATTTGTGTGGACATTTCTTTGAGAGCTTTGTGCATTTCTTCTCTGTTTGCCTCAATTTTCGTGGTCATTTCTCTGAGAGCACGATTTGTTTCCTCTTGGTTAGTCTCGATTTCTTTGGTTATTTCTCTGAGGGCTTTGTTTATTTCATCTTTATGGGCCTCTAATAGCTGGAGAAACATAGTTTTGAGGTCGTTTTCTTGTATATCTAGTGAATTGAAGTGTCCATTTGTTTGTGGGGTTGCTGGTGAGGTCATTATGTCCTGATTTTTGTTGGGAGTGTTCTTACATCTGCCTCTAGCCATCTGGTTATTTATAATCCTCACTGGTTTTTCCTCAAGATTGTAGTTTGGGCTATGATCCTCTCTTTCTGTTTTCTGGACTGTTTTTTCAGGAAGATGAGAGAGGTTCACTGCTTTGGGAATGTGCACTGTGTTTTCAGTTTTGCCTAAGTAAGGAATGTGACTCTGGTGCTATTCGAGTGAGCTTTTAGCGGGCACAGTGTGCATGCGAGGATTCTCTGACTATTGCAGTGGCCAGCAAGCCACTATTATGTAGTTCTGACTGAGATCCAGGGATTGTTTGCCTGGATTACACTGGTGGACCCACAAGGCAGAGGCTTCAATGTTGGGGTCACTATCCCAAGAATCCCTATGATGCCCACACTAGGGTTGTGGGTAGCAGGGATCTCATCTGGTTGCTTCTGTGGAGAGGCCCTGGGTCTGTGGTAATCTCTCCTTAGAAGGCTCACTCACTCTCTTGCAGGACCAGTTGGAATGCACAGGGCTTCCCCTTGCTCACTACTCTCTGTTTTGGTCCTGCTTCAGAAGTGCACGAGTAGGCTAACAGTCAGCTCTGTGACACTGTGGCCGCAGGATTCAGTGTCCACCTTTCCTGTGTGCTGCCTCTCTGTCCTTTCCTTCTGCCAGGAGGAGTTATGTTGACTGGTCCCTGGGTGGTGTGGGAAAGAGTTAGGATGAGTGTACTCAATCCCAGATCCGGGGCCCAGATCTCTCTGCCAGAAGCAGCCTAGCGGTAGAATCTATGTTTGCTGATCCCGAGAGAGTACCAGGTAGGGTTGAGTGTCCTCAGATCCAGAGCTTGGGTTTCTCTGCTGGGGGCCGCTGGGTGAGCTGGACAGAGGGTGCTGTGTCCTCTGGCAGGCTGCCTCTCTGTCCTTCCCCTCTGACTTTTCCTTCTGCTAGGCCAAGCTTATGGAGGTGCTCTCAGGGAAGTGCCAGCAGGGTTTGGGGCTTCTCAGTCGGATCCTGAGCCCTGAGCTGGCGTTTCTCTGCCAGGGGTTGGGGGGGCGCTGGTTATAGAACTTGCTGCTAGACCTTATTGCGCTGGACCCAGGATAATCTCAGGACGTGTAGAATGACCACAGTCCCAGATCCCGAGCTGTAGTTTGTTTGCTAGAAGCATCCAGCAGCACTGGAGTTCTGGCACTGTGAAGCCGCTGTGCGCCTCTTTATCCTTCTTCTCAGCTGTGGCAGGGTTATGGCAGCGTTTGGAGGAGTGCCCGAAAGGATTGGGTTTTCTCAGCCCCGATCTCGTGTTGGGGTACAGACAATGTGGTCTGTGGCAGATTCTGCTGGCTGCCTCCTGCCTCCTCTGAAGAGGGAGTAGGGATTTTGAGCTGGACGCGCAGCTGCAATCCGTGCAAGGCGGGAGCTCAATTGTGATGTCAGTGAGTACCTGTGGTCCGAGAGACCTTCCAGGGAAAGACTGGGTGACCCGTGACCAGTCTGGCAACTTTGCTTCCCCGTGGGTTTTTTTTGCGACTGGGACTCTCAGCCTCAGGCACCCTTGTGCCCACCTTCAGCCTGGGAAAGTGACCAGGACAAGCAGGCTTTCAGCACCAGACCGGAGACCCAAAGCCCGCGTTAGCCAGGTTCTCTTCAGGGTTCTGGCTGGGCAGCCGAGAGTGGACCTGACCGATTCCCATGCCGTGGGAGCCTCCCCTCACCTGGGAAACACGATCGATTGCTGTTGTTTTTAGGGTCCAGAGTTCAGTCTCCTGGTCGCTGCACGGAGTGTGTAGTCCTGCTTCTCAGACATGGTGTTCTCCCGGTGCTGCCATCTTGGCCCCCCTCATAACTGGATTTTTAAATGTTGTAAATCTTCCACTGCAGCCTCACCTCAAGGAGCTATTGACAGTTAATGGGTGCTGGGGAGGAAAAGTCAGTTTTTTTTTTCCACAGATGTCTCTTGAGCAGCTAGCCATCCTTCTTCAGCAGATGGTCTTATACCCTTGCATGTATAGGGAGCAATAAGATGTTTCAGAAGCTTTGAAGAATAAGAGCACATGAATTTGGGAGAGAAAAGTGGTGGTGTACATGTAGGGCTGTGAAGGGGGATTTGATTAAAAAAACATTTTCTTTAATGCAAGTGAATAAACATGAATTACAAGGAAAAAATCTTTTTAGATTCTACATTTTTAGGTTTTTGAATCCTTGTTAAACTTCTATTTTTATAAATGGATGTCTCATTGCTAATTAAGTAGAAGACAGAATAGAAAAAAGTATTTTCTTCTCTGTGACCTAAAATAGAGGTCACTGTGACACAAGGAAATAAATAACTCTAGCTGGGCCAGAAATTAAGCTGTAAGCAAAACTATATGCGGTCTTTGCAGAAATAAATAAGTTTCACAGTTTTATTTATTATCAATCTCCAGGTACTTTTCATAGAGTCCACGAGGTAAAGACTGCACATTTCACAGAAAAATGAAAAGAGCCAGAGTCAAAGCACAGCATGGAAGCATCTTGCAACATTTCAGATGAGAACTAGAAAAACTACTGTTTTATTAACAATGAAATATATTCTTGTTCTGCCCATGACAGCACTTGTATAGCTCAAAAACTCAACAAAACCATTTATGCCATTAGCCAAATTCCTCTCTTTTAATGCAAGAATGCACAGAACATCTTAGGTATGATGGATGTTTAGATATTTGGCTCTGGTAGGGCAAGAGCATTGACTATATTTTGTATTTTGTGCTCTAGAAAGCTTGAAAGGCTTTTTCTGTGTTATTTACAGACAAGTCGTTGCATGACAGGTCTTAAAGTGCAAGCGGTCATTATGACGCTTAAATGAACTGAAAAACCCATTTAAATCATTTCCTATATTAATTTTATTCCTGTATAACACCAGTCTACTCCATCTGCTCATGACACAGTGTCATTAGAAAAGAAGTTTTCATTTGCCTTTCCAGTCATTTATCTTCTTATAGTTAATAGTTTTGGTTGAGTTTTTCTACCTTCCTTTTCTTGTTCTTCCCTCCTCCTCCAGGTCCAGGAAGGCACACAGAGCTGCATTTTATCACTGAACTACAACCCTAGCTCCTGATCCTTGGCTTACTTTTAAAGTTATTTTGAAGGTTCAACAATCTGTCAATGTTCACTGGAGAAGCCACTTTTTTCTCCCCACAGAAGGTGATTAAAACAGAGACAGGCAACTAGGAGGGAGCAATAAGAGACAATGGACTTCTCAGCTCTGTGTGGAGTGTTCATAACACAATTTCTACTTCCACAGCCCAAGAGTCATTGTGGAAGAAGGGGTAGAAAGATTGTAAGACTTAGAGGTGGTGGGAGACAGCAAGGAAACAGGTTGAGTTGTTCACACCATTTGAGACAGTATGTGCAAGATTTGTGCAAGCTCAAAGCAAATTTTTATCAGGTGGGCAAAAAGTCCTATCCCTAGAGAGTGGATGGTGACAATAGGTAATTGCCAGGAGAGGGAAAGTCAATTTTCTTTAAGGGTGTGGCCTCTGACAGATAGCCAATGCTCCAGTGAAAGCCACACATTCAAGAGTACATGGGCAGTACAAACTGTATTTCGTAGGTTTTAAAAACAAACAGGACACAAAATTGGGTGGTGGATAAGGAAGAGATGATGGATTTTGGGAGAGTGACGAAAAGGTAAATGGGATCAAAATACATTGTATGAAATTCTTTAAAAAAATAACTAACGTTTCTTTCATCCTTTCTAAAAGAATATTATTATAAACTGAAATGTAATTACACCTCTTTCCCTTCTTCACTTTTCTCTCTTCAGCCTCCCTAGATATCCTCCCTTAAGTCCCCCATATGCCCCCACTCTCTACTTGACAGCCTTTTTTATTATTATTGTTATATACAACAAGAATGTATATGTATGCACAAATACACACACAGCCCAATGAGCCCAGTTTTGTTGTTTATGTATATATGATTTACAGGCTGACTACTCTTTGTTATATATCCAATAAGTGAGCTCATTCCTGGAAAAGGTTAATGTTCCTTTGCTCAGCAGTCCTTAGTTATTTGTTGTTTTTTGTCTAGACCTTTTGTGAGACCTTTTCCCCCTATCCTTTGATGTTATCGTTGATAGAGTTTTATTAATATAGCAACTCTATAAATGAATACAATCATCCTTCACCATTTGAGCTGATGAAGGTGGTTGCTTTCTAAGTCTTTGATACGGAAGAAATAGCAAGGTGTTAAGTTGAATTCAGCTTTGGGTCAGACTCTGCATCTTGAATCCATGCCTCGAATTATGACCCAACTTAGTACATAGACAAAAGAAAGCCTAACTTACAGAATTCTTTCTAACAAATTTATAGCTCTCAGCCTATCTAGTTTCAGTTAATCACAGCCTGTCAATCCTTAGATATAATCACACTATGCTTTGATGAGGCAGATGCCTGGCAAGGGGAAATTTTCTGCTTGTCATTTCCATTTTCTCTCTATGGTTATCATGGCCTGCCACTGTTTGAGGGAGAAGCTGTCCAGCCCCTCCTGTTGCTGAGTGGTATTCTATTTCTGAATTGCCCTTTGACAAAGAGCCAAAGGTGGGAGGAGGATTGTTGCAAATGCTGTGCTCTAAACCTGACAGGGCCATTGAACTCGTGAAAGCAGAGAAACTGTTGTATCCATGCTTGACCTGAACAAGATCAGTCCAGCCAACAGTCCAACATGGATGAGGTAGGAAGAGTCTCACATGTTCCCAAGTTCCAACTGATAGCTTATAAGAAGAGGAAGAGGAAAAGGAAGAAAGAGGAGCAGGAGGAGTGGTGGAGAAGAAGAAGAGGAGCAGGAGGAGGAGAAGGAGGAGGAGGAAGAGAGGAGGTATAAGGGGAGGAGGATGAGGTTGAAGAGGGACTGAGTTGTAGGGGGTAAAGTGAATAATGGTTGTAATCAAAGAAAAGGATACATGTATTAAGCATCCAATGAATAGATAAGAAAAATAAACTTGAGGTGTCGTGTCGCTTAGTGATGGAGCACTTTCACAACTTGAGTAAGGAGAGAACAAATTACCCTGAGAATTAATCTAAAGCTCAGTATAAATAGAGACTTTTTAAAAATAGGAAATAGAGTTGTTTACTTTCTTAATTTTAGCATTTTTTTACACCATGCTAAAGCTACTACATTTCTGTGAGTATTGGTTATGTCACTGCTTAATGGGATTAAATGCATCATATTTGAACTGTCTTATATAAATATAAAAAAGATAATATACATCTTAAAGGTTATATTGAAAACTGTGAAATAAAGAATCCTGTAGCTCCTTTGCAGCATCTTTATGAAATCATTTGTCTGGGGAAATGTTCCCATTAAAAAACAGACTCATACTCCAACCAAGGACTATCCGTGGAGATAACCTAGAACCCTGACAATGCAGCCCCTTCTGATGAGAACTGATGGACTAAGATCAGAAAGAAGGAGAGGAGGACCTCCCCTTCAGTGGACTTGGGGAGGAGCATGCAGAAAGGGGGCGGAGGGTGGAACCGGGAGGGGAGGAAGGAGGGGCTTATGGGGGGGATACAAAATGAATAAAGTGTAATTAATAAAAAAAGAAAAAAGAAAAAAAATATTAATAATAAAAAAATCATTTAATAATTAGCATGAATGACCTCATGTTTTTTAAAAAGATGAATGATTATGAAAGAATGGATATAGATGACATGTTCTTAATTACAACACAATTATTCCTTTTATTATGTATTTGCTATTTCAGATAGGAAAACACAGCCTCCAAGGCTGTAGCACAACTTTTTGTACTGATAGATTTGCCAGCATTTGTGCCTCTCCCTAGAATCACCGCGAGAGGGCAGAATGATCCACAAAACAGTCTCTTCTGGTGATTTGTTTTTCCCTTTTCAAATTGACTTGAAGTAAGAAATATGGCAAAGAAAGGGAGGAGATAACTTTTACGTAATTAACTTCCATCTATTTTTAGTCTGACATTAGGGGCAGATGATCTGAAATTTAAAGTACTTCTGCTCCCTAGACTTGATAAACAGAAGTCCTGGGAAGACTTGAGACACTCAGGAAAATTCTCAGACATATACTTATCAATACATTCTTTATACGGGCTTATGTGCAGAGGCTTGTTCCTGAGACTACTTGGAAGGTGCATGGATTCTGCAGAAACTCTTATATGCCTGGAACTACTTTCTTTTTTAACTGTCCCAAATGCCCTTTGATGTCAAACTCAACTTTCCTCTTTGGGAATCTTTCTTTAAATGTACCAGCCATAAAAATTAATTCTTCCCTCTTATGAGCATTAATAACTTTACACCCCATCTGTTTATTCAGTCCATCTGTGGAGTGATGTGTGTATGTCAGACAATTTACTATTGGAGGATGTAATTAATAACTGTAAGACAATGCTTGGCTTGAAGCAAATCAAAGAGCAAAGAAATGGGAAACATAACAACCATTATTTTTGTAAAGGAAAGAGGGGGCTATTACTATTGCTATTTTACAGATAATTGGGTCATACGTTTCAATAATATCCCCTCAATCACAGTGATGTCAATTTGAGTGTGAAGCCTGCCTGAGGTTCTTTGTTTCAGAAGCCAGTACAATAATAGATTTTTAATTTCTTCTTAGCTCTTTGAGCATTGGAAGAGCTACTCAATTACAGGTTAGATGTCACTGAAACTAAATGGAAACTGGTGGACATACAATATTATTTTAACCCTCTCTGTATTCAAAATATTTGTTTATCACTCTATCTGTATCAATCAATCAGTTAACATAGCTATCTCTCCCTAATTGTCTGAGAAAGCACCAGATTGATTTCCACAGTGGTTGTACAAGTTTACATTCCCACCAGCAGTGGAGGAAGGTTCCCATTTCTCTCCATCCTCTGACATAATCTGATTGGCCTGCTCTTTGATCACCTCCCCCTAAGGGAGGAGCAGCCTTACCAGGCCACAGAAGATGACAAAGCAACCACTCCTGATGTGATCTAATAGACTAAGATCATAAGGAAGGAGAGGAGAACCTCCCCTATCAGTGGACTTGGGGAGGGGCATGTGTGAAGAAGGGGGAGGGAAGGTGGGATTAGGAGGAGAGGAGGGTGGGGTTTATGGGGGATAGAAAGTGAATAAAATGTAATTAATAAAAAATAAAAATTAAAAAAGATAATCTGCCTGCAAGACATGCTGGCACTATTGTGGCACAAAAGTTGCAAGAGTAAACAACCACTCTCTGATTGAAATTAAGGCATACTCCATAAGATGGCACCTATGCTTGACACTGCTTGAATGGCCAAGAACCTAAGACTAGATGGACCTGTGATGTAGAGGAAAACCAAACACTACCTTTCTGCTTATAAACACAGCAACAAAATGACTCTTAATGACATTCTGCTACACTCAAATATCAGCACTTTGCTCAGCCATTATCACAGAAGCTTTCTTCTGAAGTAGATGGCAACAAATACAGAGATTCACAACTGGACAATGGGCATAGATTGAGAGACCTTGCAACACTCAGTCTTAAATGGGATGTTGTTATCAAGTCCCTCATCTCAGGGCTCTGTAGATGAGGAAGTTTGATGATTTTAAGAGCCAGTGTGGATAGAAGACACTGAAGCCTTCTAGACACAACAGGGTGATGTACATATGAACTCACAGAGACTGAGTCAGCATGCACTGGTCCTGCACAGGATGAAGCCAGGTGGGGTTCCAGTGCTAAGCGAGAGAGGGCGCACAAGTCCCCATCCCTAACCCAGAAGCTATCTCCAGTTGACAACTGCTTACAAATGAGAAGTTAGTGCTCTCCAGAAGAAAATCACTAGGTATGTAAATCACACTTAAGGGCAGGCTACATGTGTAGAGTAGATGGCCGACACAAATTGAACTCAGGGGTGTTTTTGGAGGACTCTTTTTATTTTGCATCATAATGCTTTTCCTGGACATTAAAAAAAAAACTTTGCTTATGTATTATGGTTTCTAGTTTTTCATTTTTATGGGATTTCTCTGTGTGTGAATGTGCATGTGAGTGTGTGTTTGTGTTTCTTTTTTCATATGTAATGTGCTTTTCTTTAGGCTTTTTTCTGTTTGTTTTGTCTTATTCAGGTTCCTTTTTGTTTTATCATTTTTTTCTTTCCTTTTCTTAAGATACCTGTTTGTTTTCTATCTATCGTTTATCAATCAATGTATCTAGCCACCTGTCTATCATCTACATCTATCATCAACTGCCTATTTATCTTATATATGTGTAAGTACCCTCTCCCATCCACACTCTGCTTAATTCTTATTCCTCTCCCTTTTTTCTTATACATTACCACTATCCTATTTACCCTCCTGTCCTCCTCTCCCAGGCTCTAAGCCACACATACGAGAAAAAACATAGGTTACTTTCATTCACATGTATCTGGCTTCTTGTGGCTGGTGTGTGTGTGTGGGCAGGGGGAGGAGTTCATCTCCGGTAACGATGAAGGATGACTTCCTGGTTGAAGTGGTTTGAAGTAGAAGTTTCTATTTCCTTGAATACTCAGTTTTGTCATGTGATGTTTTGCTGGAGTTTGGCTTGTGAGAGGGCAGGTGATGTTTTGCTGTGAGTTCTCTCATGGGAGGGGCAGCTGAGAACATCCTTGGGTGGACTCTGAGGAGAGGAAATATATAGAGGCCCACCTACAGTGAGACATTGCCTTTTAGATAGATATTTCTGTGATGTTCTTCATGCTTCAACACTTGACTTTGCAGAGAGGAACATTCCAGAGAACTTCTTGAGGCCATCCAACGGAGTCTGGAGTCTTGCAGCTTTTGTTCACTTCTTGTTCCTGCTTGGTGCTGGCCTTTGGAATGGACTGCTGGTATCCTGAGGACTAAATTTTGTAATCCTCTAAAGATCCATTGACTATAATCAACAGGAGGTAGATAAAAAAAGCTCTACAGCCCTTTTCCCTATTTTTCTACCTATGGTCTGGGGTTTCGAAAGGTGTGCCCATGGCAGCTCAGTATCCAAGTGTATTCCCTAGTAAGGGGAACAGGGACTGTCTCTGTCTGACATGAACTCAGTGGCTGGCTCTTTGACCTCACTCCCCCCCCCCCCCGAGGGAGGAGTAGCCTTGCTAGGCCACAGAGGAGGACATTGCAGCCAGTCCTCATGAGACCTGATAATCTAGGGTCAGATGGAAGTGAAGGAGGACAGGGCTCCTATTGGTGGACTTAGAGGGGGGCAGGGAGCAGATGAGGGAGCAAGGGTGGGATTGTGAGGGAATGAGAGAGGGGGCTACAGCTGGGATACAAGGTCAATAAACTGTGATTAATATAAAAAAATAAAAATTAAAAACAAACAAAAGAACCCCAGATAAAGTAGACTTGGTGAAAAGTCTAATCCTACGCTGGTTATGAGATGCTTGACTTTATGCTTATCTTGTGGGGGTCTTTATTTTTCCATCACACTAAGAGGTGATTATTACTGTGCACAGGAATCTTGGCCATGATTCATATTTTTAATTTCAGTGCTTCAGATATTTCATTATGTGCTAGTTTCTGTTGGGTGGTGCTATGCAATTCTGAGTTTCCCTGGTCAGTAACATGATGCTTCTGTCCTGCAACTTTTATTATTTTTATTTGTTCTCAGTTCTGGTCTCTTACAATTTTGTCTAGAATGTGACATAGAGAGATCACTTTCTGGACATGTGTATTTCAATTTCCTTTCCTTGAGTATACTTTCTTTCTATGGACTTTGGGCACTTTTGCTAGAATTTTATTGACTATGTTTTATAAGACATTATTTTGTATCTCTACCCTTGGATCTTCGGCTAGTCTGTTAACCATGCCCTAGCATTCCTAGAAGTTATGGCCATAGTTGCTTATGATATTTTTTATTGATATCTTAACATAATAACTACCCATCTGTCTTAGTGTTCTCTTGCAGTGAGTTGCCATAGCAACTCTTATAAAAGAGAACATTTAATTGCGTCTGACTTGCAGGTTCATGGGTTTAGTCCATCATCGTCCTGGCAGGGAGCATGGTTGCAAGCAAGTAGACATAGTGCCAGAGAGTATCTGAGAGTTTCAGATATGAGTCTGCAGTAGCAGGGAGAGAGAGAACTTCACAGCCCAATCCCTGTGATACACCTCCTCCAACAAGACCACACCTACCCAAAAAGGCCACACCTTCTAATCCCTGTCAAGTAGTGCCACTCCCTAATGACTAAGAATTCAAATATAGAAGCCTCTGGGAACCATTCCTATGCAAACTACCACACTGCCTTTGTTTTCAACCACTGTTAGAACAACACGCTGTTTTAGAGTGTTGTCCATTCCACTGATATTTTAAAATTAGAATTTCTGTTTGGGGGAATAGTTTGTCTCATTCTCAACTGGCTTCTTTTCTTCATCTGCTCAGTTTTATCTTCTTGGAGGTCATTGATCACTTTTTAAAATACACTTTAATTTTTTGTGTGATGCTTCAAACATTTCAATAAAATTTTATTCCACTATTTATGAATTATCAATTTAGGGGGTTCTTTTTTTTTTTTTTTTACTTATTTATATTTTTCGTGTTTCCATTGAGATTTTTGCACTGGTTAGAGTGGATATTTACAAAAAGTACATGAAGAAATAACAACTACATTACCAAATGGGGCAGAAAATAAAGCGCTAAACTATGCATAGAACACTCTAAAAATTTTAAATTAATACATCTGAAAATATTAATCATCAAGTAATAAAAAGTCTATGTCAGGAAGGGGTGAAAAGAACAAAAAGATGACAGAGGGAAAATAAAGCCACTATTATGATTATTAACAATGCAGATCAGTCAATATTTCTTCCTTTCTGATAATATAGAAGGTTGAGATGGCTTGATTTTCTTCTAGGTTTCTCATTTTGCAGTTTCTGTGACGTATATGAGAATGTGAGCCATTTTCTTCCCGAGATGTAAACAGGTGAAGCCAAGAAGCCACAGTTGTAGGGTGAGCCTTGCTTTGGCTCTGCTTGATGTTCACAAACTGTTTTGACCTTTGCTGGGTAGAATTTCCTCCAGCATTTCTTTTCGAAGATCTGATAACTTGGTAACCTTCTGCCACACTGTTCCAGCTCCTGTGGCCTGGAACCATCTAGTCAGGTAATAGGCATGGGCATGGAAAAAGCTGACCAAATGCTGTTCCACAAAGACAGCCCCATGCTGAGAGGACAGTCTGTGCAATGTGAGCTGCAGGCGGGCACTGCACACACCTGTGCATTCTCCTTCTGGTCTTTGTCCCAAACTCCTGTTCATAGCACTTCTCCCAAGAGGCTATGTTCTCAAACCCACTCTCGCTTTTCCTTTTCACTGTAATCTTTACTTCCTACAACTTAGATCTGTGCCCATGGGTCCAAGTTAGAACCAGATTCCTAGCCAGCATGGATTATCTGGTGATTACTCTCTTGGACAATGAAGAGGTTTTTGGGGCTTGGAAATATAAAAATACAGAGAGTTCTGACCCCTTAAGCTAAAACGTTTGATGGTAAGAGCTTTGCTGAAGATGGTTTCTCATTGGGAACCAGTAAGCTTTGGTGACAGGAGCCTAATCACCTACTTGCTACAAGGAGAGAAGATCCCTTATCATAAACTGTCTTGCAGAACACCAGCCTGGTATTTCCTTCTCGCTGCTTTAGAAGCCCTACTGGGCAAGAGAATCCTTTTCCATATCATGTTGTTTAGTGACTTATACTGTTTGTTTTTGAATTTCTGTGCATGTGTACCTTACTTCCCATTTCTCCCTTCATGTTCTTGCTTAATGTATTATTTCAGTGTCCATAAAGATGACAATTAATGCTGGTGTCTCTAACCCACCGTCTTCCTTCTTCTCTTATTGTTGATGGAAGGTGTACCCATATGTAGGACCTTTAAGAAAAATTAAATCAGACATTTATTCATGAAAATGTAATCAAAGAATTTTTTTGGTTACTGAATAATTGTGACATGAGAGCAAACTTGAAAAACAATCAAATCAACTTGGTGATTAGCTACCTGGAGGACATTGCAGAGTGAATTCTGGTAAATGTTGCTTCAAAGGCTTTGAAAGGAAATCTGTGGTACATGGTAATAAAGTCTATTCCAAGAATTTCCCTGCTTATAAGAAATGACCTGGTCATAAATATTTAAATGTACAGTGTCACACTTTGGCAAATTTAGAGATGATATTTAGTTTATTAAAAAAGAAAAGGTTATTTATTTGCTTACATTAGTATAGTTGGCCACAAAAATAGAAAAAAAACTTCTACATTTTAAAAGAAAAATATATGCACACAAAATATATGTACACACACAAAAAAAACCACAACAGCACAGGCTCTAAGAGCAACAATCAATAAATGGGACCTCATGAAACTGAAAAGCTTCTGTAAAGCAAAGGACAGTGTCATCAAAACAAAATGACTGCCTACAGATTGGGAAAGAATCTTCTCTAACCCTTTATCTGACAGAGGGCTTATATCCAGTATATACAAAGAACTAAGGAAGCTGAAAAGCAGCAAACCAATTAAAAAGCAGTAATCCAATTAAAAAATGGGGAACAGAACTAAACAGAGAATTCTCGACAGAGGAATATCGAATGGCAGAGAAACACTTAAAGAAATGCTCAACATCATTAGCCACTAGGGAAATGCAAATCAAAACAACCCTGAGATTTCACCTTACACCCATCAGAATGTCCAAGATGAAAAACTCAAGGGACAACACATGCTGGAGAGGTTGTGGAGAAAGGGGAACCCTCCTCCACTGCTGGTGGGAATGTAAACTGGTACAACCACTTTGGAAATCTATCTGGTGCTTTCTCAGACAATTAGGAATAGTGCTTCCTCAAGACCCACTGCTAGGTATATACCCAAAGGTTGCTCAAGTACACAAAAGGGATATTTGCTCAACCATGTTTATAGCAGCTTTATTTGTAATAGCCAGAACCTGGAAACAACCCAGATGTCCATCAACAGAGGAATGGATACAGAAATTGTGGTATTTTTACACAATGGAATACTACTCAGCAATCAAAAAAGAGGAAATCATGAAATTTGCAGGCAAATGTTGGGATCTAGAAAAGATCATTCTGAGTGAAGTATCCCAGAAGGAGAAAGACAAATACAGTATACAATTGCTTATATAGACCTATAAGATATGCTAAACATAATGAAATCTATACAGCTAAAACAGATAATCAAGAGAGCAGACACTGGGTAAGATGATTAATCCTCATTTAGAAAGACATATGGGATGTGCATTGAACGTATGACAGGAGTCTACTGCAGAAGGCATCTGAAAGACTCTACCATGCAGTGTTTTCAAGGCAGATACTAAGACTCATAACCAAACCTTTGGCAGAGTACAGGGAATCATATGAAAGAAGGGGAGTTAGTATGATGGGGAAAGGATAGGAGCTCCACAAGGACCAAATATATCTGGGCACAGGGACTTTTCTGAGACTGACATTCAACCAAGGACCATGTATGGATATAACCTAGAACCTCTGCTCAGATGTAGCCTGTGGTAGCTCAGTAACCAATTGGTTTCCCATAGTAAGGGGAACAAGAAATATTTCTAAGAGGAACTCAATGGCTGGCTCTTTGACCTCCCCACCCCCCAAGGGAGGAGCAGTCCTGTTAGGCCACAGAGGAGGACTTTCCATCCAGTCCTAAAGATATCTGATAAAACAGGGTCAGATGAATGGGGAGGAGGTCCCCCCATCAGTGGACTTGGAAAGGGGCACAGTGGAGATGAGGGAGAGAGGGTGGGATTGGGATGGAATGAGGTAGCGGGATACAGCTGGGATACAGAGTTAATAAACTAATAAGAAAAAAGTAAAATTTAAATAAATAAATAAATAAATAAATAAATAAATAAATAAATAAATAAGGAAAGGTAAAAGAATGAAGACATAATAGGACTGGCTAACAAAATGTAAAAAAGCAACTACACAATAAAAACAAATAATTCCTGATTAATTAAAAGAAAAATATATGTACACAAAATCACAAACATATACCTATGAAGTATATGAAAATAAAAATTGTTATATGTATTTACTAAGGATGAAGATTATTTATAGTGACTTGAAACAAAGTGACTGGACTGTTAATGTACTATGTAGGACACATGACTCAAAACATGCAGAACGGGAGGGTTAATACCCTAATAACTCTTTATGAGTATTCAGAGCCTTGAGAAAACCAAAGTTTATTATCTGAAATTGTTGGTCTTATCACCTTCAAAACTTCGACTGATAGAGAAAGACTGTCAGTAGGATGGAAAATAAATAGTATTTAGGAACCTTCATGAATATCAAAGATGAATAGAGTCTTGGCCATGATTAAACTAACTCATTTCTATATTTTCTTTAAAGAAATACTCTCTGGAAATTGATTTCAAGTAATATAATTATTGGTGATATCTACATATATAAATTTGTGAACATAAAAGATATATCACTATAGAAATCAAATACAAATAGTAAAGAATAAAGCAGTTTAACATTTAAGAAATTGTTTTGTACATTCTAAAATAATTTAGTTCCACAGATGTAAGTCTCAGAGGATAAATAAAATCTAACAATCCATAACTTAATAGTCAAAACTATTGTAATGTTATGTATTTGATATTATAGTAGAGACAGTAATGTTGTATTAAATCAGCCATAGTCATGAACCCCAGGTTTATTTTTTATATTATTATAATGTAACTTTAATAAATATTGATTTTCAGTTCAAATCCACAGGTTGGTAATTGATCATTTACCGCTACCACGTTTACTTAAAAGACGTGTGAATACGTTGATTCTGGAGACCTTCCAATCAGACTTGCAAAAATTTCAGTGGTTTTTGAGTAATTTACATTGATTAAGAGTTAATAAATTCAGTTTCTACTGAGACACATCTATTAGTTTCTCTCTTTAAACTTAGAGAAAAATAATTATTTGGACTGGATGGCAGTGAACAAAAGGAAACTGATCTGTAAACATGAGCTTAAGCTGAGTCACAAACCATGCAATTTTCATTGATTTCGGAATGACCCAGGAGTGAGGCTATTTAATACATGACCTGTATGAAAAGATAGGAGCAGAGGCAGCCCATTGTATCTGCAGAGCAAGGGGAGAAGCTGAGGTAATTAATAATGTGTGCTTGAGGAATCAGAGTAATTGAGGGCAGGCAATTTTCTCTGCATGCTTCCTTATATTCTCTAACACATAGTTCCAGGAGACAAAATTTTACCTTACTAGGTCCCCAAGAAGAGAATTGAGTATGCAGTCACTCTGAATACATGTGACCGAATGAAGGAACTAAATAAAATGGAATGAATATGAGGCTTTTAGGCACATGCAGATGTGGTACGCACACACATGTATTGGGAGTGTTTAAATGCATGCTCACCTCTTCAGTCAGATAATCTTCTAAATTGGAGTTATGAAGAAGAGACTGTATGAGCCTCAATTTTCATCCTCCTCACCCCATCGCCTCCTTTCCCTTTTTCCTTTCCTCTCCTCTCCCTCCTTCCCTTTTCCTTCTTCCTCTCTTTTTTGGTTACTGGGGATTAAACATTGGGAATTATACTCACCAAGCAAACACTCTTAGACCTGAACTATATATCGTGATTTCTTTTTTTATCTTATATTTTAAGATAGTCTCTCTAAGTTGCCTATGCTGGTCTTGAGCATAATCTGTGGCCAAAACTAGCACTGAATTTTTCATGCTTTCCTGAGTAACTGGAATTGGGGGCCTGCACTACAAGGCTTGAATGTTCTCATTGCAAAATCGAAACAAAACGAAACACCTCTCACATTTTTACATCTATTGTTAAAACTGGCTAGTGTGGATCTAGGGAGGTAGTTCGGTGGTACTGCAAAAGGTATCTGAAAGACTCTACCTAGCAGTGTTTCAAAACAGACACTAAGACTCATAACCAAACCATGGCAGAGTGCAGGGAATCATATGAAAGAAGGGGAGTTAGTATGATATGGAAAGGATAGGAGCTCTACAAGTACCAAATATATCCGGGCACAGGGCCTTTTCTGAGACTGACACTCAACCAAGGACCATCTATGGATATAACATAGAACTTCTGCTCGGATGTGGCCCGTGGTAGCTCAGTAACCAAGTAGTTTTCCAAAGTAAGGAGAACAAGGACTATTTCTAACAGGATCTCAAGGGCAGGCTCTTTGACCTCCCCCCCCCCCAAGGGGAGGAGCAGTCCTGTTAGGCCACAGAGGAGGACTTTGCAGCCAGCCTTGAAGATACCTGATAAAACAGGGTCAAATGAAAGGGGAGGAGGTCCTCCCCTATCAGTGGACTTGGAAAGGGGCAGGGAGGAGACCAGGGAGGGAGTTGGGGAGGGGGAGGGAATGAGGGAGCGGGATACAGCTGGGACACAGAGTTAACAAATTGTAACTAAAAAGAAAAATAAAAGAAAAAAAGAAAGAAAAAACAGGAAAAAAAAATTTCAGTTCCTGCAGAGGAACCTTGTTCAGTTTCCAGCACCCACATGGTAGTTCACAGTCATTTGTAACTCTAGTTCCAGGAGATCCACCTCCTTCCTCTAACCTCTACGGACGCTCGCACACATGTGCTATACATACACATAGTTGGGCTCACATACATACACTCAGAATGAAATAAGTAAATGAAAGCATTTTTAAATGATTAGTGGGGGAACACTATACTCACACCTGGTGAAATCTGAATGTAATTTAAATATTGTTTCTTGCTAATCTTACGGAATATTTACTTACACCTAAGTGCTCGTTTTAAAATTTCTTAGTACATTCCTAAAGATTCTGACTGTTAAGGTTCTGTCAGTTCTACCTTTGTTCCACACTGCAGTTTGCATTTAGTAGAAAATTTCTCCCAGAATATTCCCAATCTGAACCACTGACTGTTATGATTAAAGCTGGTAATAATACTAATGAAAGAATTAGCAGAATCGGGAATGATCTAGATTAAGTTCTGAGCAACATGACAGTTATGGCCTAGTTATATCTGGTTTGCTTCTTGAACACTCTTTATCTTACTAAAAATATGAAACATTTTAGACAAAAACGGTAAAGAAATGGAAGGCTCTGGAGAAATGCAAAACACAAAATTATCTAGACAGGATCCAGGAAAACGGCAAAAGGGTAAGGGAAGTGTTTGGTTCCCTTTTCCAGGATGCAGCTGCAAATTCTGTTTTGAAAATGAAGTTGATTAGTGAGGACAGAAAAGGCTTTCATTCATCTTCTAAAACGTAAGCAGAATATTATTATTATTATTATTATTATTATTATTATTATATCTTAGAAGCCTGTTTGTTTTCTAATGAGAGACAGAGAGGGAGTGGATCCAGATAGGAAGTGATGTGGAGAGGACCTTGGAGGAGTAGAGGGAAGGGAAACCATAATCAGCATAGATTATGTGAGGAAAAACATGTTCTTTCAACAAAAGGAAAAAAAGAAGTTCAACTTCTCAAAACAAAGAAAACACCAATTATAACAAAAACAGAGAGGAAGATGCAAGATCTATGGACATCCCATCTATTCTCACACCAGAAGGAAAAAAATACGGTCAACACTGAGAGAGTTTGTGCTCCTATTAGGAACCCAGCGATGTGGCCTGAAAAGTTTAGAGCTGACTGAGGGTATCCGTCAGTGGAGAAAAGCCTCTGATGTTCACGTGTGAGGACCAGAGCTCAGAATCCCATTACCCATCTAAATAGCTGGGAATAGTGGCCTCTATTTGTAATTCTAATGCAGGGCAAATAGAAAAGAGAAACTCCCTGGAGCTCACTGCTAGTCTGTCTAGGCCACTGTTTAACTCTGGGAATTAGTAAAGACGTTGTATCAAAATAATCAGAATATAGGAAGCCCTGGAGATGTACCTTTGTCCTACACATCCACCTACCCCTCCCCCCACTAACAGAGAAAGAGAGAGGCACATATGTAAATACACAGAGCTACACTCAGTTATGCACTAAACATACATGTACATACACATGCACACAAACATTTCAAGAGAACGTATGATGTGTGGCGATACTGCTCTACATTTAGATTACCATTAAGCACATAGTTAATGTGACCAGAATATGAAGTATCTTTTGCATATTTCTTAGCATTCTGAGTAAGAATTACAGCATTTCAGTTGCAGCCCATATTTACAGAGCAGCACAAGGACTGCTGCAAAATCATTAGTAACTGTGTCACCTCGTGTCACCTAGAAATATACTGTATATTGACTCACATTAAGTGGATGGCTTTCAGTTGCTCTTGTCACAAAAATGGTACAGGGTTACTATCCAAAAGGATGAATATGTGTGCTCATTACTACATAGTTAGTGCAAACTTTTTCCTGTCTGCCTATATCCTATAACATTACATTGTAGCCCTTAAGTATATCCAATAGAAATTATTAAAATTAATAAATGGAACCAGAGAACTGCAGAGATAAAACATATGGTGTTTAAAAATAAATGCATTTTGCGTGCAATGGAATGCCAAGTAATTGTAGCCTTGTTCCTTTTCTTAGTTGAAGATGTGAGATTGGATACTAAAAGTATTCCAAATTGTGGCATATACCCCTGAATAGCAAGCAATGCTAAAAAGAACACTTAAAATATGTAGATATACAACAATAAACAACCAGCCCTCAAATCTTTTCTATGATACATACTAATTGATTAATAATTATACTTAAAAGATATCCGAGGACACCAAGTTAAAATATCACCCTCGTCACTGTGCCAACACTGCTGTCCTGCTCCTTAGGCACAGTGTCCTCCCTGCACCTCCATCTTGTCGACTCTTTGATCACCTCCCCCTGAGGGGGGAGCAGCCTTACCAGGCCACAGAGGAAGACAATGCAGCCACTCCTGAGGTGACATGACAGACTAAGATCAGAAGGAAGAAAAAGAAAACCTCCCCTACCAGTGGACATGGGGAGGGGCATGCGTGGAGAAGAGGAAGGAAGGGAGGGATTGGGAGGGGAGGAAGGAGAGAACTAGAGGGGGGATACAAAGTAAATAAAGTGTAATAAAAAAATTAAATAATTAAAAAATATCACAGAGACCCTTGTACATCAGAGTTCATTGAAACACTGTTCACAATAGCAAAATTGTGCAACAAATTCAGGCATCCTGTTTCAGAGACATGGGATGGGAAAACATGCCATATATACAGAATGGAAAAATTCTGAAGCCACAAAACAAAAGTGCTATATCCTTTGCAGAAAAACAAATGAAATGAAAAATTATTGTATTACATGAATTCAGCTAATTTCAGGAGAAAAATGTCACATTTGCTCTCATTTGTGAATCCTAGAAGTTCCATGGATATCTGGATAAAAACACATATGTACATATGCCATGAAAGTAGCAGTTAAGACTATCTATGGAGAAAAAGGGGGCTAATGGGAGAGAAGACGAGTGAGAAAGCGAAGGGTGGGATATGAGCATAGACACACTGAGCATACAATATACACATGCACGAAACTTAAAAATAAAATAAATATATTTACTTTAGATTTTTTAAATCTTTAAAATACACTTATTTCTTTGTGCTGTGTGTGCTGGTGGAGGTGGTGGTGTGCGTGTGTGTGTGTTTGCAAGTCTGTGCACAGATATGTCATAGCATGTGAGTGGGTGTCAAGGGACAATTTGCAGGAACCTTCCCTCTTCTCCATCCAACCATGTAGGTCCAGAGAGATTCAGGTTGTCAGGCTGCCAGGCTTGGTGACAAGTGCTTTCATATGCTGAGCTATCTCACTGGACTCAGATTTTCTGTATGCGTATGGACCATTCAAAAAACAACAATTCAGTGGTTCGCTCCAGCAGGGTTGTCTCACTGGATAATCACTTTTCTAAAAGACTTCCAAGGTTCTTGCACTGTGTAAAAATGATAAAGTCGTTAATTTGTATTTCTGTTGAAAACAAGAGTGCAGCAGCCACATGAAAAATAAGTAACAATCAAGAGAGAATGCAAAACCACAATAATAATTTTAATCCAAATACTGTAGTTTAAATGCACATGTCCTGTTAAAATCTTATACTGAAACTCTATAGTTTTCAAACGATATTGTTAGAAAGTGATAAAATCAATTATTTATAATTATTTATTGAATATTAGAGAATTGCCCTTGTTCGGATAATTAACCACAGATGTTTTAGATATTATACATGCATGCATACATACATTTATATATAACTTGTAAACTGACAATGTCTACAAATGATAATGGAGCTGTGCTTCAGTACACCTAACATTTGTTTTTCTCTTAGTGGTCTACCTAGAAAGTCTTAGACAACGATTTAATAAAACTCAAAAGTGTTTTCTTTCTCCTCGTCCTGATATCGGAGTGAACACTTGCAATACCCCACCAGCAGATGTGACACATTAATTTATCATTTCTCCCACGTGAGAACAGAAGGAAAAGACACCATTATGCATGAGAAAAAATGCGTCCTCAGGGGACCCCAGCCCCACTGCTTCTCCGATGATGGACTTTCAAAATCTTCTTAATGAAAAGAAATAAATGTCTACCTTTTATGAGCTACCCTGTGTCTGGTTTTCATATATGCTGAGGTACAAAAGAGAAATATGAAGGATTTTAAACCACACAGTAGGTAGACTATATTTCCTCTGTGAATGCTATAGGCATCCCTTTCTTCTTGATATTAGAGACAAGCTTCAATGCTGAATGGTTCCTAAAATTATGATGCTGCTTCTTTTCACTTCTTGTGTTTGTTTCCAATTGATATCAAATATTCCTTGTTTTTAATTATGAATGGGAATTTGATGTTATATGTGGATTGTGTTGTGTTTATTCAGGTATTCTGATTTTCCTGTTATTCTGTTACAGTGGTGAATTACAAAAAATTTAAAAAACAACCTATATTTCTCTTCTAAATTTACTTTATAATTATATTGCTGAGTTTGTTTTACTAATATTTTTAGTATTTCAATATATTTACGAATGAGATTAGTTTCTGGTTTACTTTTTCTTAAGGCTTGCATTATACTTTACAAAAAAAAAATCACTATTATGATATCATTGGAAAAAAATTGACCAATTAGAGAAATACTTTTCCTTCCTTGCTCCCTCCCTCTATCACTCTTCTTTCTTATTCCTCCCTTCTCTCCCTTCACTTTTTTTTCAATCAACAGAATGTGGCTAAAATAATTTATCTGTTTTTCAGGTGAAACTCCTTATGTCACATCATTCTTTGTGAGATTATTTCAAATATATATATATATATATATATATATATATATATATATATATATATATATATATATAAATTCATACATATATATGAATTTTCACTCAATTGTCATGGCAATTATAAGAGTAGTGTTGTGTCTGTCATACATGGCAGCCACACTTTCCTGAGACAAGTCAAGAAAGAACGCTGGGCCAGCTGATCCGTGTTTGTTGACTATTTGCTCCATTGTGCTGGAACTCTCTCCACTTTGAAAGCCCCTACATCCTGGGAAATGTCTCTATCCTATGAAGGGCATAGGATTTAATTATACCAATGTGACTTCCCTTGGCAACTTGAAGATGGAGGATTTTTCTGCATCAAGGGTAGCAGCTATGACATGGAAAAGGTAGAGTAAAAACAACATTGCTGTGGCCAAATGCAATAGTGCATACATCTGTAATCCCAGTTTGCCCACAGGAAGATGGGAACTCCAGACAGGAAGCTCTCAGGCCCAGCCTGGTAAACACAGCTGTGACCAAGAAGAAGGTGGAAGGTCAGAACTCAATTGTTCTCTGATCATTCCCACTCCTAAAAACCATTGCTGAAGTTAATTACATTTGGAAGAGGGAAAGAGATTAGAGCTATATCTGAAGTACAGTCTATAAAAGAAAATAATATAAACTGATGTTTTTATTTAAACATACAATCCCTAGGACACATTTCTTCAATTACAAAATGCCTCACATATTGGCCATATTGTGTGTCTGGGTAAACAAACTTAGAATGATTAATGGCAAGAAAAACCTTTCTAAGCTGAATAGAAACAAACAGACAAACAAAGCCAAGCAAAGGAAACAGAAGAAATTCTGCATTATAGGGAATGCCAAGAAAAGTCTGCAGAGACAAAGCCATGACTTATTGTCACACCAGTAAAAATTCTCCAGTTTTCATTTCAAACTGGAATATTTTGTTACGGATTTATTTTTATTTATGTATGTGTGCATGTCTCTTTCTATATGCCATGTGTCTGAGGATGTTCAGGAAGAGCCGGAGACGGTGTCAGACATCTCATAACTGGTAATACAGGTGAATCTGAGCTGCCAGATGCAGTGAACTCTGGACCTGTGCAAGAGCAGTAATCTCTTGTAATCTCTGAGCCCTATCTTCAGCCCTCAGATGGAAAATTTAATTCCCAATTTTATAGGAGATGCAAGAATTAGGATAGTTAAAGATTAAGCAAATATGATAATAACAAAAAAGAGAGAATAAAAGCACACTAGAGATGACATCCAGTTAATAAAATTTAACTACATCAAGAAGGGTGCACTCAAGATTAGACAAATGCCTACATGAAATCTTGAAATATAGTTGAGACTCACGAAGAGCAACTAAATTTTATTGCCAACAAAATGGACAACAAAAATGTATTTTTGTGTAAAAATACATATGCTCAATAAATACACAATAAGAATATAAACCAAGGAAAACAAAGCAACCTGCAATATTTATTCAGTGTGAAGATGTAAAATGCAGATCTGCACACACACACACACACACACACACACACACACACACGCACACACACGCACACAGACCTGCACATCCATCCTTCACAGCCTATGAAAAAACAGTTTCACACTAGGTGAAATTGTTGGATATAAACAAAATCCCAGTTGTTCAATTTTACCAATGAAGACTCAGGAACCAGATGCAAGAGTGAAAAGCTGATGACTCAGAGAGGCAGAGAAAGCACCCAGCTGACCTTCCTCCTCAGCTCACAATCCAGAGGGGTTTGGGGTGGGGGAGCCTTTCTTACTCAGCTCACATCTCAGAAGGAGCAAGTCAAAAAGCTAAAAAGTTAAAAGCCAAAGTCAAAAAGCCAAAAGCTCCTCCTTCTCCACACTGTCTTAAAAACCCGATATCCTCTTTTCAATGTCCTCCCTTTTTCAACTGGTTTCTTGCTCTGCCTCTTGACCTAGGGTTGACTTTATTTAGCTCTTGGATTAAAGGTGTTTGCTACAGTTGAGCCCAAACCACAAATACTGTTTACAGTAAACAGAAAGCTCCTAGGTTAAAGGTCTGTGCTAGGACTGAGTCACTCCAAACTAGAATTAAGGTCTTACAGTTCACAATCCTGCCGTTCACAATCCTGCCATTCACAATGGGACCAGATATCCTGCAACATAAAACTGTCCAGAAAAAAATGTAAAGTGAATCAGCAGAGACATGGGAAAGGTGGAGCAAAAAGACTATTATATCTCAAGAGAGGCACATAAGAATTCCAAAGGCAATGATGGTCAAATAGTTCTTGAATTTGGCAGTCAGAATTCAAATGTTTACTGGTAGCTGTTATATCTAAGACAGACTTCATTTACCCAAGATTAGCATATCATATTGACTATCTTCCGCACCTTGACTGCAGTGTGATGTTGACACTCTTCAGTAAGAGATTAAGTGTCTAAATGTTCTCTTTTTTAGTCTGGGTGGATTGTTCAGTTGGTCTTCCACCACTTCAATAAGTAGCACAGCAAGTGGAACAAACATCTGAGGAGGGGAATATGAGGTCAGGTCACAAGTAGTGTGATTTCTATTTCCCCGTACCCTCTGTTTTTATTAAAGTAACTGCCTTTAATCTGTAAGTCATCATATATGGCTACAATTAACTCTATATACCAGAAAGACCACCACATAAGGAGGAATGGAGGGGATGGGCAGAGAAGGGGGAGGGGAAGGAGAAAGGGAAAAGGAGGATGGGATGGGGCAGAGGGAGACAGAGACAGAGAGAAGAAAGTCTAGCTGCCTCCATCTAGTCTTGAGCCTTGGGGCAATCCCAGACAAAAGTCAGCTGTAAGACTGATTGAGCTTTCAGATAATGACTGCAGATACCTTTAAAACTGAAGCCCAGGCCAGGGCATGGCAACCCAAAAGACAGGCCACCTCCTTGGCGTCCTGTTTGATTTTCTGAAACAGAAAATTCTGGATGTTATGAAACTGCCATGTAGTTTGTGTCTAATTATTTTATCCATTCATCATCACTGGTACTCTGATGAACAAGTTTTATTTTAAATATTCCTTGTATCTGAAACTCTAGTGTAATAAATTTTAGTATGGAAAGAAAAATCAATGTCTTCACGATTTGGAGGGCCAACACAGATTCCCAAGGCATTATATTTTTTAACATATT
>NW_026585644.1:21978062-21997719 GCF_907164565.1 Psammomys obesus
TGTGCATATGTGTGTATATCATGGCACATGTGCTGAGGTGAGGGAATAATCCCATGGAGGTGGATCTTTTCTTCTGCCTTTAAGCAAATTCTGGTATTAAATTATGATCGGTTTTGCCCAGAAAGTGCCTTTTTCTGGTCAGCTATCTTGCCAGCCCAACTATATCCATTTTCTGGTCTCTGCTTCCACTTCTTCCATTTCTTCTTTCTTCATGAGGTTGCCTTCTCTTACAAACTGTGGTGTCTTATTATTACTTGATAATAAAACATTATCATTGACAGTGTCCTGTTAACCTTTCAATAAATGACCCCAAATATCCAATTAATTTCTTCTAATTTCATGAAGAGTTTCTTTAAATATTTAGCCTCAGTTTTTAGATGCGATTGTTTGGGCATCATGATTTTTAGCTTGTGTGTGGTCTTATTCATTAATTTCAGTCAAAATAAAGACTGGTAATATAACAGTTACTATTCTATCTGTATTTATAGTCTATTTGCAAATAAAATGCAAACTATGTGAGATTATTTAATAATGATACTAATAAAAGTTTCTAATGTTGTGGCAAATTCTTGGCTATAGTGTGCAACATTAAAAGCAAACATAAAACTTAATGTAAAATAGAATATCAAGAATATTAAAAAATGCATCATAAAGACTGAAGGAAAATGCATGAAAATTTTAAGTGTGATCCTTGCAAGATTACAAATGATGGCCATTTCTCCCTATAATATTTTCTTGCTATGTCTATATAATTTGTTATTGCTATATGATAAAAACATTTAATTAATATTTCAATTCCCATTTCACCAAAAGTGAAAATACTTATTATTTAGGAAATTAATTTCAGGATTCAAATAGGCTAATTAATGGTCTTTAAATAATTTTCAATCTATCCATATTTAAGATTCTTTTGTATTCTGGTGCTTTTCCTTATATTACAATGGTTTTAGGAGACAACTTTCTAAAGTTTCTGTTTCTGAGCAGAACACCAACAGCACAGGCTCTGAGACCAACAATTAATAAATGGGACCTCTGAAATGGAAAAGCTTCTGTAGAGCAAAGGACACCGTCAACAGAACAAAACAGCCTACAGACTGGGAAAAGATCTTCACCAAAGTACATCTGATAGAGGACTAATATTCAGAATATATAAAGGACTCAAGAAATTAGACACCAACAAACTAAATAATACAATTAAAAATGGGGTACAGAGCTAAGCAGAGAATTCTCAACAGAGGAATATCAAATGGCAGAGAAACACTTAAAGAAATGTTGAACATCCTTAGTCATCTGAGAAATGCAAATCAAAACAACTCTGAGATTCCATCTTATACCCATCAGAATGGCTAAAGTAAAAGACTCAAGTGACAACACATGCTGGAGAGGATGTGAAGAAAGGGGAACCCTCCTTCATTGCTAATGGTAGTACAAACTTGTACAATCACTTTGGAAATCAATCTGGCGCTTTCTCAGAAAATTGAGGTTAGCACTACCTCAACATCCAGCTATACCACACCTAAGCATATACCCCAAAGATGCTATATCATCCAATAAGGACATCTGCTCAACTATGTTCATAGCAGTTTTATTTGTAATAGCCAGAATCTGGAAACAACCCAGATGTCCCTCTCAACAGAGGAATGAACATAGAAATTGTTTCCCATTTACACAATGGAATACTACTCAGCTATTAAAGACAAGGAGATCATCATAAAATTTGCAGGCAAATGGATGGAACTAGAATAGATTGTCCTGAGTGAGGTATCCCAGAAACAGAAATACACCCAGGGTACATACTCACTTATAAGCAGATATTAGCCATATAATATAGAATAACCATACTAAAATCTACAAACCTAAAGAAGCTAAACACTGAGGAGGACCTTACAGAGGATGCTTAAATCTCACTCAGCATGGCGAACAGGGTAGACACCAGAAGCGGTGGAAGAGAGTGAACAGAACGAGATCCTAATAGAGAGGGTCCTCTGAAAGGTTCTACCCAACAGGGAATTGAAGCAGATCCTGGAATTCACAGCCAAACTTTGGGCAGAGCTCAGGGAGTCTTATGGAAGAAGGGGGTTGGGAGGATAGAAGAACTCAGAGGGGACAGGAGATGCACAAGGAGACCAGAGCCCAGGGGCTTCTTGGGAGACTGATGCACCAACCAAAGACTTTGCCAGGAGAGGACTTAGATCCCCTACTCAGATGTAGCTCATTGGCAGCTCAGTTTCCTTGTGGATTCCCAAGTAAGGGGAACAGGGTTGCCTCTGTTATGAACTCAGTTGACTGCTCTTTGATCACTTGCCCCTGGCAATGCATTCTTGGCAGGCCACAGAGGAAGAGGATCCAGGCAGTCCTGATGAGACTTGATAAGCTATGGATAGATGGCAGAGGAGAATTCCCCCTTTCAGTGGACTAGGGGAAGGGGATAGAGGGAAAGAGAGAAGGAGGGTAGGGTGGGAGGGTGGGACAAGGGAGGAGGCTTCAATCAGGATATATAATGAGTACATTGTAAAAACAAACAAACAAAAACAATGGTTTTTACTAAGGATATTTGTGTTAGTATAGTGCTCTTCCGTAGAGTTCACTTCTAATTCCTTCAAGAATGGAGCTTGGTGATGGTATCAAAATTAATTAAATAATATTAAAATATTGATGACTCATTACATGAGTTCATACAGATAATTACACATGCTGTATGTATCCATTACTTCTACAATTTCTTTTGGTTCAGTAGCTATTTTCATGAGCATTTTGAACGAGGATGCAGTGTGTGTGGGTGTCAAATCTCTCATCTATAATCACCCAATTGCATGTATAAACGAAGAGTTCAAACTTGAACTTCTAAGACTAAGACTTGAGTTCCAGAACTTGAAGTTAACATATAACTGTAAACTTAAGAAGTGCAATGACCAATGACTCCCCATCTACTATTTTATTTTTTCTTTATTATTACTATTTATTATAATACAATAAGACAGTAAATAGTACTACAATAAATAGTATTTTTCTTTATTATTACTATTTATTATAATAAATTTATTCACTCAGTATCCTGGCTGTAGACCCCTCCCTCATCTCCTCCCAGTTCCACCCTCCCTCCCTTTTCTCTTCCACATCCCTCCTCTAGTTCACTGATAAGGGAGGTCCTCCTCCCCTACTATCTAACCCTGGCCTATCAGGCCTCATCAGGACTGTCTGGATCCTCTTTCTCTGTGCCTTCTAAGACCACCACGCTCATGAGAGGTGATCAAAGAGCAGGCAACCAAGTTCATACCAGTAACTACCCCTGCTCTCCTTACTAGGAAAACCACATGGAGACTGGGGCTACATCTGAGCTGTGAGTCTAGGTCCTCTCCATGTATGGTCCTTGGTTGATTCATAAGTCTCTGCAGGGCCCTCTGGTCCAGATCTTTTGGCTCTGTTGGTCTCCTTGTGGAGCATCTATCCCTTCCAGGTCTTTTTATCTCCCCCTTCTTCCATAAGATTCCTTGCACTCTCCCCAAAGTTTAGTATAAATTTCAACATCTGAATTGCTACCCTGCTGGGTATAGGTCCTCTGTGGTAGGCTTCTGTCTTGCTACTTGTCTTCTCTGACTTCTCATGTCAATCCTACTTGCCCTTCTTTTTTTAAAATAATTAATTTATTGTTTTATGTGCATAATCGTGAAGGTGTCAGATCCCTTGGAAATGGAGACAGTGGTGAGCTGCCATGTAGGTGTTGGGACTTGAACTTGGTCCTTTGGAAGAGAAGACAGTGCTCTTGACCACTGAGCCTTCTCTCCAGACCTTGCTTGCCCTCCTGAATGAGGATTAAGCACCCTTCCTAGGGTCCTCCTTGTTGTTTAGCTTCTTTAGGACTATAGATTTTAGTATGTTTATCCTATGTCATATGTCTAATATCCACTTATAAGTGAGTATAGACCATGTGTGTCTCTCTGCTTCTAGGGCTAGCTTACTCAGCGTGATCTTTTCTGGATAGAGAAATTGTGGTAGATTTACACAACGGAATACTCCTCAGCAACAAGAAATGAGGACATCAATGAATTTGCAGGCAAATGGATGGAATGAACTACTATTTTAATAGAAATAAAAATAAAATATTTTAATTCATGTATATGTCTTAATAGAAGGCATGGCACCCTTGCTATCTGCCATGTCCTTGGTGTTTCATGTTGCACTCTAACATTTCACAGATGATGTCACTCAGCTTTGTATTTTACTCATTTCCAACAAGTTCCCTCTAGGGTATAATCAGAGACCTATGTTATGAAATAAAAAATACACATATGTATACTAAAATGTCTAATTGACATACTAAGATATCATCCCAACAGGACTTGAATAGAACTATAGATGTTATGGTTTATGCAGTACTCAAATCTAATGGCTCACAAATGACAATTTCACCTTTTATGTGTTATTTACACAGGAAACATTTTGAGGTAACCTCAGTCCTTTATGACTTTCAAGGTAGATGTAGAAACTGAAGTCACTTCTAGGTATCCCTGTGACTTTGTTTTTGTTTTTGTTTTTTTTTTTTTTTTTGCATGCAATGTTCTCTGTCTTTAAGGGAAGTTTTATTTATTTCTTTACTTTTAAATATGAAAAAGAAAATTTAAACATTCATATCAAGTAAACGAAACAAATTTTCATGACATTTAAATTTATATAACGAGTTTACTTCTTGTAACCAATAAGGGTGAATAATGCTGCTCTGAAGGACATTTTGATGGCAAAGCATAAAGAAATCAGTCTTGAGCTGACCAGAAAATTACTTCCTGGATAGATAGGTTTCTTAGTGCTGGAAAGTATTGTGCTGGGGGGTAGGGTAGAAAAAGACATCATGCATTTAGCTAATGCTGTATCTTGTAGACTACAATACCAATCTTCCATGCATGAAGTGCTCACTGGTGCCATAGTGGTGAGACTGTTTATGGGGTGATAAACCCCTCTTTCTCTTCTTTTCTTTTTCTCTTCCTTTATTTATTTTATTTTAGTTTTTTTTTTTTTTTTTTTTTTTTTTTTTTTTTTTTTTTTTTTTTTTTCCGAGATGAGGTTTCTTGTTGTAACAGCACTGGCTGTCCTGGAACTCTCTTTGTAAACTGGGCTGGCCTCGAACTCACAGAGAGTCACCTGCCTCTGCCTTCTGAGTGTTGAGTTTGAGGGTGTGCACTGCCACATCCAGCCCAACCTCTCTCTTGATTGGACATGAAGCCTATTTCTAAGGAAGAAATTCTAAAACCATCACCAAAACCCATCATTAAGGAAGTCATAGGCCAAAGGCAAGAACCTAATAATATTGTTTAACTTAATGATCACTTTTATTAAACTTTCTTCTATTTATGTTTATATCCTTAGATTTGTGCTCTTCTTCATCTTGGTTGGAGATGTTTCTTCCTATTTTACTTCTAATTGCAGCAGAGAATGGTGACGCAGAAACTCATAGCTGTTCACAGTACTGAAAATAAGTGACACCAACCATCCAGTTTTCAAAACATTAGGGAACACTGTGGAAGAGGAGGCAGAAAGAAAGTAAAAGGCAGAGAATGAGAAAGGCTTTGCGCTATTGTCTTCTGGTTGGGACTCAACTGTTTTACCCGTGAACTCACAGCAGATGAACTTACCTGAACAAGAACTACGCACAATACAGCCAGCTAAAAATTCCATTATAAGGAGGTTTCTCCCCATAACTGAGCCATAGGTAGCTGATTGTCACTGGTCGAGGGAGTCACTTGTCTTCGGTGGCTGGCCACAGCAAGGCTGGACTTACCCCAGTGGATGACCTCACCTCCCAGTGAGCATCAGGGAAACACTCACTGACACGCCTTTGTTTATAACCAAATGAATAAAAATAAGGAGACATGAAGTAATAAAGATGCGTTGGGAAGGACTGGGGGATAGTTTGGGAGGGGGACGAAAGTGGATAAAACCAAGAGGCAATGTATACATTTGTGGAAATTTCAAAAGCTCAATTGAGAAAGCTATGTTTTTATTTATCTATTTTTTTTGAAGACTTGGCAGATCTCTAGAATGTTATGTGTAGATGACCTATCATAGATTCCATTACTGAGACATTTGTAGAAAAAGAGCTTCAGGAATTTGTGGTGAGATCACTTGAACATGTCCGTATCACACACATGATAAGGAGTCCTACAGTATTTTGCAGTGTTACACACTGAAATTAAGGACAGGCTCTGGCATTTGTCACACAGCACGTGTGCTGAGACACTGGCTGGGGAAACTCTATGAACAGGTTGTCGCCTGCTGCTAAGCCACCAGTTGTCCATATGATGGTTTTTCCATTACAATGCCCAATTTTGTGGCTAATCCCACTTTCCAGGGAAAAATATCCCTCTTCTTGTCAGACTGAAAGGGTTACTGATCTACACTATGGGTTACTCTTTCCAGCTTTTAATTTCCTTTGATTTTTCTAGACAGTGGAAGAATGAATCACTGATTCTAATATTGAATACAAAAACTATCTCCCATCTAGTTGCTTTATGGTGGGAGTTAACTTTTTGTGTTGTATCCAGCTTTGAAAAGTTACCTACATGAAAAGCATTGGGGCCATAGATTAAAACTAATCAGCAAGTTGAATAACACCATCATCTTTCTTTCAGGAATGATTTTTGAGTGATATACTGACTATTTAAAATTCGTATCTATGACCTTGGTTTTTAAATTCCAGACTAAAAAAAATGACACCATTGTCAGAGGTTTTATTCTCTTTTTGTGAAGTTTTACTTGCACGTATATTTTGGATGTCAAATGAATCTCATCTGAAATGGGTAGGAGCACACAAACAGTATATCCATGAAGCAGACTGGGGTTAAAGCTAGGAAATTTTTACTGCTACTGACTAGAATGTGTTGCTCTTTCTTAATATATCAGTTGACATTTCATGTGCAGAATTCATGCATTTCTAATAGTTCTCATAAAATGTCAGCCTGTTCAGGAACAGTAGGCTGCTGGAGCAGTTTTCAGTAGCATGGATGGTGGTTCCGCACAGCCCTAAAGCAGTCAGTGCCCCAGTGAGGCGTCCCAGGCACCTTCTCTGAATATGTGCAGATGAACTCCAAATGCCAACTGCAATTCTGTTCTCCATTCTTATCTCCAAATTGAACTCGAAGGTCTACATTCTTCTTTTGCAAAAGCTCTGTACCCAAAGTGACAAAGTGAAAAGAAAGTTAAATTTTGCATTAGATTACTTGAATAGAATAAGACTTTTAAAATTGCAATGGAATAAATCCATTTCACTACCATTCAAAACAACTCATTTGCCTGTGAAATTCTCTCTTGTTTCCCTTACACCTTAATCCTTCACACACACACAGACACACACACACACACACACACGCACGCACGCACGCACATACCACATGTGTGCACACAATTATACTCTATAAACTATGTAAGACTGTCTTATAGGAGTAAAAGTTGCATTCTTATGTATTACACAAAAATGCAAAATGTGTTCCAAACATGATTCCAAAGCTTTACTATTGTATAAAACCTCAATTTATATGTAATTAAACTTTAGATTTCCAGGAGTCTATACTGACTCACCAGCTAGTTCCACGCTGGTCTTTGAATAGCATCAAGGAAGCAATTAATCATGGAAGAATCAAGAGCCAGACAGTCTGAAAGGATGGCCAATTTTGTTACTTACAAACTCTGTGACTTTGGATGTCATTTAATCTCCATGTCTTAATTACCTTATCTAGAAGTGTGTGAATGATAACGTCAGTACTTGATTGATAGCTTGGTTCTGAAGAATAAATGAATTAATAGATATAAAGTAACTGCTGACAGTGATGGCTGAGAGGGCAATTGACTCTTTGCCCTATGAGCCTCTTATACTAAAGAGACAAGGGTGTTGATAGGCATTCAAACATGAATGTCATCTAAATGCTGAATTCCATGAAGTGCATTATGTTTTATGACTCTTACCGAGGGCATGTGTCCAATGTAGCATGGCTGGCTTGTTTTAGAGCACACTGTGGTTTATTTTCAATATTTTGTTTAGTCCAATATGATGCCTGCTCTGGCTAATAATTTCTGTGTCTGGAAAATCAGTCATTGAACTCAAACCCAAACTCCAGTTGACTGGATATTTACTAAAATATTGGTGTGGAGAGCAATAACCTGTCAAAAGATGGAAGGGTTTAAAGAGATGATAGGTTTTCTGTAACTAGAGAGTTTTGAGATTCTGTCAGAAGCATCTCTTCCCACCAAATTCCTAGGAATTAAAATCCTGAATCACAAGACTAATGGGAAAGCGAGGAAAGAACCAGGAGGATTCCCTTGGGTTTCTAAGTTTATTCCACATTGAATAGAAGCTGAGAGGTCCTTATGTGTCTATAGTAAAGATCAATAAAGTGATCCTTTACCAGGAAACAGACCCTAATTCACCCCCCACAAAGAAACAGACACAGACACACAACCCCACACACTCCCCTATCCACTGTTCTAGATTTTTCAAAATTATTTTTATATTTTTAATTACAGTTTATTCACTTTGTATCTCCCCTGTAGTTCCCTCCCTTTTCCCCTCCCAACCATATTCACTTTCCCTCTTCCCCACCTGTGCCCCTCCCCCAGTCCACTGATAAGGAAGGTCCTCCTGCCCTTCCCTGGGATCCTAGTCTATCAGGTCTCATCAGGAGTGGCTGCATTGTCTTCCTCTGTGGCCTGGTAAGACTGCTCCCTCATCAGGGGGAGGCAATAAAAGAGCAGGCCAATCAGTTCATGTCAGAGACAGTCCCTGTTCCCATTACTAGGGAACCCACTTGGACACTGAATTGCCATGGGCTACTTCTGTGCAGGGGTTCCAGGCCATCTGGTCCTTGGCTAGAGTATCAGTTTCAGAAAAGACCCCTGATCCCAGACTTTTTGGATCTGTTGTTCTCCTTGTGGAGCTCCTGTCCTCTCCAGGTCTTACTATCTCCCACTCCTTTCATAAGATTCCCTGCACATTGCCCAAAGTTTGGCTATGAGTCTCAGCATCTGCCTAGATACCCAGCAGGGTAAAGCCTTTCAGAGGCTCTCTGTGGTAGGCTGCTGTCCTGTTCCCTGTTTTCTCCCTCCTCCGTTGTCTATCCTCTTTGCCTTTCTGAATGAGGATTGAGCATCTTAGCCAGGGTCCTCCTTCTTGATTAGCTTCTTTAAGTATACAACAGTGTGTAAGGTGTCATCTGCTTATGTTAGAATATGAAGAACCTGGCGTATGTTTGAAGCCTGTCTTTGTCACACACACATAAATAACTCTAAGACTTTGCTTCAACATAGTGAGTTTCAGTTTCTATAGTGTAGACACTAGTTTTTCATTGCAATATTTTTGCAAGGCCAATAATTGCACACATTTAAAAGTCCTCTGAAAAATTTGACAAAATTCACATATTTATGACACCACCATTAACTCTTTTTCACAAATGTTTCTTCATTTAAGAGAAACATGTGTAAAGTAAATGCAATTTTAAGGAACTGAAATCTCCTTCAATTTCTAATATAAAGAGTTTGCAATTAATGGTGTCACAATCCCTATGATTGATGCACCTAAAGAGTATTCAGCATCTTCACTCAATTCTGTCTCAAGAAATGCTTACTATGAAACTCTATGCATAAATATTCAGAGAACACTTTTCAAAAGCTATGTAAATTGTCTTTCTAAAATGTAACTACATGTAAGAGGAGAAAATCAAGGACTCAGGTAAATTACTTTCTTTGTGTTCTCTAACAATAAGCCCCTATCAGGAAGGATAATGACTTTTTTGTTTGCATAGCACCTGTTTAAGCAAACTTGGGCTGAGAAAAAAAATGCCCCTTGCAGCAGGGCATGGGCCTGCAGATATTGAGACCAATATCTACAGGAAAGTGGCTTTGAATATTGCCAAACCAGCTTCCTTGTCATGCCTGTGAAATATATATATTTATACATTTATTAAATATTACACATTCTTTGTGGTTACTTATATTAAATAAGTCACATATCAAAAGTTGCTTAGGTTTCCTTTCTGAATGCTGATTACAAAGGTTAGCAGATGCATTTAACTTTTCTATTCATTAAGAAAATAATTGTCACAATTATTCTTAGACTGTGTTTAAAATTTTTCCAACTGTGAATTTTTGGCTTTTTGTTTCAAGGCATTATGTGTGAAAGATTTGGAATTGGTTATTCTCTGGAAGTATCTTGCCCTAGATATGGTCTCAAAAGCCATAAGGACTCAGCAACTTTCTGAGAAAAGAAACAACACAACAAACCAGCAGTTACTTAGCTGCTCATCATATACTTCCTTCCCTTTTTGCTCAAGCCAGTAGCATCCCTCGCTTGCTCAAATATGTATTGAGCAAGTATCACAATTGTAGTGAGAACTATGTTATAGTCCACAGAAACTGAGCTTTTGTTACTGAAGGTGGTACAGGGGATAGGGGTAATAGTTTGTATTTGGTATCCACTTAACCTTCCCATTTTATAGTTCTTTAAAATATATGGACTGATGTGATTCATTTATGTTTGTGACCTAACTCGACCAATTAATTATAAAGTCAAATTGCTAGTAATTTACATGGATTTTTAAGGCAACAACAGTCAAAATGTAGAGATATGCATTGGGGAGATACAAGTTTTCTGTATTTGTTAGAGCTGGGTTTGAGTCTAAGATCTGCTTTTTGATGTTCTTCCAGGAGAGTTAAAACAGTCATGAACTTTTTGTATTTACCCTCATCTGAAAAATGATGACAGATGAAAATCAACCTTTAAAATTTGTAGTAAACATCAACCAGTATCCAAAGGACACATACTTCTCTCCTCATGATCAAATGTTCATATATGGCTGAAATACACATGTGGTCACCCATAAATATATGATTACCTACTAGAAAGTAAATGGAAATAATCACCTTTTTAAAGTTTGGATAATTTAAAAAGAATCAGTTAGAAATATATTCAGTAATTATTGTCTATTTGATGGTCAGATGCCCTTATTTTTTTTTTTTTTAACAGATAGTTGTATCTTTATTCAGACATCATAGGACCTAGGAGTCTGGGCTTCAAACAGATTTCTCCAACTATTTAACTGTGGATGAAGAATAAATATTTTCTGAGGATCACTCAAATATGTCGTAGGTACCAACTCAATGTAAGTTGGCACCAAAGAAAGCAGTTGTAATCACAGCTCAATAGATCAATGTTCAGTAAGTTAGCATTCTGGGAAAGGCAGTCTGCCAAATATAATCAAAGATACATTGATAACTCAGGAGATGTTGCAACCATATTCTAGTTGAAAATACTAATAAAAAGCAGCAAACAACTTACTAGGTGATATGTTTTCCATGGTCAGTTATGAATGAGTAATATGGTCCAAGAAAGACTGAAAACAATTTCATTCAAACAAGAAAAGAATACTTTCTGTCAAAGATCAGCCATACTGGATGTCATTTCCCAATATCAATAGTTATTACTGAAAGAAAAACTCTGTCAAACTGGATATAGTTATATTTAGTAACATAACTCTGACATTTGTTCAAATACCAATACAATAGCATGTGTGCTTTTTACTCCTTTCTTGGCATATGTGTGTGTTTGTGCATGTTTCCCTGTGTGTGGACACACATGCATATGTGGAGATGTGAGGTTGACACTAGTTGTATTTCGTTTTCATTTTGCAGCCTCATGGTTTTTTGCTGGTCTGTCAGGGGATCTCTGTTTCTTTGTCTCCACCTCTTCAGCCTTAGGAATACTAGCTGTAGCCAAACTCACCCTCTTTTAAGCGGGTTTTGGAGATTCTGACTCTAGTTCTGATTTTGCAAGCCAAGGACTTTACTCATGGAGTCATCTTCCCCAATCAGCTTTTGTTTCTGAAGTGAAAGTTCTTCAGCTTTTCATTTGTTCTAAAAATTTCTACAAATCAAATATTTTACGGTGCCTTCTTATAAGTCTTCTTATATGGAAAGAATTGGGCCCAGTTGCTGCTGGGGCAACCTGTTCAATCAGTTGACCCATTCTGGGCATCACACGTGCACACAAACAGACGCACACCCTAAAACATCATTATTGTCTTCCGGTCTTTGAAATCCCAATTCTCTGCCCTCAATTACATAGGAAGAAAAAAATGGATGAAGAAATAGGGTAAGTTCTGGTCTATGAGCATTAGTATCAGGCTGATGGCAGGCAGAATTTTTCTTTTTATAATTGTACATTCAATAACAAAATTAATGCAGTGTGCTAAGAATTGTTAAAATTAGATTTTTAAAGGTCTGATTAAATTTCATGAGAGCATGAAAAGATGAAGATAATATTATCATAAGGATATGCAACTGGATTTTAAGCTTCTGACTGAAGAGGTCTTCTGGATGAGACTATCAGAGAAGATGATGAAAGTGTTCCTTCCCATGCAAGGACCCCGGAACTTTGCTTCACAAGATGTGATGTACTTTAAATAAACCTATATCTCCAACCTTCCAACATTTTCGTTGGCTATTCTGGACTAGCAGCCCCCTTTAAAAAAGCCATCTACTACAGGATTCAAGAAAGCAAAATGATAAAAAATTTATGTCACACACATCTACAAAAAACCGAAGCGTCCATGTTGACGCATCCAACACCTGTAAGCCCCATAAACTCTTTAGGATGTAGATACAAAATACAAGAAATATACTGTCCTTCCCATCAGTTCATATTTCTACCTAAATAGATAGATCAGGGAATAATCATATCAAAACCAGTCTTGATGTTAGAAAAGATTTGGTATTAGTATTAGAGATAATTTGGACAAAGATTGATATATTCTTTTCAATTTTTGACTGGATATGAATGGAAAAAGTTGATTTATGGATTTAAAATTTTCATAATTAAGATCATGTGATACAGTACCTGAAGGGACTTTCAAAAGCTCAGTTTTTAAAAATATTGATACAAATACTTCTAAAGAAATCTTAACATTTCTTAGGTTATGTCTCTTTTTGGTTTTTATTATTAAAGTTTCATTACTACAATATCATCAATAAATATAAAGTTTATACTCTACAGTCACCATTTAATATAAATACCATTGTGTCATTAATTATGCTATTGTTCCTATATTAGGTTATATGCATGGTGACAAATGATTCCAAAATTTAGCTTATCCAACAGCATTACTTTTTGCCTGTTCCAGATAAGGTGGTACAGAAACCAGATGGCAGTAGAGCCTATTACTATTTGTTGTGTATGTGTTTTGTTGGTGGTGGTGCTGGTGGCGGTGCTGTTTTTTTTTTTTTTTTTTTTCTGAGATGCCATCTGTTACCCAGATAACTCTGGGTCATGACAGAAATGGCAACTGTGGGGGGGGGGGGTTGCTGTGGGTTCTTACAACCACTTTCTTCATCACTGATGTCAATAGCTGATGCTTGCGTAGCTGAATGCTATGAAGAGCACAGTAAATGCTCCTCTGAGTAGTGCTGTCTCTGCAAGTTCCCATGACAGCAACTAAAAAAAAAAAAAAAAAAACAAAAACAAAAAAAACCAAAAAAAAAACCAAGACAATCCCTATGTTTCAAGGGCAAGAAATAATACTATATTTTGTCTTTTCTTTTTTTTATTTTAAAGAAAAAAATTTTTGAATATATTTATTCAAGTGTATCACCTCAATATTCACTGATTCAGTCACATCTGGCATATTATTTATTGGAAATAAAAGCTAAAATAACACGGTGGAGATGAGGGAGGGAGAGATGGAGGGACTGGGAGGGAATGAGGGATCAGGACATGGCTGGGATACAGAGTTAATAAAATGTAACTGATAAGAAAAAAATAAAATTAAAAAAAAGCTAAAATAATGGGTATGTGCATTTTCTTTAATAAATACTTTATCTGAAAAATTTGGCATATACATAATTCCAATCTTATAGTTTTAGCAAGAGAAATTCTTTCCAAATCTACAATGCTGTGTTCTAATCTGACAGTGGAAAGAATAGCTTCTGTCTATTTAGAGATCTATAGGAGATGAACAGGGTTTATATGTTTGTGTGTGTCTCAAACTTCTTCACACAAATATTGATGTTATTGAAGTTGTACATACCTTTTTAAGTGATTAATTCATTATTTGTTACTGTAAATAGTCATACATGAATTCATTTAACCTTACTGCAATGGATTCTTAGTACCTGACTTTATAGTTTGTAGTCTTTAAGTGAAAGCAGCAATGACTAGTACTCACTACCAATCACTGTGGCACATTTATGGCATCTATTTTCATCTGTTTACATAACCGAATAGCTCAGCCAACAAAGGGAGTTTTGGCTGGGGCTGAGACAGCTTTGATCAGTGGATCAGAAGTGGGAAGACAGCTACAAACAATCCATTTTTTCCCAGGTATTTGCAAAGATTCCTTAAAACCTTTTAAAAATAAGAGTCTCAGAACCTGCTACACAGGGCCTCTGAAAGCCAGAAGAAAACAGGAAACAACCTTGGAACCTGCCACAGACGGCCTCTGAAAGCCTCTGCAGTATAGACTGTCAAAGCAGATGCTGAGCCTGATGGCCAACTGATGGGCAGAGTGAATGAAATTTTATGTAAGAAGTGGGAAATAGTAAGAGCTGGAGAGGACAGGAACTCCACAAGGAGAGCAACAGAACCAGAAAATTTGAACACAGGGAACTTCCCAGAGACTCATACTCCAACCAAGGACTATTCATGGAGATAACCTAGAACCCCTGCACAGATGTAGCCCATGGCAGTTCAGTGTCCAAGTGGGTTACCTAGTAATGGGAAGAGGGACTGCCTCTGACATAATCTGATTGGCCTGCTCGTTGATCACCTCCCCCTGAGGGGGGAGCAGCCTTACCAGGCCACAGTAGAGGACAATGCAGCCACTTTTGATGAGAACTGATAGACTAAGATCAGAAAGAAGAGGAGAACCTCCCCTATTAGTGGACTTGGGGAGTGGCATGCATGCAGAAAGGGGAGGGAGGGTGGGATGGGGAGGGGAGGAGGGAGGGGCTTATGGGGGGGATACAAAATGAATAAAGTGTAATTAATAAAAAAATGAAAAAAAAAAGAGTCTAGGATAAATTGAAAACCGTTCAGAGATTGAACACTTTTAAGTTCCCAACATCCGGAATCACAGTCTTGGGAGGCAATAAAGCAAGTAGGAAGATGTTGAGCACAGGTCCTCTTTTAGGACCTTTTAGGACATCAGTTCTCTTCCTGAGTTTTTTATAATATGAATTGTTTTCTAAAACAGAGGCTATACATTAGCTTGACTTTATTTTCAGATACAATTATGTGTTGTGGAAAGACCCACCCGCTGTTGGTGCCACCATTTCCTAGACAGGAGTTTCAGCAAAGTGTAGAAGGGGCATTAACCACGGGCAAGCATGTTATTAGCTCTCTGCTCTTGACTGTGTATGTGGCTAGCTACTTCAAGTTTCAGCCTTGAATTTCCTGCACTGATAGATTGTAATTTGGAATTGTGAGTGGAATAAATACTTTCTCCCTAAAGTTTCTTTTGTTAGGCATTTTATCATAGCAATTAGAAATGAAAGTTGGCTAGCAGCTCTGCTAGGCCTCATTAACATGAACTTTAATACTTCTAGCAGAAATTTCAGAGCTAACCTTGAGGTCTTGGGTACCAGACCGTCGTGGATACATTTATATTTGTCTGTTAACATTTTAATTTTGCTATTTTCATGGCTCATTTTTATAATCGCACAAAATCATGAATCCTGATAATTTTCATTACATTTAATTTGGAAAAGACAAGTTACAGAATAGCATATATCAATATCTCTTATGCCAGACAAGAACCAACATCAAAATTTGCTGAACTAGTATTTTCCCAACGCTCCTAAGCATGTGCTATTTCCCATTACAGTCCCTTGCAGCAGACATTGTCACCACTGCATGTACTAGACTGCACTCGAACAGTTGCAAGTTTGTAGACATAAAAGATTTGAAGAACAGAAATTTCCCATGACTCAACAGAACCCCTCACAGAATACTCGTTGGGAAACATTTGAAAAAAAATGTAATATTTGTAATAGAGAATACTAAAGTGAATTTAAATAATTTTTAAAATATTAATTGACTGGTAAACTTGAGCTGTAAACTGATAAGCTTATTCCGATTTAGAGAATAGGAATTATATATAATTAAAACTTAATAACATATGTTAGAGAAATCCAGTATGAATTTCATTCTCCTGAGTTACATATTTGTTTAGGCCATGGTTTGAAGCATGTGAAATGAGCTCAGCTTTATTTTCTCAGAGTTGAAATGATGAAAGTGTTAAGAGTTTTCTTCAAATGCCAGGTTAAATTAGTTCAGTAAACCTATTTAAGGTTCTGTGTTTTATAGTTTTAATTAAATACATAATTAAGCAGGATGCCATTACAGTTCGTCTTTGCAAATCTTACACAGTAAGAACTTTCACACTATTGAACATTTATTAGCATCAATATGATAAACAATAGTGATTTTTGTGTTCTTTTAATTTTACACATAATTGAAGTCAACAACAGCATGACTTCCAAACTATTTCAGTTTCTGCATTGATGTACCTTCAGTGTATTTCTTCTCTTCAATCTACTTTATCTTCCTCAGTGGAAGGCTTGATGGCTTAATACACAATACCACAATTCTGGATGTTAACTTGAGCATGCTTACTGAGTTCAGACTCATCCTTCTTGTCTTGGTAGCCTGATGTGTAGTCCTTAAAATGACAGTACTGAAATATGTCCTGGGAAGAAAATACAATATGAACAGAAAGACTTCAATTTGAAGTCTAGTCTTGGGCTCTGAGGGTCAGAAGATAAGAATGTCTTAGGTTTTCCAATGATCTTTCAAGTCCTGGGTTTTCTGGATAGAAAACTGAATTCAGTTTCTAAGGAATATTTTCTTGTTGCCAATGACACAATGATGTTGTCCTCTGGGACAATGTAACAGCAAGGCTAGACATGAAACAGGTAAAGAGAATGTCCTATACCTGAGAACAAAGTATATTCCACTCCAAAATCATTATGCATCTCTGCCCTTGCTGGTTTGCCCTGAAAACCAGTAAGAAGAAGAACAACAACAAAAATGCCCATTGAATCAGCCATTCAGTGTTGGGTCACAGTGAGCTATGTATATAAAGGTAGACGATAGTTTTTTTGAAACTTAATTATTTTTTATTTTAATTTTTATTAATTACATTTTATTTACTTTGTATCCCTCCTGTAGCTCCCTTCCTCTTCCCCTCCCAATTCCACCCTCCCTCCCTCTTCTCCACCCATGCCCCTCCCCAAGTCCACTGATAGGGGAGGTCTTCCTCTCCTTCCTTCTGAACCTAGTCTATCAGGTCTCATCAGGAGTGGCGGCATTGTCTTCCTCTGTGGCCTGGTAAGGCTGCTCCCTGCACAGCGGTCTTTTCTGAGACTGGTAGACAGTATTTTCCCCAAGTAGTCATGTTTGTTGGGCAAGGCTTATACAAGCTTGAAACTTCATATTTCTGATTTGTGTACCTGACACACTTTCTTATTCTAAATTGGGCTGAAGAGAAAGTATAGGATATGCAGTTCATTATGAACATCAGAAAAGCATAATATGTTTTAGTGTTTGCATATACCAAAATTACTAGAGCTGGAGAGGACAGGAACTCCACAAGGAGAGCAACAGAACCAGAAAATTTGAACACAGGCAACTTCCCAGAGACTCATACTCCAACCAAGGACTATCCATGGAGATAACCTAGAACCCTGACAATGCAGCCACTTCTGATGAGAACTGATAGACTAAGATCAGAAAGAAGAAGAGGAGGATCTTCCTTATCAGTGGACTTGGGGAGGGGTATGCATGCAGAAAGGGGGGAGGGTGGGACTGGGAGGGTAGGAGGGAGGGGCTTATGGAGGAATACACAATGAATAAAGTGTAATTAATAAAAGTTAAAAAAATGGAAAAATTGTTAACGTAAAATGGTATAACATATTTTAAGCACTTTAGGACTTCCTTGGCTATGCTGATCCATATGTGATTCTTCATTGCATTGATGACAACTGACTTGCTCTGATGGACCAATGTGTCCTCATCTAATACAAAAGAGTGATAATAGTGTCATATCCGAAAAGAGGTTGTGACTTGAAATCCATACCACCAATGGCAATACTTTGCATTTAGTAAGAAGTATAAATACAAACCATCTTTCTAAATTCAAAAATAAAGCCAATCATTTTGTTCAAAACCCAGATGGGCTCTAGTTTACTGTGACTGTAAATTAACTTTAAAAGAATGTTGTTTTTTTTTTTTTTTTTGTTTTGTTTTTTGTTTTTAATCTTTGGGAACAGTTCCTTCATTAGGAAAGTCCAAAAGAATCCCCTGGAGCTACTAGGACGATGTTGTGAACATTGAATCTGAAGATTTCCACAGTTCTGCAAGTGTAAGCATCTGATAGTAAATGGTTGGTTCCTTCATGGTGATGCTAATGAAGATATAACAAAGATAAACGACATGTCATAGGTATAGGATATGCTTGTGTGGTCCTGGGGCCATGGCTTTGACTAACATATGAAATGAGTATGAAACTCATTTTTAAGAGTACTTTATGGCTGGAGCAACATTCATAAGTCATGTACAGAAGTACACCAGATCCCCTGTCGATATGTTATGGCTTTCGGTTAAGTGTTTTATGGGATTTCTGAGTTTGTGAATGAGTGGGTCTCTTATTCTTGTGTCTTCTCTTGGGCTTTTTTTCTTCAGTTGTGTTATCCAGTTCCAATTTGATGACATAGTTTTGTTTTGTCTTATTTCATTTTTTAAGTTGTTATATTTTAATATTATCTCTTAAAAGCCTGTTCTTTTTATTGAGATAGAAAGAGAGTAGATCCAGATAGAAGTGGAGGTGGGGAAGAATTGAGAATTCAGAAAGTAGAAAACATGATCAGGCTATATTACGTGAAAAAGCAATCATTTTCAATAAGTGGAAGAAAAAGAAGAAAGCTGAAGCCATTGAGGTAGCTACCCTACAGATGTGCTGACCTAAAATTTTAAAAAAGATAAATATAAATTATCTAGGAGCACACAAGCTTGAGAGAGAGCACACATATCTAGCAAGAAGAGTCTGGTGTGACAAATTAGAGCTAAGAAAACTGTGTCTTGCAAAGGTTGGAAGAAGTCCAAAATTTCTGTTCCATCAACCACTCAACACTGGGTCATAGTGAATTGTGTATTTGAGGCTAAGTAGGATTCTTGCCTGAGAGTAATATTTGTTGGCCAAGGTTTTCACAAGTTTCAAACTTCATGCTTCTGATTTGTGTTCTCAACAACTTTTCTTATTCAGGTGGACCAAATAGAAAACACAGCTTATGCAGCTAGTTCTAAACATCAGAAAGGTATATTTTAGTATATGAATGTCCCAAATGTTGTATGACACAAATCATAGAAACAAAATAATATCTTTTAAAGCTTCAAAAAGTCAAATATGACAATGTTGACTCTATTTTTATTTTAAGTATGAAATAATCCAACACTTGTAATGTTGGGAAGGATTACTGAAGCAGAAGATTAAAGACCACTGGCAACCACCTGTTTTTCTTTTTTCTTTCTTTTTTTTTCTGTTTTCTTTTTCTTTTTTAAAACTCTTTCTCTCTCTTTCTTTCTTTCTTTCTTTCTTTCTTTCTTTCTTTCTTTCTTTCTTTCTTTCTT
>NW_026585644.1:21997729-22024689 GCF_907164565.1 Psammomys obesus
CTTTCTTTCTTTCTTTCTTTCTTTCTTTCTTTCTTTCTTTCTTTCTTCACTTTGTATTCTGACTGTAACCTGCTTCCTCATCTCCTCCCAGTCCCACCCTCCTTCCCTCTTCTCCCTATATGTCCCTCCACTAGTCCACTGATAGAGGAAGACCTCCTTCCCTTCTATATGACCCTAGCCTATCAGCTCTCATTAGGGCTGAATGCATCATGTTCATGTGTGGCCTAGCAAGGCTGCATCCCCCAGGGAGAGGTGATCAAAGAGCCAGCCACTGAATTCATGTCAGAGACAGGCCCCTGATCCTCTTACTAGGGAACCCACTTGGAAGCTGAGCAGCCTATGAACTTCATCTGAGCAGGGGCTCTAGATCCTTTCCATACATGGTCCTTGGTTGGAGTATCAGTCTCTGCAGCCCCCCCCACTCCACCCCCACCAGGCCCAGGTTTTTGGCTCTGTTGTTCTCCTTGTGGAGTTCCTGTGGATGTCTTTCTATCTTCCTCCTTTTCCATAAGGCTCTAAGCACTCTGCCCAAAGTTTGGCTATGAGTCTCAGTACCTCCTTTGATACCCTGGTGGGGAGAATCTTTCAGAGGCCCCTGTGGATGTTGCCCTGTTCTCTGTCTTCTACTTCTGATGTCTATCCTGATTGCCCTTCTGTATGAGATTTCAACCTCTTCTCTAGGGTCCTCCTTGTTGTTTAGCTTCTTTAGGACTATAGATTTTAGTATGTTTATCCCACTTAAGTGAGCATATGCCATGTGTTTCTTTCTGCTTCTGGGTTACCTCATTCAGGATGATCTTTTCTAGTTCCCACCATTTGTCTGCAAATTTCATGATTTCCTTGTTTTTAATTGCTGAGTAGTATTCCATCGTGTACATGTAGCACTATTTCTGTATCCATTTTTCAATTGAGGGCCATCTGGGTTGTTTCCAGATTCTGGCTATTATGAATAAAGCTGCTATAAGCATAGTTAAGCAAATGTTCTTGTTGTGTGGTTGAGTATCTTTCGGATGTATCCAGGTATAGCTGGATCTTGAGGTACATCCTAATCTACCTTCTTAATTGTCTGAGAAAGTGCTAGACTGATTTTCAAAGTGGTTGTACAAGATTATATTTACTCCAGCAGTGGAGGAGGGTTCACCGTTCTCCACAACCTATCCAGCTTATTTTTTAAAATTTATTCACTTCATATCCCAATTGTAGACCTTTTCTCATCTCCTTCAGGTCCTGCCTTCCCTCCTCTTTTTTCCCTTTATCCTGCTTCCCTAGTCCACTGAAAGAGGGAGTCCCCTTTCCCTACTATCTGACCCTAGCCTATCAAGTCTCATTAAGATTTCCTGGATCCTCTTCCTCTGTGTCCTAGCAAGGACTCCCACCAAGGGGATGTGATTAAAGAGCAGGGAGCAGGCAACCGAGTTCATGTCAGAGATAGCCCCTGCTTTCCTTACTAAGAAAGCCACACTGAGATTGAGCTGCCTATGCGCTACATCTGACAAGGGGTTCTAGGTCCTTTCTGTGTGTGGTCCTTGGTTGAAGCATCGGTTTCTGCAGGACCCCTGGACCTAGTGGGTTTTTTTGTTTGTTTGTTTGTTTTTTGCTTTGCTTTGCTGATCTCGCTGTGGAACTCCTGTCCCCCTCTGGGTCCTTCTGCTCCTACCTTCTTCAATAACACTCCTTGAACATAATTCTTTAGATGTCTTCAGAGAAAACACTCTCTTCTCATCATTTTCTGCATTTAATGTAGGCAAAGAGATGGTTATAAGATGACGTGTTGGTTCTTTGGCAGCTCCTATGCTCTATGGAGGTCAGGATGACATATGTAATTTGAGCATAACTATGCTTAATGTAGTGATTTTGTTCCTCTTGGAGGAATAAAATGTAGCATAGCATGTAGGAATAGCATGTAGTGTTCAGTATTTATATTTTCTCCATAAATCTGGAGACAATCACACTTTCAAATATGCAAACTGGGCTTCAGATACTAAGTAGGTTTTTTTTCAGAATTATAAAGTGAATAAATGGGCAATTCAAGATTTAATTTATCTTCTTTCGAACCCCTACCACTTTGAACACTTTGAGGCATTCCTGGAGTATTCCTTTGATATGTGAAATGAATTGTTAGCAGAAATGATAAAGTAGATACATGTAAAATGAGATAATATATATTACTTAAAAATGATTGTTGAAGTGTAATTATAAATTTTCACTAGTTTAAGAGGTAATGAAAGACATTTTTATCCTTCTGCAAAATCATTGATGTTATTCTGCTTTTAAAATGGAGTTTCAAGGTTTTCTGCCTAAGGAGATGAACGTCAGAATCTCCAATAACTGCTTGATTGTGTGATGGATGACCTGTTCAAGCACTGAGATGTACTTTCCAGGAAGTTTAAAATCACATTTAGCCCTCATTCCACTGTACATATCATATAGATTTTAGCTGAGGCTCTTGCAAAAGCTCTACCCAGTCACTCTTTGCACTTAAGTTGAAGGGGAAAGCTGTAAGTCTCAGTAAAGCATGACAGTTTCAAGCATATATCCATGATATATATTTTTCACATTTTCCCTTGAACACTTAACACGTCAGTAGGTAGGAGATTGTGGAGACAGAGGATTTTAGTACAATGCAAGCGATTTAGAAGGCAGATTGATAGCTGTCCTCATGAATTGGGAAAACAGGCAATAACAAAAAATGGCAATGAAGCAGAATTTTGTTTCTTCTTGTTTTAAAATATTTATTCTTATGTTTATTAACATGTGCTTTTCCAAATACACTTTTCTTTTTTTCAGGTACCCTAATCTTTATCAAAAAATTTATATAATCTAATTTGATTATGTTTCCCTTTCCCTAAACTTTCCCCATATACGTATCTCCATATCTCTCCCCACCCAACCTAATGTCTTTTCTCTCTCAAAACAAAACAATGGTGAAAATTAAGACTCAGAAAAAAAGAAAAAAAGAATTTGATGAAAAAAATACAAAAACCAATCATAAAGTTCACTTTGTGTTGGGCAGAGCTACTCCTGGGCATGGGGCCTGCCCTTTAATATGGTTGATGTCCAGATATTCTATTGAAGAAAACCGATTTTTCTTTTCCAGGCAGGTATCAATGGCAAAGCGTTAGGGATGTGGCTTTGTGAACACTTTTTTTTTTAATTTTATTTTTTCTTATCAGTTACATTTTATTAACTCTGTATCCCAGCCGTATCCCGCTCCCTCATTCCCTCCCAATCCCACCCTCCCTCCCTCATCTCCACCGAGCCCCTTTCCACTTTTGCATTTCAGTACTGGGACCTCATCTGACTTGAGCCTGTGCAGACAGACTGTGTGCTGCCACAGTCCCTGTGAGTTCATGTGTACACCAGTCCTGGTGTATCTGGAAGAACTGTTTCTTGGAATCATCTACCACCTCTGCCCCTTTCTGTTGTTCTGCTGCATAGATTCCTGAGCCTTGAATGAAAAGGAGTGGGGGCTGCATTAATGAAACATTCCACTTAGGACCGAGTGCTCCAAAGTCTCTCGCTCTCTGTACACTGTATGGTTGTGGATCTATGTGTATGAATTACCTTGTATTAGAAGAAGAAGTTTCTCTGATGATGTCTGAGTAATTCACTGATGCAAGGGTACAAGCAGTAAGTTGTTAGGAATCATTTTATCTCTACATTTCTTTAATAGTGCTTTGCTTCTCTTAGGTCTGTGGCATATCTAGTCTCAGGTTTATCTAGGCTGGTTTATCAGTATCACGTATGGATTCCACCTCATGGGGTGGGAATTAAATCCAATAAAAAAATTGGTTGGTTACTGCTAAAATATGCTACAAATACACCAGTCTATTTTGCAGGCAAGTGGTTGTTGTAGGTCCCAGTTTGTCGCTGGGCAATATTGACACTTACTTTCCTCTTCCTTTAACATAGTACCTTCCAGCACCGTGGACACCATTCTGTGTTTGATGATGTGTATGTCTGGTGGGGGCAGGTGGGGCACGGGAACCCTTTGGCCAAAGACTCAAGCAGACTTAACCCATTCATAGCATTGGAGGTTTCAGTTGGTGGCAAAAGATATCTGTTTGGAGATTTGTCTCCTCTGTTATTTGTTATTCCATTTAGATTATTCCATATATGTATATATTTTAGGAAGCTTTTACATTTGTAGGTTTCCATGCAATTTTTCAAAAGGTTTTTAGTTATCTCTCCCCATATTCTCCCCTTTATACTGCTTTCCCATGACCCTCCACTTATAATTAGTGTAGCTTTGTGTACCACAAATCTGTGTCTTGTTTCCTTTACAGCAGGAAAAGTTTATACAGGAGACTTGCAAGAGAAAAGAAAGCACAATAAAAAGAACTTTCTATCTCCTAGGAGTTCACAGTCCTCTCTCTCTACCACATAATAGTCATAATTTTGTTGTCCATAATTATTCCTGTGCTGAAGGAGGACAAGGCTCAGAGGCATCAGTCAAGTGACAGAGTAGCACCCACAGCACCAAACAGGAATCCTGATAGTGGTATTTGGTGAAGTGTTTGGCTAAGACACTTGGACAGGTAGATGTTGTGTGGGTGGCAGCTGTGTGACTTTTCTCGTGGCGACATTAAGAAACATTTATTCTTCTTATATGAAGCCACCATTCTAGTGAGGTCCAGGTTAGTGAGCTTACTGGGGTTACTTCCAGAAGCATGAGTGACTCAAAGGCAGTGAGGCCAAGATCAAGAAGAGGATGGACATCAGAAGAAGAAGAAAACAGGAAACAACCTAGGAACCTGCTACAGAGGGCCTCTGAAAGCCAGAAGAAGAAAACAGGAAACAACCTGGGAACCTGCCACAGAGGGCCTCTGAAAGCCTCTGCCGTGCAGACTATCAAAGCAGATGCTGAGCCTGATGGCCAACTGGTGGGCAGAGTGAATGGAATTTTATGTAAGAAGTGGGAAATAGTAAGAGCTGGAGAGGACAGGAACTCCACAAGGAGAGCAACAGAACCAGAAAATTTGAACACAGGCAACTTCCTAGAGACTCATACTCCAACCAAGGACTATCCATGGCGATAACCTAGAACCCTGACAATGCAGCCACTTCTGATGAGAACTGATAGACTAAGATCACAAAGAAGGAGAGGAGGACCTCCCCTATCAGTGGACTTGGGGAAGGGCATGCATGCAGAAAGGGGAGGGAGGGTGGGACCGGGAGGGGATTTGGGAGGGGCTTATGGGGGATACAAAATGAATAAAGTGTAATTAATAAAAGTTAAATAAAAAATTAAAAAAATTTAAAAAAAAGATGAAATATGTCTGTTAAACCTGACGTCCTGAGCGACTTGCAGCCACCCAGAGTGTCTTCTTTTCCCAGCAGCTGTGGTTTCAGGCCATAGTCTCATGTTGCTTCCTCCTTTATGAATAACATTTACATAACCATAGCCAACACTGCTTTCAGTGTCAATGACTTAACTGAAGCAGCAGCAGAAGCTCACTCTTAGTGCCTTGCACATAGCTGGCTACATTGACAGCCTAGCAGCAGAGCTGTTGACAGTAATTTTAACTGTTGGGAACCAAGAAATCCCTGAATGAGAGTTTACAGAGCAGAAGACTTGAGTGAATGTGTTTTGTTGACTTGGACACTGTCATGTCAAAGATCCATATCCTCAGACCCTTGGGGATTGCAAAGCCTTCCCTATATAGATCAGACTAAGATTTGGTAAAGCATTCCTCCAGCTCAAGTACAAATCTTGACAATATGTATATGAGTGTTTATAAAAGATTGATCAATGTGTGAAAAAGAAAATAAACCTCACAACTGTAGCTTTCTCCTCCAGGATGTTTACAGTATAGACTTTATCCCTCCTACCAAAACTAGTTAAATACCCTTCATGTTCTGAACCCGATAAACAAGCTGGGGTTCTGAGGATCTGGCTTGCTGTGTAGTTGGTGCCACTCCATCAGAATGTGCACAGCCCAGTCCCCTCTCCTCAGGTCCACTGTGCTTGTCTGTCTTTTCTTTTTCCCTCCCTGCTCAAATCAGGTTTCCTGGACCAAGCTGTGCTGCATGCAGTATAGAACAAAGAACAATATAGTCTTCAAAATCTTCAATATTCACACGTACACACACAATAGCATCAGTTGTTTTTTTTTTTTTTAAACATGTTTTGAAAGAGAACAAGAGGAGATGTATATGAGGATTTAAATGGAGTAAAGGGAAATGCCCTAGTTATATCACAATTTCAAAAGTAAAAGTTTTCAATGTTCATTATCTGCCTTTTGTAGAGAAAATATTGTAGTGTTATACTCATGAATGGATGGATTGATGCTATTTTGTGGTAATTGCACATATTAGCGCATCCTGGGCATCTGTTTTTCTCTATTTGCAGTATTCTCGAGAGTGATTGGATGATGGGTGAAGGAGAGATAAATGCCAGAAAGCATGTTTATGTAATCAGTGTGTAAAATGATTACAATTCTCTTGTAAAATAGTCAAAAGGCGGAATCTTCCAGCTTCAAAAACTGGAGTAGCAGAGAATCTATCTTAGATGTTCCAAAGGACAGCTTGTCTTGGTCATCATATCCAGGGCACAATTTGGTTGTTTCTAAATAAATGTCATCCACCCACTAGTAGCAGCCAGGAAACAAAAAAGACAGACAGACAGACAGACTAGCCTACCAGACATTTTGGTACTATCTTGACCCCCAACTCCATTGTTGATAAACCCTACTCAAGATTTGTTTATGAATAATTTTCTCTTATCAAAGGAGTCTTTGACCAAATGTCTTCCCTGTTCTTGAAGTGTTAATGCTAATTACATCAATGATTGGTATTTTGCCCAGCTAGTAAAAATATAGGGATGACATTTGCTTTATATGTACGTTCTGTGGGATTATCCACAATATAGCCCTGAATATGAAACAGACTATAGTCTCATATTTAGAAAATATTTTTACTTTTATGCTTTGCAAAATATTATTTATCTTATTCTTTGTTATAAAGAGGTAAAGGTGAACCTTCATGTTTTATGATGGAGAAGTTGAGCCCTGGGGGAAGATTGTAACACAGTGAGTGTAATGGTCTTGTTTCTGACCCTTGATCTGTGACCAAAAGCTCAGCTCTACACTACCTTGAGTGTGTTTTTGAGTAATTCACACTGAAGCCACACAGGTGAATACAAAAAACTTAGTAACTTAGAGACTGGGAATCGCAGCTTAAATAACTATCATCTCTGTTCAGGTCTTAGAAGAAGCACAATGAGATCCTAGAACCTTGGTCACTTTGTCACACTTTCTACCTTCCCACAACCATGTTTCTATTTTAGACTGTGCATCACAGCATGGCCCTTCACTTTCCCAGGAGACATCAGCCTTGTCACATAAGGACACAAGATTTCCTTGTTGAATTTCCACTAAGCTGAGGACATTTCCATCTCTATCTAAAGGCAAGCTTCAGCTCAGATAGGAAAGGGGAACCTCTCAGTGCTTTGCAAGCTGACATCTTGATATTCCCTTGTCTCCACTCAGTGCAGAGCCCTACAAATCGTTTTGAATACTACAAATGCAATTTAAGTGAAAAGTGCCACTTTCACTCCCCATAGACTCCAAGTGTCTCCGACTTAATAGACTAACACTCACTCTGCTACCCGGCGAAGTCACATGAATATACAAATAATGAGTTCCTTTGACTCTATGAGATGCTTGGTTTTACTGTTATGGATGTTGAGCACCATGATTTCCCTGTGGGCGCTGGCTAGGAACAAGTTGTTTCTTCCTCTGTCCTACAGAGCTTCACTTTTGTGCTTGCTATAGACATATTTATTCCCATGATTTTTGCTTAAGCATTATTGTATTATTATTATTATTTGGTTGTTTGCTTTTAGATAGGGACTCACATGTCACAAAGTAGCCACAAACAATGATAAACTTTACCTTTTGTAAACCTGCTGTTGTCTTCTGAGTGTTGGATTTACCAGAAATGCACCCACTGTGGCACCTGGTTTATGAACATAGTGCTGAGGCTGCGTCCCGGGGACCAGGACTTCTGGGAGAGCACACACACTGGGTAACCAACAAGTTACCTCCTGATTTGTACGTGCTCATGGGCATTTTATTTACTTTTTTATATTTGATTCACTTGCTGCCTAACATTTTCTTGCTTTATTAGGATATGTATTCTCACATCAAATTTGATTTTGGTCACTTTTGGTAATATATACAAAGACCCTTTTGTAATTCTAACTTGAGATATACATGTATACTGCACAGCTCTCCCTTTAAAAAAAAATCAAAGATTTGTTTATTTTGCTTTGTACGTGAGGGTGTTTTACCTGCACATAGATATGTATACCGCAAGTGTGCAGACATCTGAAGGGGGCTTCAGATCCCCTAGAACTGAGGTTATGGATAGCTGGAGGCCACATGTGGGTGCTGGGAATGAATGTAGGCCCCCTGCCAAAGCCATCTTTCAAACCCAAAGCTCGACATCAGTTTAAATTTACATCTCAGAGTCTTAAGGAATTTCTGTGGCAACAGTAATGTCATCACAGGCAAGTTTTACAACTTCAACAGTCACAGCTGTTTCTTTCTGACCTTCTGGAAGCTGCAGTCTCGCCTGTGGATTGATATGAACACCAAGACGCTTTATAATGCTTTGGATTTCCAAAGGTAAATGTGTAAATAAAGACTTAGGCTAGTAGGTTCTTGTTTCTGTTCACGTCCATCATCCTCCTGCTGGCAGCTTCATGTTCCCTGTTGTGTGTGTTGCCTCAGCAGTTTGCTTCTTATATTGTTCCTTTATTGCTGAGAGGTATTGCATTGCATGGCTATAAAGCATTTTTAAACAAATTTGTGTTTCACTATTATGGATAAAATTGCCATAGACTGCAGCATACAAGCCTGGTGTGGACATATGTTTTAATTTGTTTTGGGTAAACATCTGCCTGTGGAGTAGCTGTGACCCATCAGGAGGCATCTTTTACATGGGAAGGAACTGCCAACCTGCTTTCCAAAGGTGCCATTTTAAGTTTAAAAGTGTCGCCAGGTGCTGGAGAGATGGCTCAGCAGCTCTTGCTTCTCTGGCAGAGTATCTGAATCAGTTTCTCAGCACCCATGTGGGATGCCTCACAACTGCTAATAGCTCCTGTACCAGGGGATTGAAAATCATCTTCTAGCCTCTTGCGGGCACTATACTCATTTACATATATTCCCTTCACACATATATATATACAATTTGAAAAATAAAATTTTAGGTGTGTTACCAGTAAAGCATGAAAATACTCTAAATTTTAGTATCTTAATAGGTATATTTTTGTGTATTTTATATTTTAATGTTATTTATTAAATAATAATGAATGTCTTTATGTGTTCTCATTTAACATTTGTGTATTCTTTGGCAGGCAGATCATTTTGTTCAGATAATTTAATCATTTTAGATTGTTTTTTTTAATTTTGTCATTGTCTTGATAGCAATGGCATTTTAAGTAAATGAAGACACAGGTTGGTGGTTAATGCTTTTAGATGTATTCTTCAAGTCTCCAATTTATATTTGAATTTTACAGTAGTGCCTTTTCATGTGGTGAAATCAGAATTAACACTTCAAAAATAGTTCCCAAACCAGAGAGATGTTCACAATAAAGTGCTTAATGCGAACCTGAGGACCAAAGTTCCTATCCCTAGCGCCCAGGTAAATAAGCTAGATTAGATATGGTAGCGCACACTTGTAATTCCAGTGAAAGGGAGATAGAGTCAGGCAGGTTCCTAATGCTCACTAGCCAACCTAGGTTGCTTGATGGGTCCCAGGTAAAGACATGATCATTTCTCAAAACAGCTAGACAGTGTCAGAGAAAGAACACCCCGGATGACCTCTGACCTCCACATGTGGACATATACATCCGTACACTTTGACATACAAGCATGCACAAACATACATTAGAAAGATGATTTCATAACACAACTCTTGCCTCAGTGTTATACAAAAACCAATTATGTATGTGTCACAAAGATTATTTTTCACTTTTGGGGGAATATTTTCAGTGTTTCTTTTAATGTTTTTTTAGTTTTTTAATAATAATTTTTATTTTTTATATTAATCACAGGTTATTTACTTTGTATCCCAGCCATAGCGCCATCCCTCATTCCCTCCCAATCCCACGATCCCTCCCTCATCTCCTTCCTGCCCCTTTCCAAGTCCACTGGTAGGGGAGGACTTCCTCCCCTTCCATCTGACCCTAGCTTATCAAGTCTCTTCAGGACTGGCTGCAATGTCCTGTTCTCTGGTCTAGCAAGGCTACTCCTCCCTCAGGAGAGAGGGGTTGAAGAGCCAGTCATTGAGTTTATGTCAGAAATAGTTCCTGTTCCCCTTACTAGGCTGCCCACTTGGACTGAGCTACCTTGGGCTTTATCTGAGCAGGGGTTCTAGGTTATTTCCATACCTGATCCTTGGTTGGAGAAACAGTCTCATAAAAGACCCCTGTGCCCTAATATATTTGGTCCTTGTGGAGCGCCTATCCTCTCCAAGTCATACTAACTCCCCCTTCTTTCATATGTTTCCCTGCACTCTGCCAAAGGTTTGGTTATGAGTCTTAATATCTGCTGTGATGCACTGCCTTAGCTATCAGGGAGATGTAAATCAAAACGAATATGAGATTTCACCTTACATCCATCAGAATGGCTAAGATCAAAACCTCAAGTGACACCACATGCTGGAGAGGTTGTGGAGAAAGGAGAACCCTCCTCCATTTCTGGTGGGAATGCAAACCTGTACAATCACTTTGGAAATCAATCTGGCGCTTTCTCAGACAATTAGAAACAGTGATTCCTCAAGATACAGCTATACCCATTTTCAGGCTCCCTGGATACCTTAATTCTAACTGTCAGTGTTGCACTGGTCAGTATATGGAAATGCTGTTCCACCCTAATTATAATCATTTCTAAGCTAACTATATTTATTTGAAAGTGAAATTGACATGGATGCAGAATTTGTTGAAAAGACACTGTATTGCTTTTGAGGTTGCAATCACACACACGATCCCAGTCTGTTAAAAGATGCTCATGTCCAATAATAAAAATGAGAACGGCATTTAAAAAAACAGATCCAGCTATACCACTCCTAGGCATATATCCAAAAGATGCTCAAGTACACAAAAAGGACATTTGCTCAACCATGTTTGTAACAGCTTTATTCAAAATAACCAGAACCTGGGAACAACCTAGGTGTCCCTAAGTTGAGGAATGGATACAGAAACTGTTGTACATTTACACAATGGCATACTACTCAGCAATAAAAAACAAGGGAATCATGAAATTTGCAGGCAAATGGTGGGATCTAGAAAAGATCATCCTGAGTGAGGTATCCCAAAAGTAGAAAGACACACATGGTATATACTCACTTATATAGACCTATAAGATAGGATAAACATACTGAAGTCTATACACCTAAAGAAGATAAACAAGAAAGAGGACCCAGGGTAAGATGATCAATCCTCACTTAGAAAGACAAATGGGATAGTCATTGGAAGTAGGAGAAAACAAGTAAGAGGACAGGAGCCTACCACAGAGGGCCTCTGAAAGAATCTACCTTGCAGTGTATTAATTTTTTTTTTTTTGTTACCAGGATTATAATCTATTTTGATTCATTGTTTAATAAGGGTCCATGTTATTTCCTACATGTATTTCTACATGTATTCATCTGTTTCACCCTTTCTGTTGTGAAAAGTCATTTTCTCTTGCATTCTTTTCATACTTTCCTTGAACTACATTTGGTCACATAAAAGCATTTTTTTTTTTGTAATCATCTACTGATACACAAATTTGTTTTAATTTTAATAACATACTGTAATTGTAATTTTATAGTACATAGACTTGGAATTAGGTAAATTGTGTTGTAAAGTGTTTTCATCGTTTTTTTTTTTAAATTCATAGGTCATATACATTTCCTTAAAAATTTAAAATTAATTCATTGATTTTATTTAAAAAAGAAAAGTGCAAGGATTTTGGTAGAGTTTACTATCAATTCTGCAGACCTGACATCTCAACAGTCATGTGTCTTCTGATCCTCCTATGTAGCAATGTCCAAACCAGATTCCTAGCATTGCTTTACAGTTACAACTTCTCAGATTCAACTTGCTGATGGACTCCAAGAAGTTCCACGTCTCCACTTTGCATTGCTCATTAGTGCCATATAGAGTAAAGCTTCCTTTTCTGTGATAATTATCGGCCTCACTGCTTTAAGAAATTTACCTGTTGTGATAAAAATTTCACAAATTATTTAGAAATAATTTTGTTCTCTTGTGTTTTGTTGCAAGAGGAGTTCACTGTTTAGCTCTGTTACATCTCAAAGCTCACTGTGTACTTTGCTGGCTTGAAACTCACAGTTCTCCCATCCCAGCATTCCGAGGTCTGGGATTTCAGTTCTGCATTGGAACCACTACATCTGGCTTGTATTATTCATCTTTATGTTAATAATCCTGTCTAAAAGTTAAAGTGTCAGTTACCCCTTTTGAATCCATAAGTTTTGATTTCTTTTCCCTAACTTGAAACCGTCTCAAAGGACCTCTAGTGACTGTTATATAGAATGTTTGCCATCAAAGCAAACATTTCCACTATTAACATTTCCATTATTAAGATTTTTAATGATATAAGATAGCTGGAAAATGCTCAGGTCATTATCATTTTGAATGATGTTTTTCCAGGGTTTTTCAAAGATATAGTTTACTCAGTTTGAGGAACATGTTCTCCCTTATTCTTTTTCGAATTACTGACCATCATTGCTTTTGTCAGGTAACTTTTTCTTCATCTTTCAACATAATACGGTTTTATTTATTTATTTTTCTTTTATGTTGGTTTACTTTGATTCCCAGATTTCATTGCTGGGACAAACCTTTGGTAGTGATATATATTCCCTTTGTATGGTACTTAAAGAAAAACTTCTTTGATTGACACAAAAGTGAATGTATGTATGTAAAGGGTACCACATGATGTTCTGAGACATACTGAACTCAAATAAATCTACGTATGTTTTGTTACTAAAAATACCTAGTCACCTAAAATATTCATCATTCATTTATTATGAAAATAGTGAAAAAAACATACTTATTTTTGACGTTCTGTTAATGGAAACTGTAATCACTCTATGCCTGACACGACCTTGGGAATCACTCTCCTGTGCAAGAGCTGGTGTCAGCTGAACACCATTCCCATTTATCAATTTAGTTAATGCTGATCACTGTAGAACTCTCCAGTGAGATTACAAATATTCTCAAATTTGACATACAGATGAGTATGACATTCGTATATAATCACTTTTGTTTTATTCTCTATACTTAGCTATTTTAAATCTTAGCTCCTACTCTCATGATCCATCTAAAAACCTGAGGCTGTGGTTTGAAGGCACTGGAACTGTTGGTGCTATGAAAGATTCTGAGCTCAGTTTGTATTTTATTTAGGAAACCTGCACTTCTTTATTGAAGCTGCTTTTCACATTTTGCAGCCAGGTGAATTGTAGCTTCTTCATCAGTAAGAGTGAGTCAGTACAGAATACCACCAAGCTGATGCCATGCTGAAATTGTGCAAAATAGTTTATAAGAGTAACTTTAGTCAACTATTTATATCATTTGTTCACTCCCCCACCTCTTTTTTTGTATTTAAAAAAATCCTTTATTAATTACACTTTATTCACTTTGTATCCCCCCTGTGGTTCCCTCCCTCCTCCTGTCCCAATCCCTACCTTCCTCCCCCCTCTGCATGCATGCCCATCCCCAAGTCCACTGATAGGGGAGGTCTTCTTTTCCTTCCTTCTGATCCTAGTAAATTAGGTATCATCAGGAGTGGCTGCATTGTCTTCTGCTGTGGCCTGGTAATGCTGCTCCCCCCTCAGGGGTAGGTAATTAAAGAGCAGGTCAATCAGTTCATGTCAGAGACAGTCCCTGTTCCTATTACTATGGAACCCACTTGGACCCTGAACTGCCATGGGCTACATCTGTGCAGGGGTCTTAGGTTATCTCCATGCATGGTCCTTGGTTGGAATATCAGTCTCGGGAAAGACCCCTGTGCTCAGATACATATCATTAAAATAGATTATGTCAATTACTTTGGTTTTCTGGGCGTGGGGATTGTACACATTTTCATGAGTCCTTTGCCCTAGACTCGTTTCTGTTGCTAAAATACATTATGAAAAGCAACTTAGGATCTAGGAGCGATGGTGAATGCCTGTAATCCTAGCACTTGGGAAGACAGGGCCAAGTGGGTCTCTGTGAGTTCAAGGCCAGCTGGCCTGCAAAGCAAATGCAGGACAGTCAAGGCTACACAGAGAAACCTTGTCTTAGGGGAAAAAATGGAAAAGAAAACAAAAAGTAAAATAAAAAAGAAAAGAAAAAAGAAAAAAAAGTATCTTAGGGCATACATATAAGCTTAGAATTCTAGATTAACGTCCTTCACTGTGGGATAGTCAAGGTCGAAGGAATTTAAAACAACCCATCCATTACTTCCACAGTCAAGAGCAGAGAGAAATGAATACACGGATGCTACGTCTGCTCAGTCTGATTTCTATACTTCCATAGTCCAGGACCTCCAATTCCTGGGAATGGCACAGACCTACACAGGTTTTTCCACGTCAAGAATAACCAAGGCAACTCCATGCTGACCTGTCCACAGGTCAATCTCATCTAGAGAATTATTTATTGAGCTTCTCTTCCCAATTAATTTTAGATTGGACCAAGTTAACAACAGCAAAACCAAAACCCAAAACAAACCAAAACCAAACCAACCAACCAACCAACCAAGCAAACAAACAAAACGTAACCATAACACCTGTTCTTTAACTTGTAATTGTACCCACAGTAAACCCACTGTAGTGAGCACAAATACCTAACCTAGAGAATAACCCACTCAAGCAGCACAGTATACCCTACACATTGCTTGTTCATGATCATAACCACATGGCTAAACAGGCACTGTGGTTTCCTGTATCTCTCCCTCATCACAGCAGGGGTTTTCTTGTTGCTGTTTTGTTTTACTGTTGATTACTAGGCACCAGCACATTAAAATTCAAAACACATATATTTTGAATTTTACTGAAAGCATCTCACATTGGTATCATGGTTAAGTTTAAAAAAAAAAAAAAGAAAGAAAGAAAACCCCTAAATTTCATTGTAATTACAGGTTACAGCTTTCTGAGTCCTTAAAATCATCCCATAATTTTAAATGCATATTAACTTTGTCTTCTGCTTACTACACATTAGTACCCATTAGTACACATTAGGAAGCGACCCAGCCAGAGGAAGGCAACTCAACTTTGAAGTGTTCTTTTGAGGGGAGACTCTCAGCAATGATAGGAAGCACACTGCCTCAGGCCACATTCCTAGGGAACTCTGTTCCTGGAAATAGTGAACAAGGTGACAGGCATTGATGATCCATGCAGCAAACTTCAAAGGTTCTGACTCTGTCACCTTTTGCTTTTATTCTGTTTTTCTTACCAAGGCAGGGACATTGATTTTCTTTTTCCAAAAATTGCTCCCAATTTATTCATCTTAGCCTTAGGCCCCTAATTGCAAGTTTCTATCAAGTACTCAGGTAGACACCCGTCTTCTCAGCCTGGCCAGTCATTAAATGGGACCCTCAGACTAATTTTGGAGCAAAGTTTTTTTTTTTTTTTTTTTTTGTGAAGAAGTGAAATTCAGTTTGTGAAAACATGGCCTTCAAGCCTAACGCTGTTTGTTCTGAACTCACTGTGTCTCTGGATCCTACATCCTGGTAGGAAGCAGAACTGCTTAGAGCTTCCTTGCATCCAGAAGAGAAAGCTACTTACTGAGACTAGCAGTTACTCAGTCAGGCTGACCCCTTTGACCTTATAGAATAGAATCTTTATCCATGATCTAGATTGTTAGGTCAAAAATGAAAAATAACCTTACTGTTGTTTTTTGTGATTTTATCTTGAAGGCTATTTGAAACAGCACTATCGCTAAAATGACACTAAATGCACACTCACACACAACACTGAACATATAAACAACAGATACACTATACATTGTAATAGAAATGGGAGAAGTGTAATATAAAGTGTAGATGTCCAATTCTCTTCATTATTACTAAAACATATGGAAGTTATGATGTTCATACACAATAGTATGAACTTAACAACAGTAGTTTTCAAGTGATTTAAGCCTTGGGGTCAACAGCCTAAGAGAACTTACGTACATAGAATAAAATGTGAGTGCTGATCCTGGGACCATATAATATAGGAGAGCTATTGAAGGTACCCTAGTCAGCAAAGAAAATGCTATGTCAGGGAAAGAGATTTTTCTACTATGCCCTGAAAGACAGCACAAAATTCACTGTTACACCTCACTTTCACACAGTCTAAAACTCAAATGGCAGAGGTTTTTCCTTCCTACTCTTAGCTCTCCAGGCTTAATGAGGTTGCTGTTCTCTCTTGAATAATCCCAAAGAGAGAACAAATTAACAGTAAAGACTATTTTTTATTATTATCATTTAATACAATTTATTCAATTTCTATCTTGGCTGTGGTCCTCTCCCTCATCTCCTCCAAATCATACCATCCTTCCCTTTTCTCTCCCTATTCCCCTCCCCTATTCCAGTGATAGGGGAGGTCTTCCTCCCCTTCTGTTTGACACTAGCACATCAGATCTCATCAGGACTCGTTGCATTGTCTTCTTCTGTGGCCTGTTAAAGCTGCACCCCACAGGGGAAGGTGATCAAAGAGCCTGCCACTGAGTTCATGCCAGAGAAAGTCCCTGCTCCCCTTACTAGGGAATTCGCTTGGAGACTGAGTATATGGGCTACATCTGAGCAGGGGTTTTAGGTCCTTTCCATTCACTGTACTTGGTTTGGTTTCAGTCTCTGCAAGGGTTCCAGGTTTTTTGTTTTTTGTTTTTTTGTGTGTGTTTATTTTTGTTGTTGTTGTTGTTTTAACTTTTATTAATTACACTTTGTATCCCCCCATAATCCCCTCTCTTCTCCCCTCTTGATTCCACCTTCCCTCCCCCTTCTTCATGCATGACTCTCCCCAATTCCACTGATAGAGGAGGTCCTCCTCTCCTTCCTTCTGATCTCATTAGGAGTGGCTGCATTGTCATCTTCTGTGGCCTGGTAAGGCTGCTCCCCCCTCAGGGGGAGGTGATCAAAGAGCAGGCCAATCAGATTATGTCAGAGGCAGTCCCTCTTCCCATTACTATGTAACCCACTTGGACACTAAACTGCCATGGGCTACATCTGTGCAGGGGTTCTAGGTTATCTCCATGCATGGTACTTGGTTGGAGTGTGAGTCTCTGGAAAGACCCCTGTGTTCAAATTTTCTGGTTCTGTTGCTCTCCTTGTGGAGTTCCTGTCCTCTCCAGATCTTACTATTTTCCACTTCCTACATAAGATTCCATGCATGCTGCCCAGCAGTTGGCCATCAGGCTCAGCATCTGCTTTCATAGTCTGCAGGGCAGAGCCTTTCAGAGGCCCTCTGTAGCAGGTTTTTTTTGGCTCTGTTGGCCTCCTTTTGGAGCTCCTGTCCCCTCCAGTTTTTTCTATCTCCGATTCTTTTGTAATATTACCTGGACTCTGCCCAAGTTTTGGCTATGAGTCTCAGCCTCTGCTTTGATATCTCAATCAGTAGAGTCTTTCAGAGGCTGTCTGTGGTAGGCTCCTGTCCTTTTCCCTGTCTTCTGCTTATAATGTCTATCACTTTTGCCCTTCTGAATGAGGACTGAGCATCTTCCCTAAGGTCTTCCTTGTTGTTTAGCTTCTTTAGGAGTATAGATTTTAGTATGTTTATCCTATATTACATGTCTAATAACCACTTATGATTGAGTATATACTGTGTGTGTCTTTCTGTTCCTGGGCTACCTCACCCAAGATGATCTTTTCCAGTTCCCACCATTTGCCTGCAAATTTCATTATTTCCTTGTTTTTTAATTGCTGATTAGTATTCCATTGTGTAAATGTATCACAATTTCTGTATTCATTCATTCCTCTGTTGAGGGACATCTTAGGTTGTTTCCAGCTTCTGGCAATTACAAATAGAGCTGATATGAACATGGTTGAGCAAATGTCCTTGTTGTATAGTTGAGTGTATTTTGGATATATGCCTAGGAGTGATGTAGCTAGATATTGAGGTAGCACTATTCGTAATTTTCTGAGAAAGCATCAAATTGATTCCCAAAGTGGTTGTACAAGTTTACATTCCCTTGTGGAGCTCTTGTCCTCTACAGGTCTTACTATCTCCCCCTTCTTCCCTAAGATTCCTTGCGTTCTGCCCAAAGTTTGGTTATGAGTCTCAGCATCTGCTCTGATACACTGCAGGGTAGAGTCTTTCAGAGGTCCTTTGTGGTAGGCTTCTGTCCTGTTTCCTGTTTTCTCCTTCTTCCAATGTTTATCCGGTGTGAGCAACAGAACCAAAATATCTGGGCACAGGGGTGTTTTCTGAGACTGATACTCCAACCAAGGACCATTCATGGATATAACCTAGAACTCCTGCTCAGAAGTAGCCAGGGCAACTCAGTATCCAAGTAAGTTCCCTAGTAAGGGGAACAGGGATTGTCTCTGAAATGAACTCAGTGGCTGGTACTTTGACCACCCCTTCCTGAGTGAGGAGCAGCCTAGCAAGGCCACAGAGGAGGACAATGCAACCAGTCCTGATGAGACCTGATAAGCTATGATCAGATGGAAGAGGAAGAGGACCTTCCCTATTAGTGGACTTGGAGAGGGGAATGGGAAGAGATGAGGGAAGATGGGATTGGGAGGGAATGAGGGAGGGAGCTACAGCTAGGATACAAAGTGAATAAACTTTGATTAATATAAAAAATTAATAAAAAAGTTTACATTACCACCAGCAGTGGAGGAGGGTTCTCCTTTCTCCACATCCTCTCCAGCATGTGCTGTCACTTAAGTTTTTGATCTTAGCCATTCTGATGGGTGTAAGGTGAAATCTCAGGCTTGTTTTGTTTGCATCTCCCTGATGACTGAGGACATTGAACATTTCTTTAAATGTTTCTTTGCCATTTGTTATTCCTCTATTGAGAATTCTCTGTTTAATCCTGTACCCCATTTTTAAAATTGGATTACTTGATTTGTTGCCTTTAAACTTCTTGAGTTCTTTATATATCCTGGATATTAGTCATCTGTCAAATATAGGGTTGGTGAAGATTTTTTCCCAATCTGTAGGCATTTGTTTTGTTTTGATGGCAGTGTCCTTTGCTTTACAGAAGCTTTTCAGTTTCATGAGGTCCCATTTACTGATTGTTGCTCTTAGAGCCTGTGCTGCTGGTATTCTGTTCAGGAAGTTGTCTCCTGTGTGAATGAGCTCAAGGCTCTTCTCCACTTTTTCTTCTCACAGGTAATGTTCCTTCTGTTTCTATTTTGTGGAGTATTTTGAAGAACATTTGTGTCAGCTCTTCTTGGAAAGTACGGTAGAATTCTGTGCTGAAAACATCTGGCCCTGTGCTTTTTTTTGGATAGGAGACTTTTGGTGACTGTTTCTATTTCCTTGGGGGATATAGGACTATTTAATCTATTTACCTGATCATTTCGCTTTGGTAAATGAAATCTATCAAGAAAAGTATTCATTTCCTTTAGATTTTCAAATTTTGTGGCATATAGGCTTTTGTAGCAAGACCTAATGATTGTTGGATTTACTCAGAGTCTGTTGTTATGTCCTCCTTTTTGTTTCTAATTTTGCTGATTTGGATAAATTCCCTCCACTCTTTTGTTAGTTTGGCTAACGGTTGATTTTCTCACAGAATCAGCTCCTGGTTTCATTGATTCTTTGAATTGTTTTACTTGTTTCTAATTAATTGGTATCTGTCCAGAGTTTGATTATTTCCAACTGTCTACTCCTCTTGGGTGTGTCTGCTTCCTTCCCCTCCCCCAAGGGCTTTCAGTTGTACTGTTAACTTGCTTGTATGAGATGTCTCAAACTTCTTTCTAAAGGCACTTAATAGTATGAACTTTCCTCTTAGCACTGCTTTTATTGTGTCACATAAGTTTGGGTAAGCTGTACCTTCATTTTCATTGAATTATAGAAAGTCTCTAATTTCCTTTTTCATTTCTTCCTTGATTCAACTATCTTTGAGTAGAGGGTTGTTTAGTTTCCATGCGTATGTAGGCTTTTTGCTATTTCTGTTGTTGTAGAGGTCTAGTTTTAGGCCATGGTGGTCTGATAGGATATAAGGGATATCAATGTGTTGAGGTTTGTTTTGTGTCTGCCTATATGCTCAGTTTTGAAGAATGTTCCATAGGGTGCTGAGAAGAAGGCATACTCTTCCGAGTTTGGGTCACAGGTTCTGTAGACATCTGTTAGGTCTATTTGATTTAGGGCCTCTGTAATTGTCATTATTTCCTTATTTAGCTTTCGTCTAGATGATCTGTCCATTGGTGAGAATGGAGTGTTGAAGTCTCCTACTATTAAGGTTTTGGGATTAATGTGTGATTTCAGCTTTAATGTTTCATTTGCAAATGGAGGTACTCTTGTATTTGGGACATAGATGGTCAGGACTGTGATGTCTTCATGGTGGATTTTTCCTTTGATGAGTATAAAGTATCCTTCCTATAATTTTTTGATTAATTTTGATTGAAAGTTTATTTTATTAGGTATTAGGATAGTTACCCCAGGTTGTTTTATGGGTCCATTTTCTTGAAAAACCTTTTTCTAGCCCTTTACTCTGAGGTTTTATCTGTCATTGTTGCAAAGATATGTTTCTTGGATGCAGCAGAATGTTGGATCCTGTTTCTGCAACCATTCTGCTATTCTGTGTCTTTTTATTGGAGACTTGAGTCCGCTGATGTTGATAGATAATAGTGGCCAGTGATTGTTAGTTCCTTTTATTGTGGAATTGGTGGTATTACTGTGGTTCTATGCTTGTTTTCTTTTAATTTTGTTATTGAAATGAAGTTATCTCTATCCTGTGCTTTCTTTTTTTTTTATTTAAGACCTTTATTAGGTGCTTGCAGCTTGTTGACTTTTTTGAAAAAATCAAGTTGTAAACTTATTACAAATTAAAAATGAAGTTCTTAAAAATCTCAACTTCACCAGATATGAAGATATGAAACAATTTAAAAACCATTAAGGGTGTATTAAGAAATACCAGGCCTTTTTTTTTTCCTAAAAAAACACGTTTGTCATTACCGAAAAAAAAAAAAAAAAAAAAAAAAAAAAAAAAAAAAAAAAAAAAAAAACATCTTTAGGTAAAAATAATAAAAATCCTATGCTGCATAGATAATGCAGATAGTTCTAGTATATCTGGTCAGGGGCGAAAAGCAAGCACTTGAGTCTTCAACTTCAATCTTTGTTCATTTCTTATTGCTGGAATTTCATATTCATTTCTTCTTGTTGGATGACCAAACCGGATGATGGTAGAGATGGTAAGCTGGCATTTCCTCAGCCCCTCCCTGCTTAGCCTCGGGAGTGGATGAATTCTCAGCTGGTGGATCTGCTGCCTTTGTCTCTTTGCCATCTTGTGGTTTAGGGTTCTCTGGGCGTCTGCGCCGGTAATTGAAGTTGCGGCGATACCGTCGTTGAGGTGGCTGCTGACCCTGGGGCTCATCTCCTTGATTTTCCTTGTCCTCTTCATTGCCATCCTCTCTGGGCTGTCTTTGGCAAGGAGGGCCTCTGCGGAATCGTGGTCTGTAACCCCGATACATGTTCTTTCTCACTGGTCTACCTTGCTCTCCTGCACCCTGGCTGTCAGCACCCTCCATCACTTCTGCTTGCACAAGAGGTGTTCCTTGTTACTTAGCTTCTTCAGGCCTATGGATTGTACTATGCTTATCCTGTATGGCATGGCCAACATCTGCTTATGAGTATATACCACTCTTGTCTTTCTGGGTCTGGGTTGTGTCACTCAGAATGATCCATCCATTTTCTTGAAATTTTCATGATGTTTTTGCTTTAAATTGCTGAGTAGTATTCCATTGTGTGGATGCACCACAGTTTCTTTATCCATTCTTTGATTGAGAGACATCTGGGTTGTTTCTTTTTTCTGACTATGATGAATAAAGCCGCTATGAACATAGTTGAGCAAGTGTTTTTGATGTATGGTGGAGCATCTTTTGAGTATATGCCTAGGAGTAGTATAGCTGTGTCTTGAAGTAGAGATGTTCCCAATTTTCTAAGAAAGCACCAGATTGATTTCCAAAATGGTTGTACAAATTTGTACCCCCACCAGCAATGGAGGAGGGTTCCCCTTTCTCCACAATCTCACCAGCATGTGCTGTCAATTGAGTTTTTGATCTTAGCCATTCGGATAAGTGTAAGATGGAATCTCAGAATAATTTTGATTTGCATTTCCCTTATGACTAATGACAGTGAACATTTCTTTAAGTGCGTCTCAGCCATTTGATATTCCTCTGTTAAGAATTGTTTAGCTCTGTGCCACCTTTTTTAATTGATTATTTAGTTTGTTTGTGTTTAATTTCTTGAGTTCTTTTATATTTTGGATATTAGCGCTCTTTAGATATAGGGTTGGTAAAGATATTTTTCTAGTCTGTAGGCTGTCATTTTGTTCTATTGACAGTGTCCTTCACTTTACAGAAGTTTTTCAGTTTCATGAAGTCCCATTTACTAATTTTGATCTTAGAGCCTGGGATGTTGGTGTTTTGATCAGGAAGTTGTCTCCTATGCCAACAATTTCAAGGCTCTTTCCCACTTTTTCCTGGAATAAATTCAGTGAGTCTGGTTTCATGTTGAGACCTTGTGCAGGGTGATAAGGGATGGATCTGTTTTCATTTTTCAGCATTTGTACACTTGGACCAGTACCATTTGTTGAAAATGCAATCTTTTTTTCCAATGTATGTTTCAGCTCCTTTGTCAAAAATCAAGTGTTTGTAGTTATGTGTGTTTATTTATGTATCTTTGATGTTATGGCATTGATCCATAAGTCTTTTTCTATGCCAGTATCATGTAGTTTTTATTACTGTCACTCTATAATATAGCTTGAGATCAAGGATGAAGCTACCTCCTGAAGATCTTTTATTGCACAGATTGACTTAGCTATTCTGGGTCTTTTGTTTTTCCATATGAAATTGAGAATTGTTTTTTCAATCTGCAAAGAATTGTGTTGGTATTTTGACAGGAATTGCATTGAATCTGTAGATTGCTTTTGGTAAGATGGCCATTTTTCTAAATTAATCCTACAGATCAATGAGCATGAGAAATCTTTCCATCTTTTCATATCTTTTTCAGTTTCTTTGTTCAAAGCCTTGAAGTTCTTTTCATGCAGGTCTTTCACTTCCTTAGTTAGAGTTACATCAAGGTATTTTATAGGTTTTTGTGTGTGTGTTTGTGTCTGTTGTGAAGCATGTTGTTTCCCTAATTTCCTTCCCAGCCTGTTTATTGTTTGTATATAGGAGGACCACTGATTTTTTTTAAAGTTAATTTTGTATCCAGCCACTTTGCTAAAGCATCAGCTGTAGTGTTCTCTGGTAAAATTTTTGGGGTCACTTATGTATACTATTATATCATCCATGATTAGTGATATTTTGACTTCCTTCTTTCCAATTTGTATCCCCTTGATATCCTTTAGTTGTCTTATCAAGACAGAAACTAAACAAAGAAATAATGAAACTAACAGATATCATGAATCAAATGGATTTAACAGGTATCACAGATCCCCTAATCCAAAAGTATATATCTTCTTCTCCACACTTCAAGGATCTTTCTCCAAAATTGTCCATATACTAGGTCACATAGCAAGCCTCAACAGATAAAAGAAGATTGACATAACCATTGTCCCTTATCACATCACAATGAATTTAAACTGAACTCAGCAACAATGGAAACAACAGAAAGCCTATTAACACATGGAAAATAAACAATGGCTTACTCAATAGCTACTGGGTCAGGGGAGAAAAAAGAATGAAAGAAAAAAATTTCTACAATTCAATGAAAATGAAGGCACAACATACTCAAATTTATGGGACACAAAGAAAGCAGTGCTAAGGGGAAAGTTTACAGCACTAAGTGCCTTCATAAAAAAATAAGGGAGAGTTCTGATATTAGCAACTTAAAGAAACACCTAAAAGGTCTAGAATAAAAAGAAGCAAACACAGCCAAGGGGAGTAGATGGCAGGAAATAATCAAAGTCAAGGCTGAAATCAATAACTTAGAAACAAAGAGAGTAATACAATAGAAAGAATCAATGAAATGAAGAATTGGTTCTTTGAGAAAGTCAACAAGAGAAAGCCCTAGCCAAACTAACTAATAGGCAGAGAAACATTATCCAAAATAACAAAATCAGAAATGAAAAGGGGGACTTCACAACAGATTCTTAGGGAATCCAAACAACTAGGTCTTACTACAAGATCCTGTGTTTCACAAAATTGGAAAACCTAAAGGAAATAGATGATTTCACTTACCAAAGTTAAATCAAGATCAGGTAAACAGTTTAAAAATATAACCTATATTTTATGTAGGTTATATAGGTTTTATAAATAAGCCCTAAGAAAATAGAAGCAGGAGGAATCCAAGATGGCGACACTGGACACTGTGTCTGAGGAGCAGGTCAACAGTGACTACACAGTGACCAACAGGCTGAACTCTTGGCCTTAAAACACCAGCTATTGTGTTTCCCAGGTGAGAGAAACCTCACAGTGTGGGAAACTATTGGGTCCATTCTGAGGTCACCCAGCTAAACCTCTGAAGAGTTCCTGGGTTCCAACAGGTGCTTGGTTGCCAGCCCAGAGCCACATACCTGTGTGCTCTGATCGCCATTCCAGAGTGAACTGTGGGCCCCACAACACAAGGGACTGGGATTTCCAGTAGAGAGAAAACCCCACAGTGAAGGAAGCAATCTGAACCGACATCAGGTCACCCAGACAATCACTGGAAACAAAAATTTCCCCAACTTAAAGGAGAGGTCTATAAACATACAAAAGGCTTTCAGAAAATCACAATAAATTAAACTAAAAAGAAAATCCTCCTGCCACATAATAATCAAAACAGTAAGTATATAGAACAAAGAAAAAATACTAAAAGCTGCAAGGGAAAAAGGCCAAGTAACATATAATGGCAAACCCATCAGAATCACACCTGACTTCTCAACAGAGACTATGAATGCCAGAAGGGCCTGGATGTATATCACACAGACCCTAAGAGAATGCAGATGTCAGCCCAGGCTAATATACCCTGCAAAACTCTCAGTCATCATAGATGGAGAAAACAAGATATTCAATGACAAAAACAAATTTAAACAATATCTAACTACAAATCCAGTGTTACAGAAGATACTAGAAGGAAACGCAGGAAAGCTAACTACAGTCAGGAAAACACAGGAAATAAGTAACCTCACTACAGCCAAACTAAAAGTAGCCCATCACACAAACACACTACCACAATCAACATCAAAATAAAAGGGTCTAACAGCCACTGGTCATTTATCTCTCTCAGCATCAACGGACTCAACTCTCCAATTAAAAGACACAGATTAACATGATGGATGCATAAACAAGACCCAACAATCTGTTGCATGAAAGAAACACACCTAAGTCACAAAGATAGACATTATTCACTACTCAATGACATCTGGGTAAGGGAAGAAATAAATAAATAAATTAAAGACTTCCTAGAATTCAATGAAAATGAAGATACAACATACCCAAACTTATGGGACACAAAGCAGTACTAAGAGGAAAGTTCACAGCACTAAGTGACTTCAGAAGAAAGTTGAAACAGCTCATTCAAGTAACTTAACAGCTCACCGGAAAGCCCTACGGAAAAAAGAAGCAGACACAACCAAGAGGAGTAGATGGCTGGAAATAATCAAACTCAGGGCTGAAATCAATAAATTAGAAACAAATAAAACAATTCAAAGAATCAATGAAACCAAGAACCGGTTCTGTGAGAAAATCAACAAGACATACAAACCCTTAGCCAAACTAACCAAAAGACAGAGAGACAGTATCCAAATCAACAAAATCAAAAGTGAAAAGGGGGCCATAACAACAGACACTGAGGAAATCCAAACAATCATTAGGTCCTACTTCAAAAACCTATATGCCACAAAACTTGAAAATCTAAATGAAATGGACAATTTTCTTGATAGACTCCACTTACCAAAGCTGAATCAAGACCAGATAAATCGATTAAATAGTCCTATATCCCGTAAGGAAATTGAAGATATCACCAAAATTTTCCCATCCAAAAAAAGCCCAGGGCCAGATGGTTTTAGCACAAAATTCTACCAGACCTTCAGAGAAAAGTTAACATCAATACTCTTCAAACTATTCTATAAAATAGAAGCAGAAGGAACATTACCAAACTCATTCTATGAAGCCATCAAGGTACCACCTTGATACCTAAACCTCACAAAGACCCAACAAAGAAAGAGGATTTCAGGCTAATCTCCCTCATAAACGTTTATGCAAAAATACTCAACAAAAAACTCACAAATCGATTCCAAGAACACATCACAGATATCATCCACTATGATCAAGTAGGCTTCATCCCAGGTATTCAAGGGTGGTTCAATATATAGAAATACATCAATGAAATCCACCATATAAACACACTAAAAGAAAAATAAGAACCACGTGATAATCTCCTTACATGCCGAAAAAGCATTTAACAAAATCGAGCATTCATTTATATTTAAAGTACTGGAGAGATCAGGGATACAAGGCACTTACCTAAACAAAGTAAAGGCAATATACAACAAGCCTATAGCTGACATTAAAATAACTGAGAGAGGGGGGCGGAGCCAAGATGGCGACTAGCACACACAGTTTCCGAGCTGTGGAAGAGTTAAAGTTCTGAGTTGATGAGTGGAAGAACTTCTGAAGCCAGGGAAACAACGGAGAGAGTTTCTAAACAACAGGGAACATCGCAGGAGGTGAAAACCTTGGTCTCCGGTCACCCAGGGACTTGTTTGGGGAAGGTGAGAAACGATCCTTTGATCTCTCGGCACTCCCCTCCCCCAGACCTCCTCGGCACAGCGGACTCGCCTTTCTCAGCGCAGACCTAACTGTCTGGGGCCTGCAGCCACTGAGGCGGAGCCCCAAGCC
>NW_026585644.1:22024699-22028248 GCF_907164565.1 Psammomys obesus
CAACAGAAACAACAAAAAGCCGACACGCACATGGAAACTGAACAACTTACTACTCAATGACAGCTGGGTCACGGAAGAAATAAAGAAAGAAATTAAAGACTTTCTAGAATTCAATGAAAATGAAGGCACAACATACCCAAATTTATGGGACACATTGAAAGCAGTGCTCAGAGGAAAATTTATAGCACTAAGTGCCTACAAGAAGAAATCTGTAACATCACATACAAACAACTTAATGGCCCAACTGAAAAACCTAGAAAAAAAAGAAGCAGATACACCCAAGAGGAGCAGAAGGCTGGAAATTATCAAACTAAGGGCAGAAATCAATCAATTAGAAACAAATAAAATTATCCAAAGAATCAATGAAACAAAAAGCTGGTTCTTTGAGAAAATCAACAAGATAGACAAACCCTTAGCCAAACTAACTAAAAAGCAGAGAGAAACCATACAAATCAGCAAAATCAGAAAGGAAAATGGGGACATAACTACAGACACTGAGGAAATCCAAACGATTATTAGGTCATACTACAAAAGCCTATATTTTGTAAATCCAAAAGCCTAAATTTGAAAATCTAAATGAAATGGATAACTTTCTTGACAGATTCCATCTACCAAAATTAAGTCAAGATCAGGTAGAAAGACTGAATAGTCCTATATCTCCCAAGGAAATTGAAGCAGTCATTAACAGTCTCCCCTCCAAAAAAAGCCCTGGACCAGATGGCTTCAGCGCAGAATTCTACAAGACCTTCAAAGAAGTACTAACACCAATTCTCCTCAAACTATTCCATAAAATAGAAATAGAAGGAACACTACCAAACTCATTCTATGAATCCACAGTCACTTTGATACCTAAACCACACAAAGATCCAACCAAAAAAGAGAACTTCAGACCTATCTCTCTTATGAACATTGATGCAAAAATACTCAATAAAATACTTGCAAACCGAATCCAAGAACACATCAAAGATATCATCCACCATGACCAAGTAGGCTTCATCCCAGGAATGCAAGGGTGGTTCAACATACGGAAATCCATCAATGTAATCCACCACATAAATAAAATGAAGGAGAAAAACCACATGATCATCTCCTTAGATGCTGAAAAAGCATTTGACAAAGTCCAACACCCATTCATGTTTAAAGTCTTGGAGAGATCAGGGATACAAGGCACATACCTAAAGATAGTAAAGGCAATATACAGCAAGCCTATAGCCAACATCAAACTCAATGGAGAGAAACTTAAATCAATCCCACTGAAATCAGGGACAAGACAAGGCTGCCCACTCTCTCCATATCTCTTTAACATTGTACTTGAAGTCCTGGCCAGAGCAATAAGACAACTAAAGGAGATCAAGGGGATACAAATCGGAAAGGAAGAGGTCAAAGTGTCACTGTTTGCAGATGATATGATAGTATACATGACCGAACCCAAAGATTCAACCAGAGAACTTCTTCAGCTGATAAACACCTTCAGCAAAGTGGCAGGATACAAAATCAACTCAAAAAAATCAGAAGCCCTCTTGTATACCAAAGACAAAAAGGCTGAGAAAGAAATTAGGGAAACAACACCCTTCACAATAGCCACTAATAACATAAAGTACCTTGGTGTGACTCTAACCAAGCAAGTGAAAGACCTGTTTGAGAAAAACTTCAAGTCTTTGAAGAAAGAAATTGAAGAAGATCTCAGAAGATGGAAAGATCTCCCGTGCTCATGGATTGGTAGGATTAACATTGTGAAAATGGCCATCCTGCCAAAAGCAATCTACAGATTCAATGCAATTCCCATCAAAATACCAACTCAATTCTTTACAGACCTTGAAAAACAGATTCTCAGCTTCATATGGAGAAACAAAACACCCAGTTTCTCCATAACGATCCTGTACAACAACAGATCATCAGGAGGTATCTCCATTCCTGATCTCAAGCTGTACTACAGGGCAACAGTAATAAAAACTGCATGGTATTGGCATAGAAACAGAAAGGAGGATCAATGGAATCGCATAGAAGACCCAGAAATAAACCCACACACCTATGAATACTCAATATTTGACAAAGAAGCCAAATCCATTCAATGGAAAAAAGACAGCATCTTCAACAAATGGTGCTGGACCAACTGGATGTCTACATGCAAAAAAATGAAAATAGATCCATATTTATCACCCTGCACAAAACTAAAGTCCAAGTGGATCAAGGACCTCAACATAAAACCAGATACTCTAAATCAGTTGGAAAAAAAAGTGGGAAACAGTCTAGAATTCATTGGCACAGGAGACAACTTCCTGAACAGAATACCAACAGCACAGGCTCTAAGAGCAACAATCAATAAATGGGACCTCATGAAACTGAAAAGCTTCTGTAAAGCAAAAGACACTGTCATCAAAACAAATAGACAGCCTACAGATTGGGAAAGAATCTTCACCAACCCTTTATCTGACAGAGGGCTAATATCAAGTATATATAAAGAACTAAAGAAGCAGAAAAGCAACAAACCAAGTAATCCACTTAAAAAATGGGGAACAGAGCTAAACAGAGAATTCTCGAAAGAGGAACATCGAATGCCAGAGAAACACTTAAAGAAATGCTCAACCTCATTAGCCATTAGGGAAATGCAAATCAAAACGACCCTGAGATTTCACCTTACACCCATCAGAATGGCCAAGATGAAAAACTCAAGTGATAGCACATGCTGGAGAGGTTGTGGAGAAAAGGGAACCCTCCTCCATTGCTGGTGGGAATGTAAACTGGTTCAACCACTCTGGAAGTCAATCTGGCGCTTTCTCAGACAACTAGGAGTAGTGCTACCTCAAGACCCAGCTATACCACTGCTAGGTATATACCCAAAGTTTGCTCAAGTACACAACAAGGACATTTGTTCAACCATGTTCGTAGCAGCTTTATTTGTAATAGCCAGAACTTGGAAACAACCCAGATGTCTATCAACGTAGGAATGGATACAGAAATTGTGGTATTTTTACACAATGGAATACTACTCAGCAATCAAAAAGGAGGAAATCATGAAATTTGCAGGCAAGTGGTGGGATCTAGAAAAGATCATTCTGAGTGAAGTATCCCAGAAGGAGAAAGACAAACTTGGTATATACTCGCTTATATAGACCTACAAGACATGATAAACATAATGAAATCTACACACCTAAAGAAGATAATCAAGAAAGTGGACACAGGCGAAGGTGATTAATCCTCATTTAGAAAGACAAATGGGATGTGCATTGAACTTATGACAGGAGTCTACCACAAAAGGCATCTGAAAGACTCTACCTAGCAGTGTTTCAAAGCAGACACTAAGACTCATAACCAAACCCTCGGCAGAGTGCAGGGAATCATATGAAAGAAGGGAAGTTAGTATGATATGGAAAGGATAGGAGCTCTACAAGGACCAAATATATCTGGGCACAGGGTCTTTTCTGAGACTGACACTCAACCAAGGATCATATATGGATATAACCTAGAACTTCTGCTCGGATGTGGCCTGTGGTAGCTCAGCAACCAAGTAGTTTTCCAAAGTAAGGGGAACACGGACTATTTCTAACA
>NW_026585644.1:22028348-22034998 GCF_907164565.1 Psammomys obesus
AACCAAGTAGTTTTCCAAAGTAAGGGGAACACGGACTATTTCTAACAGGATCTCAAGGGCAGGCTGTTTGACACCCCCCCCCCCCAGGGGAGGAGCAGTCTGTTAGGCCACAGAGGAGGACTTTGCAGCCAGCCCTGAAGATACCTGATAAAACAGGGTCAGATGAAAGGGGAGGAGGTCCTCCCCTATCAGTGGACTTGGAAAGGGGCAGGGAGGAGACCAGGGAGGGAGTGTGGGGTTGGGGAGGGAATGAGGGAGCGGGATACAGCTGGGACACAGAGTTAACAAAATGTAACTAAAAAGAAAAATAAAATTAAAAAAATGTAACTGATGAAAAAAAAAAGAAAAATACGAGTAAAAAAAAAACAAAAAAAAACCTCATGCATTTTAGAAGAAATAATTTTTTTAACATATAGTTAAACCATGTTGTTTAGTAAATATCTAAACACTTATATGGAAAAATCAATTGTCAGTTTCAGAGCCATTTATTGTAATAAATAGAATTGCCTCAAAATTTCAAAATAGGAAAGGTATTGTATTGAAACATATAGAAGTTATGCTTCCATTAAAATGTATATATATATATATATATATATATATATAAATGAATAATGTATAATTAATAATAAAAACAGATAACTGGTAAAAAAAATAACTGAGAGAAACCTAGATCAATCCCACTGAAATCAGGGAGAAGGCAAGGCTACATTCTTTCCATATCTCTTCAACATAGTACTCGAAGTCCTAGCTAGAGCAATAAGAGAACTAAAGGAAATCAAGGGAACTCAATTTGGAAAGGAAGAAGTCAAAGTATCACTATTTCCAGATGATATGATAGTATACATGAGTGACCCCAAAAATTCTACAAGGGAACTCCTACAGCTGAAAAACACCTCCAGCAAAGTAGCTGGATACAAAATTAACTAAAAACAAAATCAGTAACTCCCCCAATTACAGAAGACAAATGGGATGAGAAAAAATTAGAGAAACAACACCCTTCCTAATAGCCACAAAGGACATAAAGTACCTTGGTGTAACTCTAACAAAGCAAGTCAAAGAATTGTATGAAAAAAACTTCCAGTGTGTGGAGAAAGAAATAGAAGAAGATATCAAAAAGTGGAAAGATCTTCCATCCTCATGGTTTGGCAGGATTAACATAGTACAAATGGCCATCTTACCAAAACCAATCTACAGACTCAATGAAATTCCCATCAAATTATCAACAAAATCCTTTACAGATCTTGAAAGAACAATTTTCAACTTCATAGGGAATAACAAGAAACCCAGAATTGCTAAAACACTCCAAACAATAGAAGATCTTCTGGATGTATCTCCATCTCTGATCTCAAGGTGTACTATAGAGCAGCAGTAATAAAAACTGCATGGTATTGGCATAGAAACAGAATGCTGGATCAATGGAATTGAATAGAAGACCCAGAAAAAAAACCCACATACCTATGGACACCTGAATTTTGACCAAGATGCCAAAAACATACAATTGAAAAAAGATAACATGTTCAATGAATGGCGCTGGTCTATCTGGATATATACATCTAGAAATATGCAAATACATATAATTATCACCCTTCACAAAACTAAAGTCCAAGTGGATCAAAGACCTCAACATAAAACCAGACATACTAAACCTGTTAGAAGAAATTGGGGAAGAGCCTTGAGCTCATTGGCGCAGGAGACAACTTCTTGAACAGTACACCTATAGCACAGGCTCTAAGAGCAACAATCAATAAATGGGACCTCATAAAACTGAAAAGCAAAGGACACTGTTGTCAGAACAAAATGACAGTCTATAGATTGGGGAAGGATCTTCACCAACCCTATATCTGACAGATGGCTAATATCCAGAATATATAAAGAACTAAAGAAGTTAAACAGCAACAAATCAAGTGATCCATTTTAAAAAATGGAGTACAGAGGTAAACAGAGAATTCTCAGTAGAGGAATATCGAATGGCAGAGAAACACTTAACTCAACATCCTTAGTCATGAGGGAAATGCAAATCAAAACGACCCTGAGATTTCACCTTACACCCATCAGAATGGCTAAGATCAAAAACTAAAATGACAAAACATGATGGAGAGGTTGTGGAGAAAGGGGAACCCTCCTCTATTGCTGGTGGGAATGTAAACTTGTACAACCACTTTGGAAATCAATCTCAGACAATTAGGAATAGTGCTTCCTCAAGATCCAGCTATACCACTCCTAGGCATATATTTAAAAGATGCTTAAGTATACAACAAGGACATTTGCTCAACCATGTTTGTAGCAGCTTTAATCATATTAGCCAGAATCTGGAATCAACCCTGATGTCCCTGAACTGAAGAATGCATACAGAAATAGTAGTACATTTGCACAATGGAATACTACTCAGCAATTAAAAACAAGGAAATCATGAAATTTGCAGACAATGGCTGGGAAGTAGAGAAGATCATCCTGAGTGAGCTATCCTAGAAGAAGAAAGACACATATGGTGTATTCTCACTTATACCTGGATAGTCATACTAAAATCCATACATCAAAGAAGCTATTCAAGAAGGAGGATTCTGGGTAAGATGCTCAATCTTCATTTAGAAAGGCAAATGGTATAGACATTGGAAGAAGCTTAAAACAAGTAACAAGAGAGGAGCCTATCATAGAGGGCCTCTGAAAGACTCTACCAGCAGGGTTTAAAGCAGATGCTGAGACTCATAACCAAACTTTGGGCAGAGTACAGGGAATCTTATGAAAGAAGGGGGAGATAGAAAGACCTGGACATGTCTGGATCTCCACAAGGAGAACAACAGAATCAAAATATATGGTCCCAGGGGTCTTTTCTGAGACTGATACTCTAACCAAGAACCATTCATGGAGATAACCTAGAACTCCTGCACAGTTCTAGCCCATAGCAGCTCAGTCTCCAAATGGGACACTTAGTAAAGGGAACAGGGACTGTCTTTGACATGAACTCAGTGGCTGCCCTTTGATCACCTTTTCCTGAGTGGGGAGAGAGGCAGCCTTACCAGACCACAGAAGAAGACTATGAAAGACAGTCCTGATGGGACCTGATAGGCTAGGGTCAGATGGAAAGGGAGGATGTCCTCACCTACCAGTGGACTGGCAAAAGGGTGAGGGAGAAGATGAGGGAGGGAGTGAGGAGGGAGGGTGTGATTGGGAGGGCATGATGTTGTGTGCTACAGCTGGGATACAAAGTGAATAAACTATAATAAATAAAAAATATTAAAAATTACAGTAATTAAAAAAAGAAAAAAGATAATAGAAGCAGTCACTGAATGTCTCCCAGTTAAAAGAGTCCAGAGCCAGACAATTTTAAAGCAGAATTCTACCAGACTTTCAAAGAAGAGTTAATACCAATACTCAACAAACTATTCCACAAAACAGAAACAGAAGGAACATTGCCAAACTAGTTCTAAGAAAGAACCATCACCCTTATACCTAAACCACCCTGATACTTGATATCTCAGCAAAGAAAGAGAATTTCAGACTAATTTCTCTCATAAACAAAATTATGCAAAATTACTTAGTGCAAAATTACTTAGTAAAAATTACTTAGTAAAAATACTTGCAATCTGACTCCAAGAACAAATCAAAAAGGCTTCCAGGGATGCAGGGATGGCTCAACATATGAAATTCCGTCAACATAATCCACCATATAAACAAACTCAAAGAAAAAAAAAATCACATGATCATCTCATTAGGTTTAGAAAAAGCCTTTGACAAAATCCAACATACCTTCATGATAAAAGTCTTGGAGAGATCAGGGATACAAGACCCATATTTAACTATAATAAAGGCTATATGCAGAAATTCAATTGCCAACATCAAATTAAATGGAGAGAAACTCAAAGCAATTCCCCTAAAATCAGGACAATATAGCACTTGAAGTCTTAGCTTGAGCAGTAAAGATAATTTAAATTAAAATGCTATACAGTTTCAAAAATCATATGCTTTAAGAAATATTTCCATAACTCTCAGTGTCTGCTTTGATAGTCTGCAGGGCAGAGCCTTTCAGAGGCCCTCTGTGGTAGGTTTCTAGGTTGTTTCCTGTTTTCTTCTTCTTCTGATGTCCATCCTCTTTGCCTTTCGGGATGGGGATTGAGCATTTTAGTCAGGGTGTTTTCTCTTAATTAGTTTCTTTAGATATACAGATGGCCAAATGTTGGGCAGAGTGCATAGAATCTTATGTAAGAAGTGGGAAATAGTAAGATCTGGAGAGGACAGGAACCCCACAAGCAGAGCAACAGAACCAGAAAATTTGAACACAGGGGTCTTCCCAGAGACTCATACTCCAACCAAGTACCAGGCATGGAGATAACCTAGAACCTCTGCTCAGATGCAGCCCATGGCAGTTTAGTGTCCAAGTGGGTTCCATAGTAATGGGAAGAGGGACTGCCTTTGACATAATCTGATTGGCCTGCTCTTTGATCACCTCCCCCTGAGGGGGGAGCAGCCTTACCAGGCCACAGAACATGACAATGCAGCCACTCCTGAGGTGATCTGATAGACTAAGATCAGAAGGAAGGAGAGAAGGACCTCCCTTATCAGTGGACTTGGGGAGGGACATGCGTGAAGAAGGTAGAGGGAGGGTGGGATCGGGAGGGGAGGTGGGAGGGGCTCATGGGGGGCTACAAAGTGAATAAAGTGTACTTAATAAAATAAAATAAAATTAAAAAAGAAATATTTCCATTGTACTAACAACTAATCCATCAAAATGAACTCAGTTTTATCCTCATTTTTTGACAGCTAAGTTCATTGTATTCCAGGGAAATTATTTTATAATAGACTTTCTATTATCTGTTCAACAAAGATTAAAAAATTGAAAACTAAAGGTAAAACCTTTTGAGTTTGTTCTGACAGCATATGACTAAGGAATTCTTATTATGGATTGGGAAATGCAAATATAATAAATATTATATCAAGGTTCTAAACATTAGTTTTGAAAATGTAAAAGCAATAAAGGAAGGCAGGGAGTTATCTAAATTTGGCCTGGGTACAGCTTTCCTGTCTTATATAGAAGATACTATCTTTCAGAGATTTCCTTGTCCTCCTGTTCTTTCAATATTTCTTCCACTGATTTTCAATGTTTTCCTGCGACTTATTGGAGGAGTTGTGATGTAAATGTATCAGTTGTGGTTGGGCATTCCAGGTTGTCTATATTTTGACCAGTTGGAGTTTTCTGTAATGATCTTTGTCAGCCAAATGAAGACCCTTCTTTGATATGGGGGAAGAACTGCACTTACCTGTGAGTGCAGGAATAAGTGTTTAGAGTGCAGTTAGGGAGTATTCCAGTTTAGGAAAGTGGTCATGACAGCACCAGTTGCTAGGCCAGTGTAGACAACAGACATCTCACAAGACTTCACAGCTAGATGAAGAGCTACAGGCAATTAATAGCTGCTAAGGGAAAGACATTTGGTCTTCTGCTGAGATGAATCCCTGATATCTTATCCAATGCCAAGCTACAAGTTACATATGTGGAATTCTAAATGGACTCAGCATGCTACATTTTATATACATGCTTGTGTGTGTTTGTAAAACAATAATAATTAACAAAGAAATAATGAGTTAGAGAGAGCTTTGGGGAGGCACAGGAGGCATTAGAGGAATTATAAGATGGGATGGAAATTATGTATATATATATATATTAGTTATGATTACAATTGTAAAGAAAACAAATTTAGAAAGCTTGTATTGATGACAAAAGGAAAGTTTGATTGCAAAAGGAATAGTAGAGAAATAGATATGTGGCAAATACATGACCGAGTTGCCTAGAAAAGAATATGGGGAGAGGATAGGAGACATAATCTGCACAATGGCAAAAGCCCAGACAAAATTTCCAGGCCCATATCGTGATACAGTATTGAGCAGGACACTTCCTCTACCAGAGATTCATTGTAATTGATTACATTCACTGTAGCGTTGGCAATATCATCACATTTGGTTTGCTGGTTTGAGTTCATACAGAGTCTGTCTCTGGATTATTTATTTACTCATTATATCCAAAGTATGCATATTTTGATGGAATTGTGGCAATGTAATATGTATATACAATTCAAGTTGCCAAATAAGGGATAGTGCATCTAATCCTTATGCATTTTTGTAAGTTTGGATCAATACAAATAGTTACAAATATTTATTGCATTTTTATTTTCTTCTCGTTATTTTGTGCTTTGTCTTCTGGGAACAATTGTCTCATCACTGTTTTGTCTTTTGGAATATTACATATCCTTGATTTTTGTTTGTTTGCTTGCTTCAACCTCTCTGTTTCACACTGGAATTGATAGAGTGTTATGTCAGTCACAAGGTTTGTAAGGCCTGGATTAGTAAATGGTGTATTTCCAACACATAGAGGGGTGTCTTTATATTATCCCGTTTGCTAAGCAATCAGAAGCTCACCAGTCATCAGGACAGGTGGGCTGAAATTGTCACTCTTGGGGGAGAAGTGTAGATAGGGAAGTCACTAAAGTATACATTTACCTGCAGCATAGGAAAAATCATGTTTTCAATGTAATTTTGTGTGTTTTGGTTCTTTTTTTTTAAATCTTTTATTTTTTTATTAATTACACTTTATTCATTTTGTATCCCCCCATGAGCCCCTCCCTCCTCCCCTGCCGATCCCACCCTCCCTCCCCTTTCTG
>NW_026585644.1:22035008-22051352 GCF_907164565.1 Psammomys obesus
AAGTTGAGAATTTTTCTTTCCAGGTCTGTAAAGAATTGTGTTGGCAATTTGATGGGAATTGCATTAAATCTGTAGATTGCTTTTGGTAAGATGGCCATTTTTACTATGTTAATCCTGCCAAGCCATGAGCATGGGAGATCTTTCCATCTTCTCATATCTTCCTCTAATTCTTTCTTCAGAGACTTGAAATTTTTTTCATACAAGTCTTTGACTTGCTTGGTTAGGGTTACGCCAAGGTACTTTATGTCATTTGTGGCTATTGTGAATGGTGTTGTTTCTCTAATTTCTTTCTCAGCCCTTTTGTCTTTTGTATACAGGAGTGCTACTGATTTTTTTGAGTTAATTTTATATCCGGCCACTTTGCTGAAGGTGTTTATCAGCTGTAGGAGTTCCCTGGTAGAGTTTTTGGGGTCACTCACATATACTATCATATCATCTGCAAATAGTGATAATTTGACTTCTTCCTTTCCCATCTGTATCCCCTTGATCTCCTTCGACTGTCTTATTGCTCTAGCAAGGACTTCCAGCACTATGTTGAAGAGATATGGAGACAGTGGGCAGCCTTTTCTTGTCCCTGATTTCAGTGGGATTGCTTTAAGTTTCTCTCCGTTCAGTTTGATGTTGGCTATAGGCTTGCTGTATATCGCCTTTACTATGTTTAGATATGTGCCTTGTATCCCTGATCTCTCCAGTACTTTAAACATGAATGGATGTTGGATTTTGTCAAATGCTTTTTCAGCATCTAGGGAGATTATCATGTGGTTTTTTTCTTTCAGTTTGTTAATATGGTGGATCACATTGATGGATTTCCGTATATTAACCACCCCTGCATACCTGGGATGAAGCCTACTTGGTCATAGTGGATAATATCTTTGATGTGTTCTTGGATCCGGTTTGCAAGTATTTTGTTAAGTATTTTTGCATCAATGTTCATAAGGGAGATTGGCCTGAAATTCTCTTTCTTTGTTGAGTCTTTGTGAGGTTTAGGTACCAAGGTGATTGTGGCTTCATAGAATGAGTTTGGTAATGTTCCTTCTGTTTCTATTTTGTGGAATAGTTTGAAGAGAATTGGAGTTAGCTCTTCTTTGAAGGTCTGGTAGAATTCTGCGCTGAAGCCATCTGGTCCTGGGCTTTTTTTGGATGGGAGACTTTTGATGACTGCTTCTATTTCTTTGGGGGATATAGGACTATTTAGTTGATTTACCTGGTCCTGATTCAGCTTTGGTGAGTCAAATCGATCAAGAAAATTGTCCATTTCATTTAGATTTTCAAATTTTGTGGCATATAGACTTTTGAAGTAAGTCCTAATGATTGTTTGGATTTCCTCACTGTCTGTAGTTATGTCCCCCCTTTCATTTCTGATTTTGTTGATTTGGGTGGTGTCTCTCTGCCTTTTAGTTAGCTTGGCTAAGGGTTTGTCGATCTTGTTGATTTTCTCAAAGAACCAGCTCTTGGTTTCATTGATTCTTTGAATTGTTTTATTTGTTTCTAATTGATTGATTTCAGCCCTGAGTTTGATTATTTCCAGCCGTCTACTCCTTTTTGGTGTCTCTGCTTCTTCTTTTTCTAGGGTTTTTAAGTGGGCCATTAAGTTGCTTGAATGAGCTGTCTCGAATTTCTTCTTGAAGGCACTTAGTGCTATGAACTTTCCTCTTAGCACTGCTTTCATTGTGTCCCACAAGTTAGGGTATGTTGTGTCTTCATTTTCATTGAGTTCTAGAAAGGCTTTAATTTCTTTCTTTATTTCTTCCCTGACCCAGCTGTCATTTAGTAACAAGTTGTTCAGTTTCCATGAGTGTGTAGGCTTTTTGCTATTTCTGTTGTTGTTGAAGTCCAGCTTTATTCCATGGTGATCAGACAGGATACAAGGGATTATTTCAGTCTTCTTGTATCTGTTGAGGCTTGCTTTGTGACCAACTATATGGTCTATTTTGGAGAAGGTTCCATGAGGTGCTGAGAAGAAGGTAAATTCTTTTGTGTTTGGGTGTAAAGTTCTGTAGATGTCTGTGAGGTCCATTTGATTCATGACCTCTGTCAGAGATATTGTGTCTTTGTTTAATTTCTGTTTTGTTGACCTGTCCTTTGTTGAGAGTGGGGTGTTGAAGTCTCCCACTATTAATGTGTGGGGATCTATATGTGGTTTAAATTTTATCAATGTTTCTTTTACAAATGTGGGTGCTCTTGTATTTGGGGCATAGATATTCAGGATTGTGATGTCTTCCTGGTGGAATATTCCCTTGATGAGTATGAAGTGTCCTTCCTCATCTCTTTTTATTAATTTTGGTTGAAAGTCTATTTTATCAGATATTAGAATGGCTACTCCTGCTTGTTTCTTGGGTCCATTTGCTTGGAAAGTCATCTTCCAACCTTTTACCCTCAGGTAATGTCTATCTTTGTGTCTTAGGTGTGTTTCTTGTATGCAACAGATTGCTGGGTTTTGTTTACGTATCCATTCTGTTAATCTGTGTCTTTTTACTGGAGAGTTGAGTCCATTGATGTTGAGAGAGATTAATGACCAGTGGCTGTTAGATCCTTTGATTTTGATGTTGGCTGTGTTCATAAGTTTGTGTGCTTCGTTGCTTTTTGTTTTGCTGTAGTAAGGTTAATTATTTCCTGTGTTTTCTTGACAGAAGCTAATTTTCTTGGGTTGTATTTTCCCTTCCAGTGTCTTCTGTAATGCTGGATTTGTGTGTAGGTATTGTTGAAATTTGTTTTTGTCATTGAATATCTTGTTTTCTCCGTCTATGAGGACTGAGAGTTTTGCAGGGTATAGTAGCCTGGGTTGACATCTGTGTTCTCTTAGGGTCTGCATGATATCTGTCCAGGCCCTTCTGGCTTTCATAGTTTCTGTTGAAAAGTCAGGTGTGATTCTAATGGGTTTGCCATTATATGTTACTTGGCCTTTTTCCCTTGCAGCTTTTAGTATTTTTTCTTTGTTCTGTATACTTCCTGTTTTGATTATTATGTGGCGGGAGGATTTTCTTTTCTGGTCAAATTTGTTGGGTGTTCTGTAGGCCTCATGTATCCTTATTGGCTTCTCCTTTAACTTGGGGAAATTTTCTTCAATGATTTTGTTGAAAATATTTTCTGGGCCTTGGAGAAGGGAGTCTTCTTTTTCCTCTATTCCTATTATTCTTAGGTTTTGTCTTTTCATATTGTCTTGGATTTCTTGGACGGTCTGTGTCAGGAATTTTTTGGATTTAACATTTTCTTTGACAGATACATCAATTTCTTCCATTGTATCTTCTACACCTGAGATTCTTTCTTCCATTTCTTGTATTCTGTTTGTTATGCTTACCTCTGTAGTTCCTGTTTTCTTTCCTAAATTTTTCCTCTCCATTATTTCCTCCTTTTGTGTTTTCTTTAATTTTTCTAGTTCTATCTTCAGGTCTTGAGTTGTTTTGTTTACTTCCTTCACCTGTCTGCTTGTATTTTCCTCTTTTTCTTTTAGTTCCTTCAACTCTGTCTCTTTGATTTCTTTCAGTTATTTAATTATTTCTTCTCTGAAGGCCACAAGCTGTTTGGCTGCATCTTCCCGTATTTCTTCACGGATGGCCCTAATTTGCTTGTCTTTATCTTCCTCCATTTCTTTACGGATAGCCATGATCTGTTTGGTTTTATCTTCCTCTAATTCTTTACGTATTTTATCTGTTTCCTCTATTATTCTCTTCATCAACATAGATGTAAGGTCATCTTCTTGATTTTCTATTATGCTGCATTGTTCAGGGCTGTTCGCCCCTGGATGGCTGGGTTCTGGAGATGCCATATTGCTCTGTCTTTTGTTGGTTGAGCCTTTACGCTGACCTCTACCCATTGGGCTGATTTAGGTTTTGGCTGTTAGTTTCTGTGCTTCCTGGAGTCCTGAGGTAGGGAGTATCCCCTTGGCCGGAAGATGATTTTTCCTGAAGGAGTCCTTCTCTGCTTTTTGGTTATGGTCACTGTATGGCCAGTGTTTCTCCGGAGTTGCCACTGCTCACCTCAGGTTTATAGCCCTGAGTAGTAGCTGTGGTCTATGTTAGGCAGGGGGGGATCTCCTCTTACCCATAAAATTTCTCAAGACAGCTGCCCCACTGCTGGGTTTCTTGTTATAAATTTATTGTGCTGCTGCTCACTAAATTTCCATGTACAGTCCTCTTGAAGAGACTGCTGATTCCCTAGCTATGGGGTTTTCTCCCAACAGGGAAACTCAGTCTGTTATCCTGGGGCACACAGTTCTGTCTGAGAAAGTGGGAGGTGCACTCAGCAAGTCTCTGGGCCAAAGGCTGATTGCTCTGCTCTGGACCTGGAGAATGTGCACCTAGGTTGAGTTGGCACCTGGGGGCACTGCTCTGGTCTGGAGGCTGGGTGCCTCACTCTGGACCAGAAGCTGTGTGTCTCTGTCTGGGATGGCGGCTGTAGGCACCACTCTGGTCCAGTCGCTGTGGGTGCAGCCCCCCTGAAGGATCAGGGATTCCCACAGTTTTGGCAGTCCAGCCAGGGACAACTGGCCGATCCCTGGCACAGTATCTGAGGGCTGCTGTAATGGCTCTTTGGCTCCTGCAGGTCTGAGGATGCAGCTGTGTGTCCCAGTGCCCCAGGGGAACACAACAATGGCGGCAGAGCACAGTGCTCCTGCCTGCACTAGAGTCTGCATGAGTCCAGGAAGTGTTTTGGTGCTGGGTGTCCTAAGCGTTAGAGCTGCTGACCCTCTCCGCTGGGGGTTTCCTCCTGCCAGAGACATGCAGTCTGGTGCCCTGTTGCCCTGGTGCCCACAGTTCTATCTGAGGCGGCGAATCACCTGCGCAGGCAGGGCTCTGTGCAGGCAGGCGCCTTTGTCCCTCCCAGCTCTGGGTCCGGGCTGACTCCTGGGGCACCCGCGGAACCCGAGTCTTTTCCAGGGGATGTCTGGGCAACCTGGGGTCGGTCCCAATTGTTTCCTGCTCCGTGGGGTTATCTCTCGACTGGGAAATCCAGTCTATGGTGTTGTGTGTTCCCACAGTTCAGTCTGGGACCGTGACCAGATCGCGCTGGCGGGTAGCTCCGGGCTGGCGACCAAGCGCCTGGCGGAGCGGGGATCTCTTCCGCGGTTTAGCCAGGTGAGTTAAAGCTGATCGAATCCCCCACCATGGGGTATCCTCTCACCTGAGAAACACAACCACTTGTGTTTTATGGCCGCGAGTTCTGATTGCTGGTCACTGTGCCAATCCTGCTGTGCTGCTCCTCAGAATGAGAGTCCTCCCGGCGCTGCCATCTTGCCCCGCCTCGACAATAGATATTTTTTATAAACACATAGTTCAGAATATTTTGAGGTACATACGAAATCTTCACAAGGTACTTCTGTTTGTACTATCCTATTAAAGGTAGATTTTGAATTTTCCTCCTAAAGTTTATTTTCTTTGGTTTCTAGTGATAATGTCCTTTATATACTGTTTACTGCTAAAGACATATTTTAGGGAATTCTAAAAATCTTTATTCAACATCTACATATTCACTGACACTATTAGTTTCTATAGCCATTTGTTTGTTTATTTGATTAATCGTTCATCATATATTTAATTTAATAACATGTGGCTTGAATCTAAGATGACAGCCTGAGAAGTCCTAGGAAAAGACAAGTCCTAAGTAAAGACTAATGCATTTCACAGTGTTTCTCCCTGTTGGGGGCTCAGCTCTCACAGGACAACAATCAGTAGGTAAAGAAAACATGTCCAATTCAAGAGGTGAAACTAGGAGGCTGACAGCCTTTGAGACAGAGCTATACCTAAAATTGCACCTAAAATGGAAAGCGTCACAGCAGAGGGCGCTTCTTCTTTTCTGGCTTTGTTTTGGCTGTTGTTATTATGGACCTAGTTGCAATGTGTTTAATTGTGATCACAGTTTTCCATGCCCTCTCTACATAAGTTCAGGAAGAAAGTAGGGCGAAAGCCAAGAGATACAAGGCTAAGTTGTGGACAACAGGCAGGGAGGAAGAAAGGGCATGCTTCCTGACAAAAACTAGATCAATAAGGACTGCAATTCAGAGGTTTCTGGCTGCAAGATGCTCTTCAGCTCTTTCTGGGAAAGGTCTGCCAATACATTTTAGTAAGACTGAAATCCCCAAAAAATGATGAACTAGGTTTTGTTTTTTACAGCCTAAATTGGCACAAATGGCCCAACAGTTAGAATTTTCTTATTTCTTTGCTTGATTTTCTTTAAAGGTTTTAGTTGCAATGATAAAGATTTGAGGTACAATAGTTAAACAAGACAATGGCAGCATGCACCTTTAACCACACAATGGGAAGATCTCAGAGTTCTGGATCAGCTTAATCTACACAATAAAGTCTGAACCAAAACCCCTGCTGATTAGCCTCTTGCAAAGAGTCTGGGATTCAAAATGACAGTTCTTATAATTTTTAACAAATATTTACTGATGATAGCTCTGCAACTCATAAATGTTGATGGCATGTATATCTTTACTTCCTAGAACTTAAATTCTACAGGATGAATGGGAGGACCAGGCCTGACCTAATCTTGACCCCAAAAAGTCATCAATTCCAGGAACAGACCACTGTCCTCAGAACAAAACGTCAGCCTATAGATTGAGAAAGGATCTTCACCAACCCTATATCTGACAGATGGCTAATATCCAGAATATATAAAGAACTGAAGAAATTAAACAGCAACAAATCCAGTAATCCAATTAAAAAAAATGGGATACAGGGTTAAACAGAGAATTCTCAATAGAGGAACATCGAACGGCAGAGAAACACTTAAAGAAATGCTCAACATCCTTAGCTATCAATAATATGTAAATCAAAACAACCCTGAGATTTCACCTTCACCCATCAGAATGGCTAGGATCAAAAACTCAAGTATCAACTCATGCTGGAGAGGATGTGGAAAAAAAGAAACCCTCCTCCATTGCTGGTGGGAATGTAAACTTGTACAACCAATTTGGAAATCAATCTCAGACAATTAGGAATAATGCTACCCTCAAGAGCCAGCTATACCACTTCTAGGCATATATCCAAAATATGCTCAAGTACACAACAAGGACATTTGCTCAACCATGTTTGTAGCAGCCTTATTTGTAATAGCCAGAACCTGGAAACAACCAGATGCCCCTCAGTTGAGGAATGGATTCAGAAAGTGTGGTTACACAATGGAATTACACAATTCCATTACACAATGGAATTCTACTCAGCAATTAAAAACAAGGAAATAATGAAATCTGTGGACAAATGGTAGGATTTAGAAAAGATCATCCTGAGTGAGGTATCCCAGAAGCAGAAAGACAAACATAGTATATACTCACTTATAAGTGGATATTAGACATATAATATAGGATAATCATACTAAAATCTGTATACCTAAGAAGCTAACCAAGAAGGTGGATCCTGGGTAAGATGCTCAGCCTTCATTCAGAAGGGCAAATGGGATGGACATAGAAAGAGGGAGAAAACAAGGAACAGAACAGGAGTCTACCATAGAGGGCTTCTGAAAGACTCTACCCAACAGGGCATCAAAGCAGATGGTGAGACTCATAACCAAATTTTTGGCAGAGTGCAGGCAATCTTATGAAAGAAAGGGGAGATAAAAAGACCTGGAGGGGACAGGAGCTCCACAAGGAGAGCAACAGAACCAAAAAATCTGGGCACAGACGTCTTTTCTGAGACTGATACTCCAAACAAGGACCATGCATGGAAATAACCTAGAACTCCTGCACAGATGTAACCTGTGGCTAGTAATGGGAACAGGGACTATCTCTGACATGAAGTCAGGGGCTAGCTCTTTGATCACCTTGCCCTGAGGTGGGAGCAGCCTTACCAGGTCACAGAGGAAGACAATGCAGCCAGTCCTGATGAGACCTGATAGACTAGGGTCAGATGGAAGGCAAGGAGATCCTCCTCTATCAGTGGACTGGGGGAAGGGCATGGGAGGAGAAGAGGGAGGGAGGGTGGGATTTTGAGGGAACAAGGACTGGAGCCATAACTGGGATACAAAGTTAATAAACTGTAATTAATAAAAAATAAATTCATTAAAAAATTAAAAAAGAAATCCCAACTCAAGGGGCAGCCAATCAGAAGAAAGTACAGCCAGGAGATAAGAGAAATGTGGGGAGATCTTAGAACTTATCTCAAGTTTGGCCATCTGTGCTTGAGCCCTTATATTTTTTAGGCATTCCATCTTATGATTAAACATTCATGACACAAGAATGTGGCCTACTGGCCACCTGAAAGCCAGCCAGCCCCAATTCAGGTCATATAACCTTCATAGGCATATACCAGTCCTGATCAGAGTCATGTAGCCTCTATAGGCACCAGCCAATCCCAACTGAGGTCACATAGCTACAGTAAGAATTCCCCTTTTTGGCTATAAAAGAGGCTTTCAAGCTCCCCTATGGTTGCTGCTAGGCTGTAAAGGTGGTGATGCCAGCATGCTGGGCATCTGCAGAAATAAATGCCCTTTGCTTTTACATACTGGAGTCTGGTCTTTCCTTCAGCAAATTCCAGATTCTAAAATAAGGAATACTGAAATGGAAGTTTCTGTTTTCTTTGAATGTTCAATATTGTCATGTGATGTTTTGCTGGAGGCTGGCTTGTGAGAAGGCATATGATGTTTTGCTGTGAGCTTTCTCGGGTTAGGGGTATGACTTTGACCAGCTAGAACATCTGTAGATGGATTCTGAGAAGAAACACCAGGAAGAGATTCGTCACTGTGCATGGGTACAGTATGATGAAAGCATACAATCATACCAAGTAACCTTTAGAAACACTGAAAAGCCCGGAATTAATGTAAAAAACAAACAAAAAATATACTGGTTTCTCTATTAATTTCTCCAGTTAATTGCATGCATAGATATTGTCACAGTTTGATATTTGCTTAGTAATGTTTTTGGTTTACTTGATTGCTTTGTAATATTTCTATTATTTCCTATTAGTATTAATATTATTTATTATATGTAAGCATATTTCTATATTTTAGAAATCATAAATTGTATAAATAAAATATCTCAATGTGCTTTTCTCTTTTCTCCTTTTGTTTCAGGATAGTGGAACATTGCCCTAGAGGCAGACATGTGTGGATCAGCAAGCTCTGCACTTCTGTTTATCCATATCAAGAACAGGTAAGCACTTGTAAGACACCCTGACAGCTTTCTGCTAATGCAATGAAGTCTCAGTGTTGCAGGGAGAAAACTATGAGGAAGACACCCAGTTTTTATATCAATTAATGCCATCAAGTTCCAAGTGGAACATCTATCTACGAAAATCTGCAGGCAGTCACAGGCAACTACTGACTCGGCGAGGGAAATCCTGCGATTGCCTCTGCAGCTGTCTTCTTTGATTGTTTCTCTATCTAGCCTGTGTGTTGATGCCATACACCCCTTCAGTAGGCATCATCGAGTCCTTAGTTTTAAAAGGAATGAAAAAAACAAAACAAAACAAAACAAAACAAATACCGCGCAATAATTGCATCTACAAAATTAGGAAGTGGTAAGGTCTGTAAAGGTTAAGAATTTGTTTGGGTCCTGAAGAGATAGCTCAGTGGTAAGAACAGTGGCTACTCAAACATGAGGGTCTGTTTCCTGATGCCAGCACTCATGCTAAAAATGAGTATGTTTATACCCTTGATGACATGACACAAAGTACAGAGACAGGAGTCTTGGTGGTGTTTGCTGGCCACTATTCTAGCCCCAAGTTCAACGACAGACTTTGTCTTGAAATAATAAGGCAGAGACTGAGGAGGGTAACACATCTACCTCTTAACTCTACATGTAATAATGTACCCACACAAACATATGCAAGCAGCACACACACACACACACACACACACAGACCAGCACCACTCATACCCACATAAAATTTACTTCAGGGGATGGAGAGATGGCTAGGTTAAGAGCACTTGCTGTTCTCGCAGATGACCAGAGTTCAATTCCTGGCATCCTTGTTCTTTTGTTCACACCACTTGTAACTTCTGCTCTCAGGGATCCAATGCCTTTTTGATTTCTGGGCGCATGCACATGTGTGCGCGTGCACACATACATACACACATACACACACAGTCAGATGGATACAAACTCACAGATGCAGACAGACACAGAAACACACAGACACATGGACACACAAACAGATACACACTCTCACACACAGACATACACACAGATGCACACAGACAGAGACACACACAGTCAGACACAAACACACACAGAGAACACAGGCACACACACATCAAAGTTCACTTTAACTATCATTTTAATGATAAAATTTGGTGATACTAAGTACACGACAAAGAAGGCTGGTTTCACGAAAGTGTGAAATTCTAATTTACTTAATATTATAACACAGTCTGAGTATAGCTGCACTTTTTAAATTGTTTTTTAACTACCAAGTCAGCTGTGTATTCAATATCATGCACTGTGACATTTTACCCTTTGGGATTTAATAGTTGGGTATTTCCACTGTGTTCTTTGATATGTTCTTGTATACACAGTCACGAAGCATATCATGGCACCAGAGAAAGGATGCCAGACACTGAGAGCATGGGGTTCCCATAGTTTATGGCTGGGGTTAAACAATGTGTAACTCCTGGAGACCACACAGCTCTGTTTTCACTGTAGTGAAACCCCCTGGTCACCTGTCTGTGGTGAGAAGCCCACCTCGCAGTCAGTTCTGTAGTACATGCAATCAACCACGTATTTAGATTGTCCTTAATGTTGATAATAAATAGATATTTCTAGTCTATGCATTTGCTATGCTGTAATTTTTATTGTTATTTCAGTGTTCTCATTGTACTTATGAGCAACAATTCTTTGTCAAACAGCTGGCAGTGCTGTACCAGCAGCTGGCAGCAGCCTCGAGCATCTGTTATTTACTCTGTCTAGTGATTGCATCAAGGGATGGACTCAGTGATTGACCCTTGCTATCTGTGTCTGTGTGAGTACACTCTGTGGCATTTACACAAGCACAAGACACCCTAATGATAGATTTCTCCTAGCCTGGTGTTGTTGTTTGCCTGAGCATTATTCCAAATATTTTTGTTACTCACTATACAGAAACGTTCAGATAGAGAAAAGAAAAAGTGTCAGACACAAAATCATATTCTTCCTCACACATGTTCATGATTGTCTATGGATGTATGTATCTATCTCCCACCTACCTATTTGTATGTTATCTATCCATCTATCGTCTACCTTTCTACGTACTTATCACCTAATTATGAAGCTACTAAATTTGGAAATGAAAATGTGTCTATTTGTCTGTGTCTGTCTTCCTCTCCCCCTCTTTCTCTCTCTCTTTCACACACACCCCTAATATTATTGACAGTTTTCTTTCAATTTAAGTTATTCCATTTTTTTTCTTTCCTCAGACTGAAGAAATATTCATCCATTTCCCTTTCATGCTAACAAATGTCGGGAGAATTGGCAAATAAGAGGCAGTCATATTTTCTTCTTCTATCTTCTCTGAGGGAAAAGAAGAAACCACTAATCCATTGTAAAGGACAGTGCCCTTAAATTGGGAAATTTCAGACTGGGACCCCTTTAACTGCCTTTTATTAGCTAGAGCCACGCTTGCCCTGTGCACAGTTCATAGCGCTGGACTTAGGGTTGATAATGTGCTTGCTGACTATCTGAGACAAAGGTTTTACTCAAAGAAATATTTTCATTACAGTTTGACGTTAAGAATTTATTATTTGTGTCCTTTGAGATTCTTATTACACAGCAGCATAAGGAAGTGCTGGACAGTGGGAGATAAGAGGAGTAGTTTCTATCTCACTTACCGCGCAACACATCAAAACCATTCCCAGTCACAAAACTGATTTAATCTCTTTGATAAGGGGCATTAGCATTCATGCTGATGTTAGTAAGTTATATTCACTTGTACCTGTTTAAGGTGTTTGACCTTAAATGCTACGTAATGGTATAAAGAGTTTATGATTTCTTTTTTTTTAAAATCTTTTATTATTATTATTTTCTTTTATTAATTACACTTTATTCATTTTGTACCCCCCCATAGCCCCTGCCGATCCCACCCTCCCTCCCCTTTCTGCATGCATGCCACTCCCCAAGTCCACTGATAGGGGAGGTCCTCCTCTTCTTTCTGATCTTAGTCTATCAGTTCTCATCAAAAGTGGCTGCATTGTCCTCTACTGTGGCCTGGTAAGGCTGCTCCCCCCTCAGGAGGAAGTGATCAATGAGCAGGCCAATCAGATTATGTCAGAGGCAGTCCCTCTTCCCATTATTATGTAACCCACTTGGACACTGAACTGCCATGGGCTACACCTGTGCAGGGGTTCCAGGTCATCTCCACGAATAGTCCTTGGTTGGAGTATGATTTTCTGGGAAGTTCCCTGTGTTCAAATTATCTTGTTCTGTTGCTCTGCTTGTGGAGTTCCCGTCCCCTCCAGCTCTTACTATTTCCCACTTTTTATTTCACTAATTCACTTTACTCATTTCTACACACATTTTGCCTAATATTAGCAAATTTATGACTTGAAAAAATTTTCATTTTTATTATAATTGGGAACTATTTTCTAGTTGCAAAGGCTATAACTAAGGAGGGAGATGCATAGGTGTGTTAAAAAAAAATACCTGCCAGTACTTTTGGACTTATACACAGAGTTGAGAAAAACAAGGTTACTTATTAACCTTCATGCAACTATCAGGCAAAGTTGGGAACTGCTGTGAAAATCCACCTTTGCCTCAAGGTTTTAAATGGTATTGAAAATGAGTGAATAGATATTGAAATTTAATAACTAATACTTGCTGAGTGGTTAGGCTGTTATTGTTTGGCTATCACCACAGCAACCACAAGAATGTTTTATGTCACCACTATCTAGAGAAAAATGAAAACACTAAGAAACCACATAATTAGAAAGAGTAAAATCAGGATCCAGAAGTCTGTATGTCACTTCCAGAAACAAAATTACAATTGTCATACGTAAGACCACACTTAGCAGAAGGTCTTTGATTTCTGAAATGTAGTTAGTGTTGAATGAAAGATTACATGCGGTAATGGGCTTGGTTTCCTTAGGCTCCTGGATTGTGGATTTTAGTTAGGCTTGGTCTATTATCTATATGTGCTAATTATGAAACCAAGATATGCTAGATCTTTATGGAACACTAATAGAATTTTATAAATGTTTGGAAAGATTACTCCTAAAGAGAGTTCTGTTAAAATATTATATTGAGGATATACCTGTCTGAACATAGCAAAAGGGTATAGAGCTTTTATAGAGGGTTTGATGTCTATTGCTGACATTTTTTTTTTGAATAGTCAAGAAATGTAATCAATAAAAGGACAATGCAATGAACAGAGAACTTTCAACGATAAAGGACAAGTGAACACTTAACAGATAAAAGTGTTCAACATTACTAGCCATCGGAGAAAAGTAAATTATAACTATATTAAGAGTCTACCTCATCCCAGTCAGAATGCCAGTCATGAAGAAAACAATAACAAATGCTGATGATGATATGGAACAAAGGAAGCCCTTACACAAGGTTGGCAGAAGGGTAAACTAGTTCAGAGCCACACAGTAAAACATAACATCTGCAGTATGACCCAGTTATATCACTGCTAGGTATTAACTCAGAAGGCTAAGTTAAACTGCTGAGATACTTCTACATCTTCATGCCTTACAATATTATTCATGATAGCTAGGTTATGGCATTATCCCAGAAACACAGCACCAGGGAGCCTGGTATACAATCAGTTTTATTCAGACACAAAGAATAGTGTAATGTAGTTTGCAAAAAGATGGTTGCAACTGAAGACTACGTTGCTGACAAAAACAAGTCAGAGGCAGAAAGACAAATATGTTTTCTTCTATTTGTATCATGAGGGTATAACATGAAACTACAAGAGAAATTGCATAGTGAACTTAAGAGAACAGAAATGGGGAGGGAAAAAAGAGAGATAGCATGGGGAAACAATGGCCAACACATTACATACTTATATGAAAATGTCCTTAGGAATCTCAGGATTATGTACAATGAATATATAACTAAAAATGAAGCTATGATAATTACTAGTCCTTTTAAAGTTTTTAATATTTTTGTTACAAGGGAGAGTAAAAACTGGTAGTAGTACTTACTATTCAGCTGTAAAGCCTGGACTGTTTAGACTTTTTATCCCCATGAACCTATATTCTGCTATTAATTACAGAAACTGGATCAGGCTAATAAGGAAGCATATAAAAAGCTTTCGGTAAATTACAGCTTTAAAGAGGATCTTGAAGTTTGTGCAGGTGTTGAATTTGTGAACTTATTACAGTGTCATCACACGGGGGAGCCTAATTGATCCATTCTGCATGTTGTGAATTCTTTCATTATAGGAGAACAGGTATAATCTACTTGTACAAAAACATGTGCAAATATTTAACTGTGTTTGCGCTCTGATCTCATAGCAACTGTGGTCACCTACCCAACATCTGCACAAGGTCAAATCAACCCACATTCCAGCATGGAATGATTTCTTCACCGTAGAGCAGGAGCTTTCTGTAATTGATGGTTACTGGCGGAGGAGAATCAGTCTTCTTTGTGGGGCGGGGGGTGGGGGGAATGGTAAGTTGCCCATGCTCCCATGGATAGTCCTATCCTCATGCATGTATGAGCAGCACTAATTGGACTTAGTGATCACTAAAGAGAGGAGACATGAGATTTCAAAGAGGATGGATTGGGGAGGATTCAGAGAAGCAAGAAGGGGGATATGGGAATGAAAAAGTACATATTTATTGTAAATATGTGTGAAATACTAAAATTAATTAAGAACTAAATCTAAGAATATCTCAGGTGAAACTGTCAGTAATTACAGAGACTTATAGAAGCAGATGTAGAAGGATCTCAGCAGTTTGACTTAGTGTCTTCATGGTAAATTCTCAGCAGTGGTAGGACAAGGACTGATAAACTTTAGTACATAGCACATATAATTAAATTGTAATAATCAAAATACAAATTATCCCCATAAATAAAATATTAAAATAGAAAAAAAATAATATGTATTGTTTCTAGATTCTTATTCTACATATTCAACATACAAATATTGAATAAACTAATTATCTAGTTAGTTATTGATGTCACAGAACTCCATGGATCAAAAACATGAGGTGGTTGTCTAAGGTCCTGTTCTTCATTGTTATAAAATATCACACTAAGTGAGGTTTCTATTGTTCCTCACTGAGAGATGAATGTGTTTAATAAAAATGTGTGTCTGATGATTAGATTAATGTATTAGATGAAACCCCAATTCACTTTGCCATTACTTGCCTTTTCCAATAAGAAATGTAGCTACAAATCCTGGTCTTGTTATTAATTCCATAGTGTCATTTTTGAGAAAATAAATGAGATAATAAGTGTGAAACAGGTTTTTAGGCATAAAGAAATGTGTATGTGTGCTAATGTGTGTCTGTGTGTGCTTATGTGTGTGTTGTGTGTTTGTATGTGCATGTACGTATGTGTACACGTCTGTTTGTGTTTATCCTGTGTGTGTACTTATGTATGTGCTAATGCTAATGTGGGTATGTGTGTGTGAGATGTTTAGAAACTACATAATGATATACATTGCTGTTTTCTTCTCATAGCTTTTCAAAGCTAAGTAAACATTTCCTTGGGAAGTAAACAAATTCATATTAGTCAGGACATCACACTTGAATGAAAAGATAGGGGAAGTCATTACCTTGGAAAACTTTTAAAATCAGTTTTAAAAAACTATTGAAATTTGTTGTGTCTACTTATGAACACCATGTAAATATTTTTGTTCAGGCTTTAAAAATTATGCAATATTCTAGCTTAGCAGAAAAAAAAAAGCATGTAAATAAAACCCTCCAAAATCTGATAATGACATGACATTGGCCTCCATTATTAAATATCTCTAACAAAACATCAAGTACATGGATACAGGCATTAGTGAGAAAATAAGGCATCACTATCTTTTGATAAACAGAGAAATATGCAAATACAGATAATGAAATGTAGGCCAGTCCATGAAGTCAGGTCCTACTCTGGGGCAATGACGGGCCTGTAAAATCGGGGGCCTTGTGCTTCACAGTCATATGGGGAAATGTGTAAATCGTGAATGCACTGCAAGCATAAACTTGGAAACAGATGTTGTGCTCATCTGTAGTATGTAACTACTCTGCTGAGAACACTGATGAATGGCGAAGTCTCTCTATTTTGTTTCTAGAACAAAGGGGAACGTTGCTTCACTAGATACTCTGATAGGAAAAATGCTAAAAATTTATGATATTTGATCTGATCTTGTACTCAAAACAAATAGGAAAAAGCTGTTTCACATGTTAGTATATTATGAACCTGAATAAACTGAAGAGTTTTATCATATCCATCTATCTATCTATCTATCTATCTATCTATCTATCTATCTATCTATC